>NW_011888805.1:5673353-5721285 GCF_000151845.1 Pteropus vampyrus
TTTTTATTAATGAAATTTTTATTACATAAGGCGTAAGTAATTTTTAAAATTGGGTTTTCTCCTCATGATAATTTTAGTGACAAAATTAAAAGTCTTTTGCATTGGTAACAGACTTAAAGGAGACCAAAGGAATTAACAAAGGATAACACATAAATTAGCAAAACACTAGCTTAAAGTACAGGAAAAAATTTCATGCAAAGTGCAGTTCAGCTATTTCTGAGGTACATTTTAAATTTTCATTTTAGTTTATTTTTAAAATGTCTTCTTTATAAATGTACCAATCAGGTAAAGGAGAGTTGTACTTTTTCGTTGCTACTTTTCAAAGAATAATTCATTTCAGTTTATTTGCTTGTAAAACTAACGCCATTTTGCTATTGAATTATATAAAGCTTGAATAAACAAGTCCTATTTACCTGTAAGCCCAGGCTGACAGGGTTATAATCTTCCTTCCTTCCCTACTGGCTGCTTCATTTACTCTAGAGAAATTCTTTCCTCAGCATTACTTTCTCTCTAGAAGTTAAATTTCCTTAAGAAAAATTCTTGACTTATTCCCTGCATCTAAAACACTGTCTGACATATACTGACCCCCAGTAAGTACTTATTGAAGATTTGGATGGATATAAATGAAAGCAAGATGTCTTTAGTCCCTCTTAGGCAAAAGTAGATGTTATTGTGCTGTGTCCTGGATGTAGACTTGGACCTGAATTAAATAGTTTTGTAAACTACATTGACATTGTATCAAAAGTTTAGTCAATCACTCTTTCTTGTTTATTCGCTCATCAATGTATTTTGTATACTGTATATAGCACCAGTCTAGGCATCGAAGAAAAGGATTTATGACTCAGCCTCTGCTAAGAATTGAATTCACTAACGATTAAAAAGCCTACTCAAACTCAGGTGATACGATGACAAACATAATAAATTTGTACAACCAAGGGAGAGTGTAGCTATTTTTAGGGACACTTTTATATGAGGCACCTGGGACCTATGATTTTGTTCTTCTAAAGATGTTTCGAAAAGCTAAGGATTATCGCAAGTTTCTGCAACTGGATTGGTAACTCCTTAAGGGAAGAAATAATATCTATATTTGTATCTTTTATAACAAGCAGAGCCTGTCTTCTAATTGGAAATCAATAGGCATATGTTGGTTGATTGAGTTATACTGCTAACATCACAGTAACCAGCTGAAGAGATTTTAAAGTGGTAACAGTGAGCCTTCCATGAACAACAGGAGTGGCGGTATCTTGCCGCAGAAGACTGGCTCTATTGGGTACCCCTAAAATCTTTCTTGAAGGGGATATATTGCAGAGGTTCCTATAGTCCTAAAGTGAGGAATAGTGGATGTCTCTATGAAAAATTTTCCCCGGGGTATATATAAATTCATTTTTCTGGACTGGGGTATAAATCAAATGTGCCTACTTTGCATTGTGAAACGCACTGCAAAAGAAATTACCCCACAGATAAAAGACGTGAGGAAGACATTTTCCAAATGGATTGAATTTCTAGTGTTTGCTTTGTGTGATCTGAAGACAATAATACCGTCTTTCATCCCTGTGTTATACCACAAGAAATTTGACAGGGGTTGGAAAGTAGTAGCCCCATTTTATTGAGTCCCGCCCTTCCCAACAGTAAAATTCTAATTAAATAAGTGTTAGATCCAGGGTAAACTAAAGCATGAGATAGAATAAAACAAGACCCTTGCAATAACATAACGAGAAAAGTATTTTTAAACTGAATTAACACTGTTTGAAAAATGAGGCAAACTTAATTCTGTCAAATGTGAGGCTCTCAAGAGTTGAAATTTTGTGCACACAGCACAGATGTGTGCTGACAGATATTCAGAAAAGAAGGAAGATCATGCTGTGGAAAAATTGACATGAGTTGGTCATAAATCTTTGGAACAATCATAAATGAGTCATGGCAAATTTTTACAAAGAATGCATTTTAATAAAAACTTTATGATCTCGGCAAGGTGTCTCAATTTTTAAAAACTGTGCTGGTTAGCAAGAAAGAGAGGGAAGTGATGAGAATTCAGTTTTCCTCAAACCAAAAAGGAAGCAAAGAGGAGGACAGCCAGCCTTAGTAATTGTATTTTAGTGGAATCTGGAGCTTGCCATAATTTTCACTTTAAGTTCTCTCAAGATCATAAGTTCTTGGAGTCCTGAAACTGATCCCTTGTATAGATATCCTTAACTCTAACATGGGTTATAATAGACCATAAAAAATACAGGTACCAAGTAGAAAAGAATAAGTCACAAGTAGGAGGAGAGTTAACCTGCTGTGCTTGTTTAAATGTAAACAGTTTGCTATAGTCATTAGGGACCCAGGCTATTCTGTCTATTTGCTGTTATCCTCACAATGTGGCCTCCATCTTGTGGTATGGCCACATTTCGGCCAGCAGAGTGGAAGGCATCTCCCTTCTTTTTTAATAGCATGTTTTGGAAATTATACATACCAATTTATCTCAACTCCTATTGACCAGCATTTAGTCACATGGCCGTGCTTAACTGCAAGAAAGCCTGGGAAATGTAATCTTTGGCTGAGCGGCCTAGGATCCAGCCAAAACTCAAGGGAATGAGGTAGAGAAAAGATAATAGTCCTAACTAATCGATTCTACCATTCAACTTGAGAGCACTGCAAACAGAATTGCGAAACTGTGATGATGTAGGCTAAGTACAGAGGCTAGAGTATGTAAAATTAATCAGTGGGAAATGGGGTAGAATTTTAAGCTATGGTCAATGAATGATGATGATAGTTAAGGTGCAAAGTTAATTTTATTGAGAGCTTGCTAAGGGTCAAATACTATCTTATGTGATTTGTGTGGACTTGCTCATCTAATCCATCAAACAACTCTTTGAGATAAGTAGGATAACTATTTCCACCTAAGAAATAAAAAAAACTGAAGTGCAGAACAGTTTAAAAACTCACTCAAAGTCATATACCTAAAAGCTGCCAGTGTGGAAAGACAAATCAGGATGAAGAGATATTTAAACACTGAGATCAGCATTGAGTCTGTATGAAGGTAGAAAGAAAATGTCTCCCCACTGTGCTTACTTTAGATAATCTCTTTAGGTGGAGTTTATACACCTGTTGGCCTCCCAAGGGAACAGTTTCAAAAGTCTGTTTCCCTTATTCATTATGAATAAAATTTCTTAAAATTCTTCCAGTGACTTCCTCTGTTCCTTTCCATGCCTAAGCAGTGTTCTGTTTGTGATGAGACCCTGTTGGGTCTAGTAAACAGTTCATCAGTCTCAAGGTCGGGCATCCTCTACATAGCAAAGCCTTTGGCACTTCCTGAGGGATGGCAGGGAGATGTGTTCTTTCTCTCCCTTAACCACTGACTTTGCCTCGCTGATGCCATGAGACTATAAACTGCTGCCAGGCTACGCCTGAGGTCTTTCTTCTGGTAAAAATTTCCTACTCCACCCAACCCTGCTGTGCCACCGTTACACCCAAAGGTGTCCTAAAGTAGGAGAGTACTTCTCAGCAAGAGGTTCTGAACAGCCAGAGCAGAACTATCTTCATAGAACTATCTGCTTAATTTGACGAAATTCAGCACATTGGTTATGCACAGCAGGGCCTAAAAATATGAGTGAAACACAATCTGTAAGCACAGAAATCTTATAATCCATGTAGATGAGTCCAATAAAGATAACATTATAAGGAAGAATAAATTAAGCGCCAAAGAGGTGAAAGGCTACAGTGTCATATCTATTGAAAAAGTATGTGTCATATAAATCTATTTTAAATCAATTACAGCAAAGCTTTATCATATGAGTAATTTACTTGAATTGAATTAAACATGATCTAACTGGAAAAGAGAGAGAAGAAAACAAAGGAGCTAAATCAGGGCAAGGCCATTTCCACCTACTCTTGTATTCAATGAGAACACCTCCTGAGGGAGCATAAGATGGAAGCCATGAATCGGTCCTGTCAGTAACCTCAGCCCCTGCCACAAGGGTTTGCAATGACAAACCCAAGGATATTGAACTTTAGAGGTGATTTCAGTTTTACAGATTAGCTGACTGAGTTGATGTATGCGTACATGTTGACTCTAGAACCTAACCAGAAGTACCTGAAGTTACCTCACTTCATGGGATTTTGACAAACATAGATAAAGAAAAGAATCTTCCTGGTGGAAGGAATAGCATGAATAAATAGCATGGGATAAAATATTGGATCAGAAGGTGAACACAGGGAGATGATGGAAGAGGAACCTCATGAAATGAATTCAAAGCTGAATATTTGCCCGTCTGGAAAGCAGATTTTTCTATACTGTTCAGAAATAAACAGACTTAGGGATCATTTCACTTTCACATACCAGACACGACGAGAAGCAGGACTGGGAGGCAGGAGCCACTGGCATGCTCCACATGGTATGCTTTCTCTGCGAGATACTGAAGTTGAAGGTGTTTGGCCATGAATTCAAATTCAGACGCTGATGTAAAGAAGCTCTGTGAATGTGGGTCCTTTGGGGCTTATTTTCTCTTCTCTCCATTAGTACAGCAGCCCCTAACACTCATGTTCACCTTGAGGATTAAGTGAGACGAGATAAGGCATGTGAGAGCACCAGTGATCGGCAAGTAGTTGTCTCTCTTTGCCGCACACCTGTTGGTGGCCCTGCCAAAGTACTTCACCTAGGCTTGCTCCTCATTGCCAACAAAAACATGCATAATGTTTTGATTCCAAGAGATTGTGACTAGCTGCTCCAAAGGCTCTGCACCTTTCTCTGATTCATTCTACCCTCCTAAAGTTCTGTGTCATCTCCTCATGGCTTTGCTCTCTGCTCGGGAAATGACAAAGCTTTGAGTGCAGATTCTAGATTAGAATCTACTTTCCCATGTGACACATCTGCATTTTAACTGAGCTTTTTGAAACCAGATCCCTATGCTAGAGAAAAGGGGTGACATTTTGGAGGCTAAGGTAATTTGTGGAGGGAATTTAAAAATCAGAGACACCTTCTTTAGTGCCCCTCAGATCACATCGTATTAAGAAGTTGCCAAATCACGCCACCCAAGGACATGGCAGCTGATAGGAAGAAAAATGGAAATTTATCAGTGAACAGGGAGGGTCTATATTCTAATGCTGAAAAGTTTGTGGTATGACACTCACCTAATTTTTTTCCTCTCTGTGTGTTTTGTACCTTAAAGTGTTTTGTCAATAATTATGAAATTTACAAAGAAGAAGAGTGATGAAGAATTAGGAAAAACTCTTGAAACCGCTTGTAATCGAGTTTCATAAAATTATAGATTAATTATGTAGAAGATACCAGACTTATTTGCAGAAGACATGTTTGAAGTTTGGAGAAATGAAAGTTCAGACCTGCTGACATGAGTGTATTTCTTTTGGAAAAAATACGACATAACAACTTAAATGGCAATAACCAATTTATCCTTCATTTCTCTGTTTTAATGCAGATCTGATTGCAACGAAGTACATTGTCCAAGTTTCTAAAATTGGTCAGCCTAACAAAGTGAAGTAATTGCAATCAGATGTAGCATAGGATAAGGTCAGCAAGTTATCCGAATGGGGAAAAAAATCTGTGTAGCATTTTAAAAGGCAGTCCCAATACGCTAGAGTTTATCCCTTTACCTCACACCCCCTCTTCCCGTCTCTCCTTCCTACCCACCCTGCTTTTCTCCACAAAAAACCCATTATTGGGTCTAAATCATAAAACAGTTCATTAAATTGACAAACACTTAAAAGAACAATGAAACTCTGCCTCACTTGGAAACGTAGAGATACAACATTTAATACATAAACTGATCTCAGAGCAGGAAATGATACACCTGTAAAGTTATAGAGAAAATGAGAAGATCTGAAAATGACCTTTGATGCTCTAGAGAAAACTTACAGATCCTCCATCATTATGTTCATGAACAAAAATGAAAATCTTACAAAATGTTTTAGGAGGCAAGTGCTATACAAGCATATTGTATTTTCATCTCCAAGCCATCTTTCCTTTGTTCTTTTCATTTACCAGATGACACTTATGAAAATGTTCAGATACATTGATTTAAGGTGTTGAATAATCTCTTTGCAAAACTACAAAAATAACAACCTTTAGTAGATTTTGATGCAAATATGAGTCCCTTTTGCATTGGGGGAGTTATTGTGAAAGAAGGGTGAGTGAGCTGGTAGTGTACAGAGAAGGATCAGTATTTCAGAGAGATGACACAGAGTACCAGAAAGTACCTCCAGAGGAGGCATCTGGGTGGTCTGGCCCAAATTCTGTCCCTGGACTCTGTGGACTGGGAAAGAACACTTCTTGGTTAAGAAAACTTAACTCCTCACTGCCTATTATTTTGTTATCTTTAAACAAAGTAGGTTGGACTTAAAATTATTTTCAAACGTTCTCTAGAGAGCCCTGGGGTTTCAGTGGAGCTACTGAGGAAATAAATAGAAGTCTAAAGGCCAAGATGGGACAGTCTGCTAAGAAGGAGACTTGGCATCTCCCAACCGACTCCATCAGAACATCCACACATATTTGTTTTACTTCTTTGTGTTTCCAGTTACTAGTGCTTTTGAACAACTAATTCTGTAGTAAAAATAAAAAATAAAAAATTGAAAAACTCTGAATGAAATAACCTCTGTATTGGGACCGCCCCACCCCCATCCTATACATCTTTAAAAGTCTTCAAAAATTTTACCAAGTTATTTGAAAACAGGAATTATAAAATTACAGATTTATAGGCTTTAAGATTTTAAGAAACCTAAGAGATTATTATGAGAAAGATGAATTCCAGCAAGGTTTAGATTTGTTGATGTCACATAGCCAGTTAGTGGAACTAAATTAGAACTCAGCCCCCTTTTGTCTTATTCGCTTTTGCATGTCTCAAGGCACCTGCCCAGCATCTGTATGTTGTAGGTGGTACAACTTATACTGTTAAAATAATTCTTTGATTTTAAAAATTAAACTAAAAAGAGACAGGGAAAATCTCCATTCCCTTGGTGATTATGGGTCTTCCTGTGTATGTGTGTCCCTTCTATTTCTGTACCTTACTGTTACAATGTGTATATTTTCTGAAATCCGTATCTCTTGTGATTCTTTGCCATCGTCTTTTAGTTCATAGAGAATTTATCTGGACTGAAGTTTTTGCAAATAATATTAAATACCCTCAGCCTGTGCTTTATAATTTCTTAATTTTATCCTAAATGGTTTCCTTATTAATGAGAACCCTATATTGGTGGTTATGGGTAAACTGTAGTGCATGCCTAATTCCAGCCATGGATTTTCTATGATCTAGAAAATGGATTTTAAAACAAATTTTCATGGTTCTGCATCTTGAGGTGTTCTTTTCGACTTCATCTTTGTGTTGTATTTTAATTTATAATATGGCAATGGAAGGTAGGGGAAATTCTGCTCTTTCTCTGGGAAGAATCACTTCCTAATTGGGTTTCATGCTAAAAACAAATAATTCTCATGGAGCTGTTAAGAAAAAAATATCAAATACATGGAAATTAGAGGAAAGGAAGACCGTCATTCATAGAATTGTCTAATTGTTCATCCCCAAATTACCCAATCCTCTAGAGGCATATATATTTATTTGACTTTCTATTTACTTTTATTAAAAAAATCCACACTCTGTGAAGATGCATAATAACTTGTCAGTTTTGTCTAGAAGAGATTCATGATATTATCCTTTTAATAAATCGTTCGATTGAATTTGCTAAAATTTTATTAGGGACTTTTGTTTCTGTGTTCATGAGAGACATTAATTTTAATATTTCATTCTTGTAAAGACTTTGTCTGGTTTTCTTGTTAAGGTAATACTGGCTTCATGAAATGAGTTGGGAAGTATTCTCTTCAATTTTCTAGGGTAATTTGAGGAGAATTGATATTATTTCTTCTTTATATACTTGGAGGAATTCAGCGAAACCACTTGAGTCTGGAATTTTTTTGTTGGAAAATTTCAACTACAAATTCGCCTAAGCAGTAAGCTGAAGCAATCACAGAGCTCAACTCATCTGTTTCTTTCCTCTTAGGAATCATAGTTCTGTGCTTGCTACTTCTCGTGTCTAAAAAAATTGTTACTTCGTGTAATTTTGTTCAGTCTTATAATAGTTTAGGATGGAGTGGTAAATCTTGTCTCTGTCATTACATCATTGTTAGAAGAAGATTTTGGCTCATTTTGATGTTTATTCATAAAATTGTTTTGTTAAAAAAAGTAAATTTTCACTTTCTTTTTGATCTTAAAGTGACAAATTAACCATGGCATATCCAGTCACCTCTTAACAAATAATTAATAAAAGGATTTTTTCTGCTTATTATGCAACCCTAAGATTTTATATGTCAGCAAAATAACTTTCCATGCTTTATAATGACAGCCATGTCCTTGATTTGTTTTAAAAAACAAATAAGTTTCTCACTTCTGAACTGTTACAGTTTCTTCCAATTGTATTTTCTTTATGTTTATTTAAGAATATTATAGTATCATTTCGATTTACGAGTAATCTTAACTAGTATTAGTTCAATCAATTATTATTCTTATGTACCTAAGCTTCAATCTTGATTAAATGATCTCTCTTCTAATATCACATTTCATTTTGTCTTCACAAATATAAGTTTTAAATTAAAAAAAAAATCAATATGTTTTTTACACCTAAAACTGTCTTTGATATTTTCCAGTTGGAGATTAGAAAATAATAAAGATTTTGTCTTTCACTTTATAAAAAAGAGAGATGACAAAAGTAATTAGACATTTTTGTATATTCTATTTTTCTTAATTAGCTCAACATTGTTGTATAAGTTTTGTGAGAAAAGTTGTTAAATAAAAGAAGTTCAGCTTTCTCTAGGTTAATTTTGGACAGGAAAAAAGTTAATATAAATATATTTTCTTAGTTGTACACTTTATAAGATGCATTGAAAGGCCCTGGAAATTTGTCAGTTTATAATATGCTTTTATCTTCAGTGCAAATATTGATCTAATCTTTTAAAAAGAGTTATGTATCTTACTTATTTCTATAGAGAATTTTACTCTTCTCCATTATGATATTGTTGATTACTGTAATGAATTAAACACCATTCAGTCTTATATTCAGCAAGTCGTTTCTACTTTTCTCTCACTCTTACCCAAATTAATAAAATTGGTGATCAACAAAGGACAACTGAGAATTTCTTGGAAAAGTTTAAACCAAATACACTTAATGTTCTAAACTGAATTGTATCCCCTCGAATTCACATGCTGAAATTTTAACCCCCAGTACCTCAAAATGTAACTGTATTTTAGAGATAGGGTCTTTAAAGAAAGGATTGAGGTACTGAGGTCATAAGTGGGCCCTAGTCCAATATGACTTGTGTCCTCTTAAGAAGAGGAAATTAGGACACAGACACATGGAGGAAAGATTATTTGAAGACAAAGGGAGAAGACAGCCATCTACAAGCCAAAAAGAGGGGCCTCAGAATGCAACTAATCCTCCCCTTCCAAATTTCTGTCGTGTAAGCCCCCCATTCTGTGATACTTTGTTAGGGCACCTCTAGCAAATGCATACACTTAGCTATTGTTATTGTGCAGTAAAAGCTCTCAGATTAACTTGTCTTGGACAACTCCAATTGTATTTGGGGAGTAAGTGAGGTTTTCTAAAACTCTTCTCAATCCAAAATAAAATGATTTCATAAAAGCAACTGCTGATCCAAGATCCAGTGGGGGAATAAAAAATGGCTAACTTGGATTGATGAGGAGGGAAACAGAATTATGGTTGTTTGTCTTGAAATATTATTAATGTTGTTTTTAGTGTTCTATATTTTACTTGGTATTCTAGAAAATTTCTTCTACTTTTCTTTAGTATATCTCTATGCCTCAGCTTAACACAAAATACTTATATGACTTTAAATTAAACGTTTTTTTAAATATTATCTTTTTCTTCTTGATCTTTCACATGTTTTTATTATGTCTCTGCATTTCACAGCAATATAGTTATTTGCATATAAAGTTCAATAAGAATCTGACCTCTTTTTTACCAGGATGTAATTGGACAAATTGATTGTGTAACCAAAGACATGGTTGGAGTGTTGAGCTGGAGAATTCTTCTGACCAGGACTAAAGAACAGGGTTCGAATTTAAGTGGGTAATACATGCCTAGAAGCCCCGCTGGTGAAACTGATCTGCCACCTGCTGTATCCTAACAGAGTCCTTGCATTACAGTTAGGAAGAAAGGTAATTTATTTCCAATTCAGGTGTGTTAGCAGATATTGAAAACGTTGAAGAGAGAGGGATTTGCACATATTTAACAATAGTGAGAGTGAAACCTTGTGGAGAGAATTTCTTGGACTTGGTTTCCTAGCTTCCAAACAGAAGAACAAATAATGGAGGCATGTCGAAGCTTCTTCAGAATCTAGGATTCTCTATGAAACTTAAGGCGAAAGTTAATTTTATTACCTTAGTAACTAGCCCTAGATTTGATGATCATAAAGAAGCTTATATAGTTAAATGACACATTTTGTTTCACCTGTATAAAGTAATCAGGCTGATGCTTTATGAAATCAGCCATTTTGTGATTTGGAATAATCTTTAGAGATTATTTAGAAAGGACTGCTAAGGAAACATGGGAATAAAGGAAAAGAATGGCTAAGAGTTTTTCAGTATAATACCACTCCACCCAAGAGTTGTTAAATTATGTAAAAATGCGTAATTATGCATGTTTGTTTGACCTGCTATAAACTACTGAATAGAGCACAGACTCTTGAAGTCACATGTTAATTTTTGCCTTTTGTCCAATGGAGATATAAGTAATTTATGTCTGACAGAAAAAAAATGATGCCAAGGGTTGTGGGATTTTGTCTGTAGGTTATTTTCCAGTTTTGTCTCTAACTTGGCAAACTTATTTTAGCTTATCTTTGCTAAGGGGTGTATAAACTCCTGTTCCTCAAATGCTCTTGAAATAAGTTTAAGCATTCTGCTAGTTCTATCATGAATTAGGTAAATTAATCTCTGACATATGTTCACTCTATATTAGTATCAAGTTTTTGACATTGTAGAAAGTATACTTTGACATGACAGGAACATTGATGTCATACTATTCTCTCTGTAAATCATTAAATATTCACCCAGTAATAGTAACCCATGTATACGGGTCAGATTGTGTCCGCTCAAAATTCATATGTTGAAGTCCTAACTCCCAGTCCTTCAGAATGTAAATGTATTTAGAGATAGTATCGTTGCAGATGTAGTTAGTTAAGATGTGGCTATTAGAGTGGGCTCTAATCCAATATGACTAGTGTCCTTATAGAAAAAGAATGCCATATAAAGATGAAGGCAGAGACCAGGGAGACGTTTCTACAAGCCCAAGAATGTGAAAGATTGCCAACAAACCACTGGAAGCTAGGAGAGAGGCGTGGAACAGTTCTCTCACGTAGCCCACAGAAGAAACCAACCCTGCTGACACCTTCATCTTGAACTTCTAGCTTGCAGAACTGTGAGACAATAAATTTCATTTGTCTTAGCCACTCAATTAGTGGTACATCGTTCAAGCAGCCCTAGAAAACCGCTATAATATACCATGGATGTCACTGATGAAATACTTTACACCCGATATTGTGTGGATAACACAAAGCGAAATGCTTGACATTATAAGTGAGGTGAAAGTTTAAAATATGGTTCTTATTCCTGAAAACTTATTATCTATATGATGATGATATACAATATGATCTTGAAAAATTAACAGAATTTCAGTGAGAATGGAATGAGGAGAGATTCACAACTGATTTAAAGGGATTGATCTAACAGCTCTCAGATAAAAAAGGAAAAAATTACCTAACACAATATGTCTTTGGAAGTGATAAATCTGATAGAAGTATTGATGAAAGCACAGTATCGTTATAGCACCGAAGTGAACATGCGCATCTACAAGTGAGGGAAAAGGGATTGAATCCTTCAAACCCAAGAACAAATCCATAGCCATAAGGGAAGTAAGGGAGGACAAAAGAAAATGAACTGAGAGTTAACTTGGGGCAGGAAACTAATATATGTTAAGTAACTATTATTTGCTAGAAATTGTTCTAGGTTTTTAAAACACATTCTACCTCATTGAATCCTCATTAAATATCCATTTAACAGTTAATAAAATAGAGGTTTAGAGAGCTCAAGTATATTGCCCCAGGCCACACAGGCTCAGCTGATAAGTGGCAGAATAGAGTTTTGGACCAAGGTTGTTCTAGCTTCAAAATACATACTCATTTTACTGCCTTATTTTCATCATACTCTAATGATATAACATAAATATTCCACAAGTGGCTTAACATTAGTTATAGTTATGGCAGTTATTAGTGCTGCTCATCAATTTCAGCACTTTCTAGCACAGGGAAGACTGATCTTTCTGGCCTGTTGTGGTTGGGTAGGTTGTGAATTGGTCCTGGCCAATAGTTCTGGCTTCTGTAGGAAAAGCAACAGGTGTCATTTCTGCGCCAGAACTTTGAGTCACAAGGGAAAGACTCTCCAAAGTACTAATCTCTCTGCCCCATGGTGGAAATATGTCTTGAGATGTAGACTCAATCCACCTGGGTTCCTGAGAAACTGTGATGAGCAAAACTCCTCACATTGAATACATAATGTGAATGAAAAATAAATTTTTGATGGTTTAAAATTATACTGACTGATAAAATAGCATACATTAAATTATTTTTTTGTAAAATGAGAGATGTAAGAAGTAAAGGTCCTTCATCTCTAAAATTTTATGATTCTAGGCAGGTTTTGTCACTATAAATGCATTTAAAAAACTAATTAGCAGTCTATTCTGCAATCATGAAAAAAATTGGAAGTGTGCAAATGAAGTGATTAAATTACTATTTGGAATAAGTTCTGATGTCAGTTTTTTATTTCTAATCATCAGATGTGTGATGGTGATTATAAATCTGTCATTTGCCTGCCCCTTATAGGGTTTACTCTTATACCCCATGGTGGCAATGAGGAGGGTGGACAAGCACAATGAGGGCCTCTTATATGGTACCAAACACTAACAGCAAGATATTTGAAAGGTCAGGGAATTCAATGAAAATTTTCACAGAATCAGAGGGTGTCACAGTTACTTTATGTTTTATTTTCATCACCTGGCAGAGATAGTAAATGCTATGAATACGCAAGATGAGAAATGACTTTGGGCTGTTCTGCCTGAAGACATTTCATGAAAAAGAAAAGACTTGAACAGAGACTTAATGAATTGGAAAGAAATAGACCAGATGGCTTGTGGGATGGAGGGGTTGAACAAAGCAATAGGTAAACACTTGAAGATGGCAGAAACAAGGAGTAGTATGTGTATGCAGGGATCAGAGAAATATTGTAGGTAAGAGTTAAGAATTTCATTTCTAAACAAAAGATAGAACTCCAAATCTATGCAATATTTGGCATATTCATAATGAGATAATATGCACCAGTGACACCAGCAGGCATTGACATCTAACGTAGAAGTGGTATATGAATACCATATGGGCTATACGAATGCTTGGCATGAGCCGCAAACGAGCAGAGGGCTTTGCATGAGGGAAGAGAAGTACCAATCTGAAGAAGTGGTGGTGAGTGAGGAGTTTGATGATCCAGTTTCCCAAACATGTTGCGCAGGGGACAGAGGCTTATGAAGACTCCCACTTCAAAAGGCTTTCTGGGAGGGGAGGGGGAATTCTCAGGGAAATTCCAGTTTTCAGTCAAGTCTAGGAAGTAAGAGGAATAATCATGGAATTAAGAGAACTGGCTCATCATGGATATGGAGGTCCGGGAGGCACTGAGGGGCACTGAAGAAAGGTTAGGAAGAGAAAATTATATAAGTCTGGGTAAGAAAAGAGGAAGCTCAGAGCAAAATGAGAATAAAATATTGAAAGAGGAAAGATATTAGAACCAAAGTGGTAAGAGTGGTGAGCATGATGAGTTGAGTTGGCCCCAAGTTGCCAGATTAAACCAAGGAGTCCCCTAGGCAGTGGTCCCCAGCCTTGTTGGCACCAGGGACCAGTGCTCCTATGAGAATCTACTGCCTGATGATCTCAGGTGGAGCTGAGGCAGTGATGCTAGTGCTGGGAAGTGGCTGCAAATTCAGATGGAGCTTCTCTGGCTTGCCGCTGCTCACCTCCTGCTGTGCAGTCCGGTGCTAGTTCCTGGCCCAGGGTTTGGGGACCTCTGTGTGGTTCATAGGGCGTGACTCTCACGCTTGTCAAGAATCAGCTGTGCCTGTAGACACTATCCTTCCCAGAAAGAGTCTCCAGTGGGTAGACGAAATCCCACCTTTTGTAAAGAATCAGCAGAGGCTGAGTTAGACTGAATCTTCCCAGGATAAGCTAGCCCTTCTTGATATTTTTCACATTACCCAAGAGTGGGATAAGAACCTTCACTCTGTTCTAAGTAGGACTTATGATCCAACACCTGTTGCTCACAATCATCGTTAAGACCAAAAATGAAAATCTTTGTGGAAATTGCAAGAAACACTTCTGAGAACTTCCTGGGGAATGTAGAAGGACCCATGTTCAAGTATCGTTGTCTGGAGAAATAATTGTATTCCTTTAGAGTACCATATTGATAATGACTCAGTACAACAGATATAGTTTAGGTTTTGAAATAACCTGTGTTGTTATTTTAAGTTCATTTTTTTTTACTATCCAGGGGAATGGCCGCCTTCTCAAAATTGTTAACTTGCAGCACAAAGATAAATACTTATTAGAGCTGTTTTTTCCACTCTCTCTCCCATCATGATCATTGCAGAACACAAAGCTTTTGCTAGGGTTCTAGGCTGAGTGTAGTAGAGGTGGGCCTCACATCACGGCCTGGCTGCAAAGAATCTGTTTCTTCTTCCATTGCTGATACAGCACTAGGGTCTCACTGAAATGCTGCCCGACACGTAGTACCCAGCCTGAATTTAACACAGTAAATACATTTCGAAAGGCCACTATTCCAGCTTTCCTATGACCTCCAGGAGCTGAGATGATAACTCACGTGCAGTATAATGCTCGCAGTCTGAGATCGGAGATGCTTTACTCATTTGTTCCTGCCATAGATTGCTTTGAGCTTACTCTTTAAACTTATTTAAAATCTTTCTCTGCTTTCCTTCATATGGCCCATGATGAAATTATCCAAGTTGAGCAGCCAAAAGCAATCAAAAATGATGGAAATAAAGACAAGAAATAGTTTTATTTACAATGCAAATGATCTGGTTCACTCTCAAATAAGAGAACAAATCAAATTAGCTGCTCCTCAAATTGAGAGGAAGGCACTATACAGACCCACTGGCACTCACAGACAGGGTTCTCCAGTGGATCTTGGCTCTGGGGAGGGCTTCAGACAAATTTCGCTATAGCAAGGGTCTGATTCAGTGCATGTAATTGGAGTGAAAAAATATTGAAGGCAATGGAAATACACTCCATTATAATATGACAAAATGCAAGTGCCAAATGGCTGTCAGAATGTCTCAGTGTACAAATGACAAATACCCCGGGGAAACGATTCAAAGTAACAAGGACAGCATTTATTAGCACTTTACAACCTTGGATGCTCAAAGAATGGCTGTTTTACCAAATTCAATGTTTTCTCCTCTGGTGAGAAGATAGGCACACCAAGAATGGCTCATAGGAAGAGGGGCTGGCGTGAGAGGTTAGGTAAGGGATAGAAATACTCTGCACCACCGAGTTATTTTTCCACCTCAGTGCCAATTGTTTTTCTCCCTGGAATGTCTCAGAAATGCTGACTTCACTTGAAGCTTTATTTTACTTAATAAAGCTCTTGGTGTGTCCTTTCAAGTCTTTCTTACTGCTTAACAACAGGTCTAGCTTGTTGCACAGGTTGTCTAGATGTAAGAATATGCATATATACTGCTCTGATCACCAGAATATCACCCCTCAAAAAAGGATCTTACAAATTCATCAAAAAGTAGTGAATGAAGAAAAGGCAGAGATCTGGTTTTCTAAAAAACAAAAACAAAAACAAAAAACACTCCCCAAACAAACAAACAAAAAAACAAACCCCATAGTTTACCAAAAAAAAAAAAAAGTCTTCTTTTGCAATCTGAAGGTGTTCTTCAATTGACTGGAATCTCTTTCTTTCTCTCCTAGCAAAGCAGTTAGCACATCACACAGAGAGTTAAGTTGCTGTGGTTTTCTGTGTAGCAGTAAGATTTCTGCCCCATCTCCCAGGGAATGCGGTAATACACATTCCAGAAAGTGATGAACACCCCTTTCTGCCGCAACTAAGCCCCCTGAGCAGCTTGGATGCAGGGATCCTGAATGGAGACCAGCCTTCAAGAATTGTGGCCAAGTGATAACTCCCAGCAATGATTTTGCCTGGATATTTCCCCATCTTTCCATGTTGAGCCCAGTGCCAGGCGCATAGTAGGTGTTAGTGGAGTCTTTAATGAAAGAGAGATGGCGAGGATCCTAAAGCTCTGAATCTTCCACCATCTGCCTACCATCTTTGTAAGCCTGCAGGGAAGCAAGCAGATGGGACCCTCCAGGAAAAGTAACACTCTGTTACTAGCAGAGGTTTTGGCCTTAAACTTTTATGTAGCTTCGTAGGGAGAAAATGATTTGCAACGTGCGCTATCTCGGAGGAATCTGTTGCTCAGACTGGAAGTCGGAGAGTGGGATCGTTGACAGTCTTCCCACCCTCAACCTCTTCTTGAAGCTTCTTTCACAAGGTCTCATCACTCAGCAGCTGAGAGGGCACCTTCTTGTAAGCAGCTGACACCACCATTTTCCTATTGCAAGAAAAAGAGACATCCCAAAGGAGAATTCCGCGAAGTGGGACTACAATAAAGCAAAAGCATTTTCAGGAACTCCGTTCCTTTCTACGACTGCTCCAAACTCTAGGGACCTGGCTTAATTTTTCAATCTTTGATCTCCATCTGAATTTTTGTCAATGTGGGGTAAGTAGTTGGACAAAGGGTTCAAACAACTCAAACCCTTTGTGGAGGTCAGAATATAGAATATGCATTTCACACATGATTTGCATGAATCAATGAAGAAAAGCAGAAACTCTGCTTCTGCACATCTCTCTCCAGATCTCAAGTTCGTGTGGGTACTGAGAGAGCATCTCCAAGCTACTGTTAGTGCAGTATGGGAGGGAGGTAAGGCAAGCTGATGTTATCCTTCTAACTATTACACTAAGTTGTGGTAATACACGAGATGATTTGTATCATTCAAACTGTGGTTACAATTCACTTCAATCCTGGTCGTATTTGGGGATTTCTACTAATAATTACTTCTGCTAAACTTTTATATTAATGTTATTTTTATGAACATGTTACAGTACATCAAAATTATCATTATAGAATGGGAATCTCTTTTGATAGTCTAAAATATGTTTATTCTAAGATACAAGCAGTTCTAGTTTTGCACAAAAACATTGAAGGAGATGTTCGTTTTAAAGATGAAGAAATGTACTTAATTTAAAAGATGAAAAAGCCAAGGCAAAAATTCTATTCCAAAACAGTGAGGCCTCAACAACACAGGTAGCTTTATGAAAAGTAGGAGCAAATGAAGATGAGGCTGAAATAAAGAAAAACAGTGATGGAATCCTTAGAGATCATAGAGAAATTTATTTATGAATACATATGAGAACACCTAGAGCAGCTCTAAGAAGTAGCTGGGAAATTTTCGAATAGTGAATGCAATGCCTGAGAAATTTCTTTTGGTTATTCTTATTGGGACTTCATATAGTCTAGGAAAGAGAAGGTAATAAAAATTACACCATAGAAAGGAAACATCAAGGTCACTAGAAAACTAGAAATTTTTTGAGAAGGGAAGTCTCTTAAAAGATCACCTGACCATATCCTCCCACCCATTTCACAGGTGAGAAAACTGAGGCAGAAAAGGTGAAGTGGCTTGTTGGCAGTGACATGGCCGTATTGCCAGTTATGTTGGAAGCCTTACCACCTAACTCCACAAGGAATTATGTCTACCTACAGGCATTCAAAGATCGACAGCTGCAGTGTCCTGTCAATGCAAAACAATCGGACTTTTCAGCAACGTATTTTTTCATTCTTACTTCAACTATTATGTTGTAACTTCAGGACAAATTTTTTTTTTCACAAAATTGTAAAGCTAAATGCTAAAATTGAAAAAAATACCAAAATGAAAAATCCTTTCTGCTTGGATTCAACAAATTAGTGTATAAACCACGTGCCACCGTTATAGAATATATGCCTATTTATCCAACACACATTGAAGAAGTATTTGAAGGGAGAAACATTTTGTGTCCTGCTTTCCAGAGGCTGTCATTTTAATTAGACTGGTCAGATTTAAACAAACAAACAAACAAACCCACAAAAACTATAGTACAAGGCAATAAATGACAAGACTACATTAGATCTATAAAAGAAGTGGCATAAGATTGGAGATAATAGAAAATTCACTTCTGGCTGTGGGGGTTGTAAAAAGCACCATGGAGAGTACAAACTTGAGAAAGGATATTGGCCAACGGGTGGGTTTTCAGTGGATGAAAATATAAGGAGGTAGAATTTATTTTCTAACAGGAGAAATTATTTAGAAGCAGAAAATAATAACAGCAATAAAAATAAATTAACATTTATTGACATCTACTGTGTTATGCATATTAGTTAACAAATTTCTCATGGCAATCTTAAGAGGTATTTATCGTTATTATCCCTGTTAATAGAAAAGGAAACTAGAGCTCAGAGAGATAAAATAACTTGTTCAAGTAGGTTCAGTTAGGAAGTAGTTTGACTTTGGTCCTGTTTGATTCCAAAGCCTCAGCTATTACTTTTACTCAGCTAACAGAATAGAAATATACAATTGATTAGTACTCAAGAGTCCTCAGTAGTCAAAATGGCCCCAGTAAAGTGCTAGCACTGGTGAGTCAAAGGGAATATAGAGACAAATTTGATTTAGTTAATTCCATGTCAATAGTGATATCACAGGTCCCTTAACTATTGGGCAAAGGTTCTGTCCCTTAAATACTTTTTTTCTCTATTAAAATCCAAGAAAGTTAGAAAAATGCAAAAGACTAACATATAATCCATTTCCTTTAATAATCATGTATTTAGAATTATTAAGTTTAAAAAAGTACTTTGAATCATAACATTATGAATTTTAAGCCAATATGGATGGGTGGAAAAGCTTAATACTATTTAAATGTGTTTTTCTTTTTTTTTTTTAATTAAATATGTGTGAAATCTGGCTTCTGTTTTCAATGGCCTCCCACAATATTCATCCAAAAAATATTGGAAGCAATTTTATTTGCTTTATTCTTATGCAATGAGACACATTTATCACACATGTGCTCAAGGGACCGGGAGTAGCTCTCAACCTCTCGACCTCCTGTATGTGAAACCTCAGCCTGGCTTCCCAGACAAAACCTCAGTTTTGCTTGATGAGAGTCATCTCTAAAGCCATCGCAGTGCTATACGGAAGCACCCACAGGCAGTGCCTCTTCTATTTTCCATCTCTTGAATTTCTTCTCTGCCATTTCCCTTCAGTCGAGATGAAAGGCCAGATTGCCATCTGGAATCCCTATATTAAGGTTCATAATTATTCTCTATTTTTTTACTGCTGTTGTCATTTGGAGGAAAACATCCTGATTGACCAGAACGAATCTCCAAGGGGATCGGTGGTGTTTCCTTATCTGAATGTCAAAGAAAGGCTGACAACGATCTTTCTGGTTTGGTTAAAAAGCAGTATTTCCTGGAGGCCAGTGGTCCCTTCAGCTCATGGTCCAGTGACTTCTCCCAGGCCTGTGAACAGAAAAACCAAGAGTTCTGTCGATCTGGTCTTTGATGCAGGCTGCCTTGTCTATTGTTGTCAAGGAAGGGTAGCATTAGCTAAGGGCAAAAAAGCACTGAAAAAGTATGCGCACAGATTTCTGGATGGCAGGAAAGATTTCTGTGCAGACAGCTGGCTGAAGATGCTACTGCTGTTTGGAAGGAGTCTGGAATTCTGTCTTAAATAAATACTGCTTGAACTCACCCTCCATCCAGGCGAGCTGTCAGTTGTGCTCCACTAGGGCAAAGGTCAGCAGTTGTGGAAGAGTGGAGTAAGTTCTTCCAAGTCAGAAGACCAGGCTGCAAACTCCAGCCCCTCCTTTTGTAGAATGGCCTCAGGAAAGCACGAATTCCTGGAACTCAGTTTCAAGTGAAAAGTTGGCATAAAATACTTAGATCCTGGGTAATGTGGTGGATTAAATGTGGTAGTGCTTGAGAATCATTTAACATGCAGGCATTCATTAATCCCTCCTTGTTTTAACTGAATGTTCCTCACCCATTTAGAGAGGAATATGTATAATTCCTGTGTCTTTCACCTTTTGTCCACAAATCAAAATATTTTATCCAAAATGCTCCCTTGCCTCAGGGCCATAGCTCAACAGACTCTCATGTGGCTCGGGATCTCTTTCTTTCTCCAGCATTCGTTTCTTTACTATGATCTTCGCCGTCTCTATCGACATCATTATCACTAAAACATCTGCCACAAAACAAGCAAGAAATCACATTATACACGACACTTATTGAGTTCATTTGGAGGTAACGTTTTTAGGTTTTGAGAATTAAAATGTAAAGAGAACAGTCTTTTCATTCAAGAGATTTGCCGTCCAGGTAAAGAACTGAGATATTCTTTCTCACTTCTATTCTTCCCATCCTCTCATCCTGGCTCAGGTCAGTTTTCCTTCCAGCCCCAAATTCTAGTATCTCAGGCTCTGGCTGCTTCCTTCAGTCCATTGGCATTGAGGTTAGGCTAGGGTGGGAGTGGAGGGAATGCAGGTATTTTGTTAAATCGCAGGCAGGCTGTTTGAAAGATGGGCAAAAAATTTTAAAATAAATAAATAAATAATACAAAGAAAAGAGGTTTCTCAGGAGGACACCGTCAAAGCGCTGTGTGTGGCTGTGTCTCAAAGCCGATGCCCTTCAGTTTCCACACTCCCATCCCACTTCCAGCCTTGCTCCCTCTCTCCTTCCTCAGACTGGCTGCCGCTCTTCGGATGGTCCCTTTGCCTCACATGTAGGTGCACAGCATAGACACTTGGGATTTGTTTTTGCCCGAGAAAGGAGCCAACAGGATTAAAGCCTAAGATAAAAGAGATTCAGAACCATTGAGACAAAAATCCCCATAAATCCCAAAAGAAAAGATGTTAGACCCTAGGCATACTTATGCTGCCTTCCTCTGTACTTTATATTAAGTTCTATTGTAATTTTAGCTTTTAAGAAAATTGAATGCAGCCCACAGTATAGTGGGTGTAAAGTGATTAAACATTAACATTCCAAGCATCAGTTGACAGAAGTATTAACTTGGTTACAGACACAGCGCATGTATCTTTTTACATAACAAGGGGTTTATTCAAATTCTCTTACTAAGCAAGAAGTCAGTCATTCTTTGCACCACGAGCATTTAAAAATGTCCACCCATAGCTGTGACATGAATTCTGATTCTGTCAAGACACTGCAGCTGTGAGTGGGAACTGGAGAAGGTTTTCTTCTAAGAGGGACTGAGAGAAGTAGTTCTCTCCTTTCTAGTAAATAAACAAATACTAAAGACCAACACTTGTCAGCCACAAAGACCCCACGCAGGAAGCAGAGGACCCTATGCAGGTGAGCACTTAAAAGGAATGGGCCTCTTCCTGGTGAAAGAGATTTGAAGTATGGGAGGGATTGGGTGCCAAGGAGTTTCTCCATTGCTGGTCATGTGGCACAGAATGTGAAAAAGGCCTCTAAGAGCTGAGAGTGGCCCCTAGCTGACATTCAGCAAGAAAATGCGATATCGATCCTACAACTGCAAGGAACTCAGTTTGGCCAACGATCCAGATGAGTGCGGAGGCAGTTACCCAGTCTGTGGTATTTTGTTACGGCTGCTCTAATATGTGTTCTGGTGTAATATAGTCAAGCTGTGAAGGACTTGTTATGTACGGGATTGTGAACCAATAAATGGATGTTGCTTTAAGCCCCTAAATTTGTGATAATTTGTTAAGCAGCAATAGGAAACTGTTACAGATCCCAAAGTTCATGCTCTTATTTAAGATTCTATTTAAGTCTTTTTTTTTTCTTTTTTTCTTAATGATGTATAAAACTGTGGTGACTGGTTAAAAAGAATTTTTATAGACTCTTTTCTTTCCACAGTAAGTGCATATAAAATGTACTCTTTTCAAGTCTTATGAATGACAGTGACCTCACCTAATAAACCAACCCCTGCTCCTTGCCCAAAGTCTGTGCTTCAGTCCATGGAGCTCCTCACAGCCCCATCAGCTCCCACCCTGCCGAGATACTCCAGGTCTTGTGCTCTGTCCCACACTTTCTTTCACATGTCATCTAATCTATCTGAGGGTAAAGCTTTAATGTTCACAAAATCACATCTGAGGGATGTGTGTGTGTGTGTGTGTGTGTGTGTGTGTGTGCGCGCGCGCGCGTGTGTGTGCCATAAGGGTAGAGGTCTAGTTTGTCAATAATTTTAAATTTCTTGAGATTAAATACTTTAAAAAATACCGTAAAAGTTTTTTCTTTAGACTTCTTCTTTTTAGCATATTTTTAGTGATCCAGTCGTGAAGTATCCAGAAAATTAAAATATGTAGATTAACGAATCTTTTGATCCAAGGACAGTTCAGATATGTAGTCAGGAACGTCTGAATCAATGCTTGCAATATTGTGGCAGAGGTATAATTTCTATTTAAATTGGGCCAAATGGTTTCTTTTATTTTTAAATAAACACGAAACGTATCTTTCAAGTTAAATGTTTATATATGTGTTCTATGAGAAAGATGCACAACACTGGCTCATCTGGTGTCACAGTGTTATGATGGGACCTGGTGTTTGCATACAGCTCAACGGACAGAAGACTTTCCAAATTGTCGTGGGCATTTCGAGTCTGCATCTCATCTCTGATTGGAACCATAGACTGTTGGGTAAAAGGCCAACACTGTCTTCCTTAACTCCAAACCACTCATTTGTGGTAACAACAAAAAACAAAAAGTCAGTTTAACTTAGGAAGTTTTAGATAAAGTAGCAAAACTAGTTTTATTAAGTCCTGATATTTCAATACACAGCTTTTTACTATTTGATATGAAAATATGAGAGGTGTACACAAAGCATCTGCTAGATGCCAAAGTATAAAAAAAATGCTTGTGAGATTGTTTGAATAGCAAGCTAAACTAGCTGCCTTTTTTCACAGAATGCTTTTTTTTTTTCTTTTTTTTCCTTAAAGGAAACAACTGACACACTAGCTGAGGTTATTCAGATTTAGGTACTTGGCACATTTTCTTGAAAATTAATGAAATCAGACTGTCGTCAGTTCAAAGAAAATAATTGTCACTCTTAGTTGCCAATTGTAAAATTAGCTTTCAAACAAAAATTAGAATTTTGGAAAATTTGTATTTTGCCACTTTTAGTGACAGTTTTCCAATATTAAAAAGTTTATGATAAGACTGGTGTTGATAATAATGAATGTGATTTTTTTATATTGATAGATAAAATTTGTCAACATGTGGAAGATCTGTTTAACTCAGTGAAGCAATATGAGTTTTCATGGATAGAGGATTCATTCAAAGTTAAAGTTAGATCCATAGGTATTAATGCGATAGAG
This sequence comes from Pteropus vampyrus, assembly GCF_000151845.1. NCBI lineage: Eukaryota > Metazoa > Chordata > Mammalia > Chiroptera > Pteropodidae > Pteropus > Pteropus vampyrus. The sequence continues at coordinate 5,696,839 of NW_011888805.1, forward strand.
TATGAAATTTCACTGATAGCATTTCAACCAACCTTTAAGAAAGTATTACTTGTCAACTTTTGGTTTTATGTCAAAGAAAAATATTCACAATTATCTGAAAAGATCATGAAGATATTCTTCCTCTTTCCAAAGGTATATTTGTAGAAGGGTGAATTTTCTTTCCTAACCAAAACAACATTGAATGCTAAAGATATGAGAATCTAGCTGGCTTTTCTTAAGCAAGATATTAAAATGATTTACTAAAACATTTTTAAATGCCACTCCTCTCATTATTTTTCATTTTGGAATATATGACAAAATTTTATTAAACTGTGTTATTTATGTTGATATATAATGAGCTTATTGTTATTTTTAAATAACTCAATAAATATTTTAAAATTCTCAGTTTTCATTTTTAAGACTGTAAATATTGCTAAAAGAACACCCCGTAAGTGAAAGTTGCAATTATTAATAATTTTAAAGAGTATAAAGGGAAACTTAGACCGATATGTTTGTGAACCACTTCTCTAGGGTTATTTTATATATATACGAAAAAAATTTTGTTAAAGGAACTTCTTTCATATAACCTCACTGTGTTCAAGTACAACCCTGTAAGCCCCTCAAAAGGCCTGGCCTGCCCTTACCAATCACATACCCTCCCTTCCACCTTTTATTGATTTATTAAATAAATTTTAAAATTTATTTACATTCCTATATAGCTTGCTATGTGCCAGATCCTACCCTAAGTTCTTTAATTTATTTAATTCTTATGAGGTGTTATTATCATCCCAATATGTTGTTGAGAAGATAATGGCAAAAAAAATTTAAGTGACTGGCCCAAGGTCAGGTGACGATGAGCCAGCATTTAAAAGTGGATAACTTGGTTCTAGCATCCAGCTAGAGGATAACTTTTAATTATTATATTATGTCTCTAAAACTTTAGATTCTTGGCTTGAGTTCTAGAGACTACTGAGGTGATACGATTTTATGAAGCAAATGAAGAGCAGGCTCGTGGATATAGCTACTGAAGGTGGAGGTGTTGTGCCTTATCTACTCTAGCTAACCTTGACTCTGAGACCCTAGTCTTTTGTATAAGGAGGGGCTCCTTTTAGACTCTCCAGTTGGACTGGTCTTGGGCTTTGATTTCTGAACTCGATCCCCAATAGAGTCATCAAAATCAGAGCTCAAATTCCCAAAGATTGGCAAATATCTTCAGGGCAAAAGTGGCTTTAGGTTTTACTTAACTCTTTGGGTTTCCTCTCCCATTCATTACCTTGCTAGCTCTTCAGTATTTTTTAGGTATTTTTAAATGTTTTCAGTGGGAGGTTTAGTCTGATTACTAAGCTTGCTATATTACAATATAATGTAGAACTCTGTATCATGTTCAATTGAACCTTTATAAACATAATAAATGTTAATAGATGGGCTTGGGGTCGAGAGCTTTGATAATATTCAATAACTTTTCTGGGTTTTAAAACTGTACCTCAACTTGTCAGTTATTTAGGGTTTTTTTTTTCCTATTTATTTTTTCCCTGCCTGTTGCTAAAAGAGCTTTAAATATCATGTTTTCAGAGTACCCTTCACAATTTCCCAAAACCTTTTTCTGTGCCTGTAAATGATAGCTCAGTGCCCATCACTTTATAATTGTAGGACTTTTGCACTTATTCACAATGAACTCATCTGCAGTTTTGTCTCCATTCTTTGTACCAAGTTAAATCTCCATATAACTCTTCATTAATTTGGTTGTTTTCACTACATCGAAGAGTTTAATGTCATCATCAAACTTTGACATTTCTCCCTGACTCCTCCCTGACAAATATTTATTACTTAAGACTAGTTAGTAGTGATCTTTTCCACAGTTTAAAATCTTTCATCTATTTTGGTGCCCATTTATTCTTACCAAGGCACTTCTGTTCTCGATAACTCAACCTCTTTTCGAGGCAACTGCAGAAATAATCATATTGTGACTCAGTTTTTTGAGTGAATCCTTTTGAAGGCTTTTGGATGTTCAGGCTATATTTACTGAGTTTCTTTTTACCTATAAATTGATTTACTGTCACAGAATTCTCTGATGTGTTAAACAACCATGTTCCTTTTCCCTCCATTGGTGAAGTTTTAGTAAGTATTCAATGATTCTATTATTTGTTATAGGTTGTTCTAAAATGGAAAATCATAACTTAGTGGTTATACCACAGAATGGGCTCCAAAATATAGATCAAGAAAGTAGCTTAAACCGAGACACATTCCCTGAAAACCCAAACAATGCCGCCATGAAGATTATAGTCATTACGTGCCAGGGGTCTTTACTGCGGTTCTCTCTGTCCAAATCTAAATAGTATCAAGAAGTCACTGAGCTATCTTTACAGCTACTATCTTTTATCTTTTTATGAAAGGAAACTAATTTAATCAACCTTTTTCATTTGTTGGTTGTTACATCGATCTGGCAGTGGTCAAGAATCATAGTTATCCACTGACCCTGTGACCAAAGCACCAATTCATTTTTTCTTTTTTTTTTTAATAATGCAAAATGCTGCTGACCTCCCCAGAGTCAGAAGCCTCAGTTTAAACAGCCTCCAGAAATTTGCCCTTCTCTAGACAGGGTCAGGGCTAAGGCAGGGCTCTCGGACTATTTGAAGTGATGGGTGATCTCAGCTCTCATTCCCTTCCTATCAGTATATGTCTACAGTCACACACGATTAAATGGTTTTTAAAACAAAAATATCTTGCACTATAGGTTTTCATCCAGGTCTGGATCTCAAGAATGCCAGTCTCAATATCTGTGATAGGAGAAGCCACTTATTTGTAAGCGCAAATGTTGGAACACTCTGCTGAGTAGAACATGTAGTCCACTAACTATTTTCCCAAACATCTTCTTTCAAAGGAAAAGATAAAGTAATTATCCTTTCTTCTGCTAAAATGATAAATGAAAGAGACAAAGGTTTGTTCTGAGAGGGCAGAATTGTTTGTAAAGTATAGGAAAACATACACCTCTGCACATAATAGTAACTCATGAATGTCTGTTGGAGGAATCGATGAAACATATAATGACAATTTATTCTCTCAATGAATCTGGACAAATTATGAAAATAAAATGGGAGGTATCTATGATGCTTAATTTTATGTGTCAGTGTAACTGGACCATGGAGTACCTGAGCCCAAAGGTCTAGACATTTGGTGAATCATTATTCTGCCTGTGTCTGGGAGGGTGTTGCTGGATGAATCTAACTTGTAAATAAGTAGACCAAGTAAAGCAGGCAGGTCTTCTCAGTGTGGGTGGGCCACATCCAGTCAGTTGAGGGCATGAATGGAACAAAAAGGCGGACCCTCTTGCAAGTAAAGGAACTCCTCCTGCCTGACTGCCTTGAGCTGGGACATTGGTTCTTTCCTGCTTTGGGGGTTGAACTAACACACTGGCTCTTTCTGGGTCTTGAGCCTGCCAGCATTTGCTCTAGTAGGTCTTCTGCTTACAGAATGCAGGTCATGGGACTTGTCAGCTTCAGTAACTGCATGAGCCAATTCCATATAATAAGTAAGTAAACAAACAAACAAACAAACATACATCTGTCTGATGGTGGAGCAAAGGAGGAATGGCCATTGTAATAAGAAGGTATCTTCAGACCAAAAAACAAAGGTGGCAATTCCATAGACTACAGCAGAATTTACTATTGAGTAATTTACTTATACGAAGATTGGATCAGAGTGAAAAAGATAACCCAGCAAATCCGTGCAGATTAATCTTCACTAACAGAACCTTCTTACAGTACTTTTTTAATAGTATAATTTGAGTACAAATGATTGACAAGGGAAAGGTACAAAGAATGCAGGAGTGCCAGGGGCTGTACCTCCTGGTTGTCTTGTTATAGATAATTGCTTATAATCAATACTGTTACCAATTTGATATTTATATCCATTGTCATGCCATTCCGGGTGTTACTAACAAAAATATTTATGGCTACATTTTAATGGAACCGAATAATCATCAACTAGAAAGCTTTGGTATGGTTGCTAAGGATAGTGAGGCTGGTCAAAGCATGAAACTTAAAAATAAAATGAAATCCGGGACACAGAGATGGAGTTAGTTTTATTCATGTCTACATCTCCACACTAACCAATGGGTTCCGTTTCTCTGGAGAACCCTGACTAATACGGATTTCGTACTGAGAAGTGGGCTGCTTCTCTAACAAATAGCCTAAAAGGTACAAGTGGCTTTGGAACTAGGTGATAAGTAGAGCCTGGAAGAGTTTTGAGGTACATGCTAGAAAAAGTCCAGATTACTGTGAAGGAAATGTTAGTAGAAATCTGAATATTAAAGGTGATTCTGGTGAGGACTTAGAAAGAAGAGAGGAGAGCTGGAGAGAGAGCTTCCATTTTTTAAGAGAATACATAAATAATTACAAGCAGAATGTTGGTAGAAATATAAACATTAAAGCCCATTCTGGTAAAGTTTTGGATGGAAATGGGGAATACATTCTTTAAAACTGGAGAAAAGATGCTCCTTGTAAAATGACAAAAAACTTGGCTGAACTGTGTTCTAGTGTTTAGTGGGAGGTAGAACTTGTGAGCGATGAAACTGGATATTTAGTTGAGGAGATTTTTAAGCAAAATGTTGAAGAAGCAGCTTGGTTCCTGCTGAATGCTTATGGTAAAATGCAAGAAGAGAAAGACGAATTGAGAAAGGAATTATTAAGCAAAACAAAATCACAACGTAAAGATTTGGAAAATTCTCAGCCTGTCTATATTGCAAAAAAAGAGGAAAGTGTGTTCTAAAGAAAACACCAAGGGTGTGACTGGACTATGAGGCCATAAAAAGTTTACGGAATTATACAAGCGGAAACACCGCCTGTTTGAACTTACAGGGGTTGGAGATGAAACAGGGCCGTAGAGATTTTGGCTGCAAATTTGTGCTATTCTTTAAGAAAATGGAAGAATGACACCAAAGGTAATTCAGAAATGATCAGGGCTGTCACTCCCACCACAGGGACAGTGGACAAGGCTGTTTCCTCCTCTATTTCAGAGGAGGAACTGCAGAGAGCCAAGTGTGCTGGGCCCTTCAAGAGAGCTGAAGGGGTAAGGTCACCCCACAGAGCAATGGGGGTGACACTGCCACCCTGATGGGCCTGAAAGGCAAGGCATTGAGTCTGAGAAAATTATTCTCAAGCTTCAAGGTCTAATGGAATTTGCTTTGCTGTATTTTGGTCTTGTTTTCGATCTGTTACCGCATTCTTCCTTCTCTTTGGAATGAGAATATCTGTCCTATGTCTGTCCCATCATTATATTTTGCATTTTGTATTTTGGAAGCGCATAACTTGTCTAATTTCACAGATTCACAACTAGAGAGGAATTTTGCCTCAGGATAAATTATCTCTTAAGTCTCACCCATACCTGATTTAAATACTTGTATTTTAGACTTATAGAGATGATGTTAAAATGAGTTAGGACTTTGGAGGTTAGGGCTGTTGGGATGGAATGAATGTATCTGCATGTGAGATGGACATGAATTTCGGGACCAGAACAGGATGGTATAGACTGAATATTTGTGTCTCCCCTTAATTCATATATTGAAGCCCTAGTCCCCAAAGTAACTTGGAGATAGGGCCTGTGAGGAAGTGATATATGTTAAATGAGGTCATAAGGATGGTGCCCTTAAAAAACTAAAGACACCACCTCTTCCCCTCACCCCCACCACATGAGAAGACAGTGAGAAGGAACCATTTAAAAGCCAGAAAGAGATCTGTCACCAGAAACTAAATCAGCTGACACCTTGATCTTGGACTTCCCACTCTCCAGATATGTGAGAAATAAATTTCTGTTCTTTCGGCCAACCAGACTATAACATCTTGTTATAGCAGCCTGAACAGACTGAGACAGTACTTAATTACTTCAGAAAGGCTCTAAATATTCTAGAGATAATAGGATAGCAAAGCCTATGATCACTGCCTCATGCAGGATCCACATAAAGACTGTATCACTTTTCAACCTTAGTAACAGCAATGGTAGATGTGATCTGTACATGGTATTGAAAGGTTCAGAGTATTCTAGCTTAACTCTACTGTACAATTCTTATTTCAGAATGTTTAGCAAACAAAACACAACTACCTCAAGAAGGCGAACTGTCCTTTTGCCTGCTGTGAGAAAAAAATTTCAGTTTGTCTTTCAGTGTCTCTTTACAGATTGTTTATGTCATAACTGTAGCTTAAGTTATTAATGTAAATCCTTTATAGCTGCACAAGAACAGTATGAAGACAAAATGATCAGGCGAGTTGTAGAGGCGAGAAGCAAGCTGAAGGGCTGCTAACTTCCTGCCTAGAATTCTGTGTAGAAGGCATCTACACAAAAAAAGTAAACGAGTCACTCTGCACAAACGTCTCTGTAAATCCTTAAATTGTTAAGTTCATACAGTGTCCTCTTATTCAACTTTTAGTTTTAAAGCCTAGGAAATAGGAAGAGAATTTGCCAAGATTTTAGAAGATGGAAGAATGATCAAAGAGATGGAAGATATAGAGGGGAAAAGTTAGAAAAATCAGCATCAGTTAAGAAAATTTATGTGTCAGTAAAATGTCTTTATTTATACAAAGACCAATTTTTAACAAGGCACTGAACAGTCTGTTCTTTTTTCTACCTGAATAAAGAAAATGGAACTGTTGAAATTGAAGAGATTTAGGTTAGAAACAAGAGGAAATTATCTTACTAGCGGTGGCAATATCTACTTACAAGATAAAGGCACAGACACCTCAACCTCCAAAAACAGTGTTTTTCAGTCTTAGGTTTTGTTATGGCCTCAGTACATGCCATCGGCCTGTGAAATAGAGCGGCAATCAAGGTCTAGAGCAGCCAGTCGAAATGACCATTGGCCAAGTGTAGAAATAGCCCCTGTTAATGCTAAGTAGATCATTACGACTATTTTCTCATCTGTTTCCCAAATCCTATTTTTATTTTAATTTTCAAGAAATGTTAGTTAATGATAAATATATAGGCCTGACTTCTCTACATTATTTCAGTTTTCCAATTGATGGATACATAAACTAAGTCTAATCTAGTATTAAGTAACACAAAGAATGGTTAATAAGTCTGCGAGGACACCTTGTGCAGAGAGAGAGGTGACTAAACAGTGGTCTAAAAGGATTTAGACAAAGCCTCCCCAGAAATAGAAGACTGGAATAAATGATCTCTGCAATTTTTACTAGTTTCATGACTCCATAGTGTATATGTTACTTTACAACACACAAAAAATAAACAATAGTTTCCTTTAGGGAATGAATTATGAGAGATATGCTCTATAATATTGGGCGTTGAGGAATGTTCCATTCTCTGCTTTTTTCATCATAAGCAAATAACAGAGATTTTATGTAAGGGGGGAAAAATTAAAGAAAATAAAGATTTTGAAATTTATAATATTTGAGAGTAGGCTATTCATAAAAAGAATGTTTTAAAATTAGTTAATTGACTTGTATGTCACGATGACTTTGTAATATATCAACTGGGTAGGCTGAACTACTTTTCCCAGAATTCCCTTTCTTGTGGTTTCCAGTTGGCGAACCACAAGAAATATTCTTGAGAGATTTACAGAGCAGAAAGGAAGCAGCAGCCGTTCTGTATCCCAGACTCACTAGCATGTTGACTCACTTTGTTGGTGTAAAGCAGCATCTGAGTCTGCATCTGCTTTACCTAGGGAAATCTAGATCCTTCTCCACCTTCTCTGACTCCTGGGTCAGATATTTGTGTTGCCTCCATGAGGAAGGGCCCTGGCTTTCGCAGAATACCTACACCACCAGTGGCAGAGGCCATAGGAATTGACTAGTTTCAGCTCTGGATGTGTGTGAGCTCTAGCTTGTTCTTTATAACCATCTTTCCTTGCTGACTGCTTGCCCTCTGGACTTCAAGCAACAGCATCAAGAGTGAAGACAATACCCTTGGAATAACTGCTTAGCCTGTTCCCACTATTGTGAAATCCCTTAAAATATACGTACATGTTCTGCTTCTCTGGTTGAACCCTGGCAGGCACTCATGATAAAGTTCTTCCAAGAGGGTTAGACACCAGGTGAACATTTAATGATATGAGTAAATGCCTCTACTAAGATTAGAAATGGACACCCAGGAGAATCCCAGATCCTTCTGTAATCATATTACTTCCTTAAACTTTACTGCAGCCAAACCAAAAGAGATGAGCTGATACAGAAAACTATTTAACTATACTCAAGGTCATTTGGTACTAGCTTTTAAATATTGATAGAGAAATACTCCCATCTCATACATAGGGAAAACAGAAGTTCAAAAGCTTAAATAAACCTGGGCCCCTGGCTGTGTTACAAAGCAGTCCAAGGTTGAGATTTATAATACCCATATGGTTCCAGTTATAGTTGGATGGATGGAGGAAAGCTCTGATGGTTATCAGACTGACTTCCTGGACTCGGAAGGAAGTCACATACATGGTGTATGCTAGATACTTGCTGATCTCATTTTCTGCTAGAGAGAGCAATGCCTTCCCACAGAGTCTATAACAGAAAAACAAATGCAGAATAATGTCACATGTAAGTCAGTATGTGTATACACATACACGCATAATTATAGCTAACATTTCTATAACACTTTGGTTGTATTAATTCAATTAGTCACCAACATAACCTGTGACTTGGTAATATTATAGTTATTTTTTAGAGAGCGAAGCAAGGCACAGTGGGATTAAGTGACTTGACAGGATCACACAGAGGTATATTATGGTGCAGGAGCATGGTAACTGATGCAGTCCAGCCTCAGGGCTTCTGGGCCTATACACTCTGCTATGCTATTTCGCTTGCAAGTACATAACATATATGTTTGTGTAAGTGTGTGAACCTGACATATATAGTTCTTAGTAATCTGGCTAGAAAATACCTTTTCAACTCTTTCTTCTTGCACATTATATTCCTTATGTTCCATCAACATAACCATTTCCTTAGTTTAGTATTTCTTTGTTTTATCGCAGCAAATAGCAACCTCAAGTAATTCAGATAATCAGACTAAGGTAAAGATACCTCCCTAAATACCTAAAACTCTTCCAATCCTTTTCTCACTTTGCATCTTTAGTAACGTCATCCTGCTGCCTGGATGTCTCTTTCTATCCCACCCTCACCCACTTCGTGCTACTGGAATTTCTGGAAATTCTACCCATTTCTTATAGTCTTCTTCGAATAGTATCTCCTTCAGGATACCTTTTCTGAGTCCCCTATGGGGAAGCGATCTCTCCCTCTTCAGAATTGTCACATTCCTATGTTTATGGATCATAGCATTGCGCAGTAATTTGTGTACTTGTTTTATTTGCATGTTAGCAGATTGCCCAGAGATCCACATTACAACTTTTAGCCACAATTGAGCATCTGTCTTGGCCATTGGTATCACACTCATTCTGTCAAGTGCTTGCTCACCATCTTGGCTCTCACACTGAGAAAGACAAATTAAAAGTGCCACGCAGTGCTCTATATGTGAAACTAACTGTCCCTCACAGTGCTCTATAGGTGAAACTAACTGTCCCTCACTGAGGCCAGTTTTTCTTTATACCATGCACACAAGCTTCTTGCTTTCTCTGTGAAACTGCTTTAGATATTTCCAGATGGTAATACCTACTGTTGTCTGCCAAGCATTTTATTAATACTTCTACTATACTATTTATTACATTCTGATAGTCCCCTGATTACACTATCCATCCTCCAATAACGAGTGACTTCCCTGAGACTAGGAACATATTTTATTCATCTATATGCTTCATAATTCCTGATACTGTACAATGCATATAAAAGAGTTCACTAATTTTATTTAACTTTTAAAATCATTTGTCTTCTGTTATAATTTACATAAAATAAAATATATCAATTTTAAGTATACGGTCTGATGAGTTTTAACAAATGTATACATCCAGTGTTCCCCCCCCAATAACATTTCCATCATGCACTGACTTCCAAGGGAAGAGAGGGGATGGTGAAAAACTTGGTGGTGAGGAGAAATACGTCATTGACATTGCTTAAAATTGTTAGTACGTAGTAACAAAAAAAGAAATCCAACTTTTTGGAGGATACATTTTATTTTTGTTCTAAAACCTCTACAGACAATATACCACTGTGAGGCCTGTAACCAGGGAGGAGCACACCCACTGCCAACACTTGCTGTTCTGCAGGTCACACCTCCACCCTGGCATCAGGAAACCACCTACCTCCTTTCTGCAATAATAGAGTGTCTTTCTGTTCTAGAACTGCATATAAATAAAATCATATAGGAAATACTCTTTAGCATTTAGCTTTTATTCAGAATTATGTTTTTGAGATTCATCCATATTCATGTGTGTATTAGTAGCTTATTTCTTTTAATTATTGAGTGACATTCAATTGTATAAATGAATACATCACAAATTTTTAGCTATTCTTTTGTTGATGTCCTTTGGGATGTTTTCAATTTGGGCTATTAAAAATAAAGCTTCTATGAACATTCTTGTACAAGTCTTTTTGTAGACTTTTCTTGCTAAGTGCACATTTAACTGTAAGAAACTGCCAAACAGTTTCCCTAAGTGATTTACAATTTTTTTACTCCCACAAGGAATGTATGAGAATACAACTGTTCATGTACATCTGGCGTTCACGCTTTAAAATTTTTCAGTGTTCTGGTGGGTATAAAGTGGTATCTCATTGTGATTTTAATTTAGTTATCTGGTGATTAATGATGTAGATTATTTTTTCACCTGCTTAATGGCCACTCATTTATCTTTTTTAGTGAGGTGTCGGTTCAACAATGTTGCTAAGGTTGTTTAAATTGGGTTGTGTTACTTCCTACTGCATTTTAAGAGTTCTTTATATATTTGGGATAGGGGTTTTTTATATTTGCATTGTAATCATTGTATCCCAATTTGTAATTTGCTTGTACATTTTCTTAGTGATATCTTTGAAAGAGCAGACATTTTCAGTTTGACGAATTAAAATATTTTATTTTTTTCTTTCAAGTTTACTGCCTTTATGTCTTGTCTAAGAAATGTTTGCCTAACCAATGTTGAAAAGATTTTTCATCTATGTTTTTATCTAGGAGTTTTATAGTTTTATTGTTTATGTCTATATCATTGGAACATTTAGTGATAATATTTGTGTATGGTATAAAGTAAGAGTAAAGGTTAATTTTGTTTCCTAAATCCCAGTACTATTGGTTGAAATACAGTCTTTTCCTACATTGAATTACCTTGGCACCTTCGGTTGATATATGTGTGGATCTATTTTTGGAATTCCTTTAAACTATATATCTACTTTTAGACAATAATATATTATCTTGACTCATATAGATTTTTACTAACTCTTAAAATTTAATAACATACACTCTCTAACTATATTTCTTTTCAAAATTGATTTGCATATTCGAGGTCCTTTGCAATTCCATATAATAATTTTCAAATTAGCTTGACAATGGATACAAAAAAAACAGGATTTTAATTGAGATTATGTTGAATCCATTGAATATTTTGTGGAGAACTGACATCTTAAAAATATTAAATTATTTCATGTGTGAGCATGATATATTTCTCTATTTATTTAAGTCTTTGATTTCTATAATGAGTGTTTGCATTACCAGCATACAAATCTTTCACATTATTTTTAAGCTTTATATCTATGCATTTTATGGGTTTTGGTGCTGTCATATATGATACTTTTTATTTTAATTTCCAATTATCCATTGCTATTATCTAGAAATACATTTGATTTGTGGATATTCATCTTATAACCTGCGACATTGCTAAACTCACTTATTAGGTATACAAAATTTTTATAGATTCTTTGGGATTTTTTATGTAGATACTTTCTCTCTTTTTGGTGAATATAGACATTTTATTTGCAATCTCAAAATCCTTCATTTCCAGTTCTTGACTCATTATATTGGTTATAATCTCCAGAATGATACTAGCTAGAAGTAGTAACAATGGACTGCTATGTCTTATTTCTTATCTTGAGGGTAAAGCAATCAGTCTTTCATCATTGAGTATGATGGTAGCTATAGTTTTTTCATGGATGTCTTTTTTTCAAATTGAGGAAATTCCTTTCTAGTCTTAGTTTGCTGAGAATTTGTTTTTGATCAGGAATAAATGTTCGATTTTGATGAATGCATTTTCCGCTTCTATTAAAACAAACACGTTGTTCATATTTTCAGTGTGTTAATATGGTGAATTACATTGATTTTTTAAGTTAAACCAGCCTGATATTCCCACTCGATCATGGCATATTTTTTAAATATATTTTTGGGTTTGATTAGCTACGCTTTATGGAATTTTGTGGATCAATATTCAGTAGGATATTGGCCTGTAACTTAATTTACTTGTAATGTCTTGGTCTGGTTTTGGTATGTGGGTAATGCTAGCATCATAAAATGAATTGGAAAGCTCCCCTGTTCTTTTGTTTTCTGGAAGAGTTTGGATATAATTGGCCTTTAGCAATACTTAAAAAATTATATCTGAATTCTTTTACCAGTTTGTGTGATTTCTGACATCTATTTTTCCTGTCCTCTGTCCTAAGGGAGCAAATTCTTGCATCTGTCTCTACTTAGGCTGCCTATCTTCCCTTAGATTTTAGGTTAGTTGGTAACTCTGTGACCTTAGTTCTGTGATGACTTCAAGAAAATTATATTGTGTAGATTATCTTAAATGTTCTTTTTATTAAGAAGTGGGAATGCAGTTCACTTTCAAGATTCTTACTTCGATTATCTAGCCATTGACAGCAACAAAGAAAGTCTTCTACCAGTCATTACACTGTGACTAAAAGTGGAGTCCAGTATTTTTGTTAAAAATTAAATATAAATAGATACTAATAGTAAAATGAGACTGAGTATGAATGGATTGGAATAAAACTACTTTGACTAAAGCTTTACATTTTTAAGTTAAAAAAGCACATGTCAATGTGTATGGCTTAGTTTCAATTTCCTAGGTTCTCAATAAGATTGCGATTATTTTAACTTATGTTTTTTTTGGATATGTATCATCAAAGGGCCCTGATATGTGGTTTTGCAAGGTACAGATGTAAATTTTTGCAGATATTTCAACCATATCAGTGAATTCCATTTCATACTCAGATCAACTGTGTATACACAAATGAAAATTTACTGGTCTATGTATTTCTATCAGTCTAGCCTTCCCAGGAGACTGATGAAAAATGAAATAAATCCTATCAGCATTTTTATAATTCTTAAGGCAAAACTATTATACTTTTAAAGAAAACAGGAAGTGTATACTAGTGGTCAAGGGATCAAAAGAAATGAAGTACTCCAAAAACTTCATTCACATGGGAGTGTTCTGGATGCATATCATTTTTAGGCATATTTTTGGACGTCAGTGGGTATCCCCTAGCAATGTGACCACACTAATTATTCACAAGGTAAGGCTCTGCAAGCAAGCTACGTGTCTATGTAAATCTGGAGCCAGTAGTGAATTTTACTTCTATTTCGGATGGGAGTCTTCTTTGTATGGAGAATACTTGCTATCATCTTTGAGCATTCAAGTAGGTGCTCAATACATGCTTGTTAAATAAATCATTGTGTAGGTCGAAGTCAGGGCTCTGAAGACTTTTCTAGTCCAGTGCTTGCTCTTCTTCTTAGGTTATGTTTCTCTCTCAGCAAAGAAGAACAGAGGCCTTTTATGCCAGAGTCATTTCCTGGGAAAATAACCTAGAAATCAAGTGTGAAATCGATGCTTTAGTTGGTAAACTAATGTTTTACCATATCATGGAGCCAGCAGTATTTATATTCCGTGAAACCGTATGTTTATTCTATCACCTTGACTATGAAGAACAATCATAATATGTACTGTGCTGCAGCTAGCACATTCATTGCAATTTGCTCTAGGTACATCAAAGGCATCTATACAAGCAGTTTAGATGCACAAGTCAGAACCACTAGCTCTTTCGTCATTACTCAGAGGTGGGTGGTGGAGAACCAGTCAATTACAAAGCACTTCAGAACTCCTGGGAGATATCAATAAAATGAGACATGCCATATATAAAACATAATTATACAGCTCCCAGTGGTGTTGTTTTAAAAGACAATAACCCATTTAATATTTGAAATGGCTTGTCCAGACAGCATTCTTTGGAACATCTTGCACTTTCCTTGACCTCAGTCTCTAAGATCTTTCAGCTTTTTTTTTAAAAAAAATTATAATTCTTTGGGCTTTCTGAGGAAAACAGCAAAGACTTCTCATGGTTGAAACTGGATTTGCTCAGAATTTCAAATTGCTGGTGTCAAATACTTAAGCACTTAAAAAAAATGAGATTTGTTCTTCACTGATCACTTTTAGTCCACCTTGTCCTTGTACAATGTCATAGCCAAAGCATTGATATTGATCCAATTACAGTAGGCTATTTCTTAACTTAAATCTTTTCCCTTGGAAATGTGGAAATGTAATACTAATACTGCTACTGATGAAAATGGCCTGCTTTTACAAACACTTCACAGTTACCTGATGCATACTCATAAATAATTTGAGAAACAGAAATTAAATAAATGAGAAATGTGTGGCTACATAGAATAGTGTTTTAGTCAGAAGACTCAGGTCAAACTTCTGGAATTAGTAGCTATTTAGTCATGGAAAGTGGTTCCTTAAGTTATCCAACTGTGGTTTCTTCATTTACATAATGGCAGAATAATACCTGGAAACCTATTTCATAGGGTAAATAGAAAGATCAAATAAAATTTTGTATACATTATATATATTTAGTTGATCATATATGTGTGTGTACATATCCTCTACTCATTAGCTAGGCGACAGTTTCAAGTTTCTCCAGGAATTTCGTACAGGCAATTTTTATACAAGTAATGTATTGTTAGTAAGATGGACAAGAGTAATAATACTAATCATGGATAACAGCCATTTGTGTGACTCCTCCTTTGTACTCTGTCATACATCAGCTTATTTGATCCCCGCACCTGTTCAACTGAAGAAACTAATGCTCAGATGTCCCTTTGCCTCAGTCACATAGCCAGGAGGCCCAACAGATTAAAAACCCAGATCTGCCTGGGGTGTAAAGTCCTTGTTCTTTACTTTACTATGCCACTTTTTGCTCTTTGGTTGACAGTCAAAGGAGCCAGCAGGGTGATAAGAAAATAAGAGGCTTAGATTTAAAAATAAATTAACATCTCAATAATAAAGACTTGCATGAATAGGTAATGTAGAAAGGATATCTTGCCCCAAACCCTGAAGTGTTTATTTCAAGTGATTTATAATATTAAAAATCCAGGATATATATATATCTGATATCCAGTAATGAGAACTTTCAAAGCCTAAGCCACTTAAATAATAACATGTTTTATGTTAGGACAAACTGGATGAAACAATTCTTGAAAGGAGAAACTACCTCCACCCTTCTCCAAGATCCCCTCCAAGCAAGGAAGCAGACAGAGCCTGAATGCTGTCTCCGGAACATTCATCCTTATAGCCCTGGGGTAAAGGATCACAAGACTTTGGAGGAAAGTTAAAACAATTAATGTCCCAAGGTTATAGGAGTACTGCAGCTATTCAAACGAACAAGTCAGCAAGTAAAACTTTTTTTCCAGACAGCAGCAAGTGTTGAAACTTATAATAGTAATTTAACCTCAACGGCAACCATAGAATAAAAAAACAAATAAATAAATAACACCAATTGGCCTTGTAAGATGGGAACTGTAAAGTTCATCAAAAAAAATCAATGAATTATCCAATTACTTTACTTAAGAAGAAATTAAGTGTGAGGCAGGAAATTGTACGAGCGCCCGTTTCTTGGCATGAGTTTTGGAATAACACTTGGAAAGATCAGACTTTATGTTAGATTTCAAATTAAATTTTTCATGTGAGTTTAATTTTATATGGAGAGAGAGTTTTCTTTTTTAACTTGTGCAGTTTGAAAAAGACCGAATTTTAAAGTGAGTTCCAAGGAGAAGAATGGAAAAATCCTCAAGATGAGGGATCTGACATAAGCACGTTCTCGAAAACGAATGTCGTTTCCTCCTCCACTGGAAAACATGCTTTGAATCACTTTGGTTTGGTTTGGTTTTTAATATCTTATTAGAAGATAATGTAGGGCCTTGAACTGTAAGAATACATAGATTGTCACTATCAAATGAAAACTATATTTTTTATTTACCATAATCTTTCTGATTTCAGTATATATTTATTAACTATATATAAATTCTGAAAAATTAATATCTAGTCATGAATATGACCCCCATTCTCATAGTCTCTCTCTTTTTCACACACTCTCTCTACATACGCACACACACTCAGGTAGAGCGTTACCTGAGTATGAGTAGAGAATTACAAGCCTTTAGCTAGAGCTTCTTAAAATACTGTTGCTTTGGAAAAGGAGTAGCTCATTGATTTATTTTGATCTTTTTATGAATTATTTATTTATCAAAGGTTTTCTACTGTACTGGATGACTTAGGAATGCAAAAAGACACTGTCAAGGGTATTCAGAATGGGATTGATTGTGAGAAAACCCACAATTACTCATTTCACTGAACAAGCACTGGTTCTATGAACAAGAACTGTCCCTGAGGGGGAAAAAAAGGCAAAAAGAAATGCTCAATAAGCCATGTAGCTATGGGGTGACTTGAAGTCTCCAAGATCATCTATTTTATTTCTCTCCAGGTGGTCTAAAGCAGGGAAACTAACTCAAGTATTTAGAGAGGACTCTGGAGATGACATTCATGAGCCAAGCCAGCATAACAGAGAATAATGACGAATTTAAGAGTAGTGGCATTTTTTTAGATTAAAAAAAAATAGCTGGAATTCTGTATCATGATATGAAACCTTCCAAATTTAAAATCTTGGCTCTATATTTGTATTACTTGCACAGATTGTCAAAACTACTAGGCTAACAATGGTCTTTGGTTTCAATGTACTATGACTCTAAAGTGCTTGGTCCTAGATCTTACTATATAAAGAGAGTGAGGAAGATTAGGTGGCATGGTGATGAGAGAGTGTTTATTATTTCTTTGTTCATTATAGAACTTTTTATATTCTAAGCCCCAGTTCTATTCATTGTGCATACAGTTGTGAACAAGACAAAGTTCCTGCCTTCATAAACTTTATATCCTTGTGAGTAGAGGTGATGAGGCTGCTAATAAAATTGATGAAGTTTGGAAAAAAATACCATGAAGAGGACTGATTCATAGAATTTTTGAATGATGTGAGAGTTTGTTTCTTCTTATCTCACAGACAAAGAAAATAACTCCTATGGAGCTTAATGAATTGCTCAAGGATGTAAGAGTTACTGGGAGAATCCAGGTGAGAATAGAGTTGGTGGGCATGCAAACCATGTGAAGTGGTAGCATAGGGTCCATGTTTGTTTTAATGTTCTGCTGTCACCGTCCAGAAATTCCTAAACATATTATCCTTGAACTTGTAATTTAGAAGAGAATTGCAATGGAATCATGAAGAGTGTGCTGTTCCTTGCCACTCTATTTGCACATAGCACGTGGTGTCCCTGAGCACAGAATTCTAGTAGATCCACAATGCTTGGAGTTCAGTAGGACTCAAGATAAGCTTATTAGGTCTATGACTAAGTAACTGGAGGGTCCTGACAGCCCTGAGAGACTATACTTTCCATTCCAATGAGTACTTTCTTTGAACACAAAGAGAAGACAGTGATGTTCTAAGAAACAAAATTGACCAAGGAATCCTATCATATCCTTTCTTAGCTGTGTGACTCCCATTTATTAGCCAACCACTTATGCTGAACATGATGACATAGAAAGAAAAGGAAAATAGAGTAACCCATAGTTCTTTTCCTTTTAATCTTACCCCCGACATTGTACCTTGAAAGAAGAGAGTGTTGGTAGGATGTGTGTGCTTCAAGAATTAAAATAAAAACAGTTGAGTTTTTTCTGTGCAGAGTTCTATTGCCTGGTAAGAATAAAACACATATGTATGTTAAAACTAAGAAATATGAATTGTGTGGTTTCAATGATTTTGCATTTGAGTTAGATGCACTTGTATTTTCATGTAAAACTATTGCCGAACAATATAAATCTAAATGGTAAAATTCTTGCTAAGAAAAAAAATAGCTTTATATTTCAGTACTTTCAATCACTCTATTTTTACTGCTCTTTACCAAGGGGCTCTGAATTTTTATTTTGCATTGGGCCCTACAGATTCTCTACCTAGCCCAGCTAAAATTAGGTTAGAATTCATTCTCCTGACTTCTAAGTCACAAAACCTCATTATGCTCTGGTTCAGTGTTCCAGATTTTAACGGTGATGATTATAAGCCTAGAACAAGGAAACAAGGGAGTGTTGTTTAAATAGTTTTCACTTTATATAAGAGTTATCATAACCATGATTTCATAGTAAATATGAATGCATCCACACTTGCCCATATTTGGTCTGTTCTGGGCTTTTAATTCGTTAGTGCCCGGCTCATGAGACAAAATGAGGTAGCGCAAAATGACAAGCAGCACATTCAACAGTTTATGTTAATTACTGCTTTTTTGGTGTGATCATTGAAACGTAGTTATCTGACACCGAAATAAAAAAGCAGTGCTTTGTCTCAGCTGGAAATAAATGATAATACAGATTGCACTTTTCCAAAGAGGGGCTTTTCAAAGAGCGCACTGTCCTTATTTTGGGAGACTCATTCTGAAGAGCTAATATTTGCTCTTTTTTTCTTTTCATTTTCAAAGCTCTTAACATATAAACTTGAAAAGATTTTGACAGGCATTTATGTCTCTGAGGAGATTGCATCTGAACCTGAATACAATTCAGTTCCTTAAACTGTTTAAAGCATTAGCCTCGTGCATTTGTTTGCTGCCATAATAAACTGCCACAAACTGAGTGGCTTAAACAACAGAAATTTGTCGTTTCACAGTTCTAAAGGCTAGAAGTCTAAGGTCAAGGTGTCATCAGAGTTGGCTCCTTCTGAAGGCAGTGAGAAAGAATTTGTTCTATGCCTCTTCCCGAGCTCCTGGTGGTTTGCTGTCAATTTTTGCCATTTCTTCGGATGTGGAAGCATGACCCTGATCTCTGCCTTCATCTTCACATGGCATGCTCCCTATGTGTGTGTCTGCCTCAAAACTCCCCTTTTTATAAGGACAGCAGTTATATGAGATTAGGGCCTCAGAAACTGATATTAACTTGATTGCCTCTGTAAGGACCCTATCTCCAACTGAGTCACTTTCTGAGGCACTAGGGGTTAGGACTTGAACATACAAACTTTGATAACACCCTGACATCCTTGCAAATGTTAATCTCGGTCAGGACAAGGAACCAAAATCTTCTGCATCCAGTCTCCACCTGGCTCCTGCTTCATATTTGATTCTCCAGTGGAGGCCAACTCGTGTGAGGCTGACATCCATGTGTGCTCCTGGTGAGAGAGACCAGCAGAAGACTGTGTCTCCTTCACTCCAAGACATCGCTCATCAGTTGTCTAAGCAGAAGAGCATGCCCCCTCTATCCCACCCCACCAGTAGTGCCAGACAGGTATGCCAGGCAGCATTCATGAACAAGAAAAATGGTAGAATTGGGGCCCTTACGTAATAAGCAATCACAATTATGCTTTGTTACTTCAGCATGTAACAAGGCCTTAGCCCCTGGTAACTTATTTTTCAAGGTCTGATTGACACATGGTTGTTTTGCTTCTGTTGATTGTGTGAGTCTTAGTAGTCCATGCTCCTGGGTCTGTGAGAGGGTGTATTTGAAAGGAGTCAGAAAGACTTGAAAATTTTGGAGAAGCTTACCCTCCAGAGCAAATTGATAAATAGCTAAACACCATGCCTACCACACATCTTGGTTTGGATATTGGAAAGAGCATCTAACAGTGCCTGAAACATGGTAGAAATTCAGGAATTTTTTGTTGAATGAATCAGTAAGACTAATGAGTGGGGATTATGATCTTACATGCTTTCTCCAACTTCTTCTTGCTTTTTTTCCCTCCTCTGAAGTCTGGATCTTAAGAGTGGAGGAAGGGGATATTGTTATATGTTTACTTTCTGGTTCACTGTCATCTCTAACCACTTTTACCCACAGCTCACATGCTTTTAATAAAGAAGGTTGATTCCTACAGTGCACAGCCAAGTTTACCAGATTTAGACTGCTTAACTTATCTTTATCCTTAGAAATCCCTTTGACTTAGAGCCAAGGATTATGCAGAAGTGTGTTTGTGATCAGTTATGGCTGAGATTGATAACCTCTTATCCATCTCATCCTTTAACACCTAAGTATTTTTGCTGACTTTGCATGGTAGGATAGGTTCTTGGCCGAATCCCACTTTAGTACATCTATTTTAAAACTGATAAAAGAAGCCAGTATTCTATTTTTCAATTTAGTTTGATCTTGTGGATAGGAAATAGTCCTGATTGAATGAGATTACCAGGAATACAGTGAAGAGAGAAGGGTTGAGAAAAGAGCCAAGAGACAAATCATGATGCATTGCCTAAAGAATCAAAATTCTTCTTTTGGCTGATCTCTGATTTGGAACTTTGGTGTCCCCTTCTGAATATAAACAAATGTGATTCGGTTGAGGTGAAATCTGTCATTTTTTTTTTTTTTTTGAATTTGTAAATCCATGAGAAACTTCTACTACTCTGCATGATTGACAGCGTCATACCCTTAGCTGGTTATGTCTTGAGCGCCAGGGTTAAAAATAATGGCTAAATTTTATGTAGCACTTTCTCTGTACCAGGCATTATGCTAAACAATAATTACTTGTATTATAAAATTTATCCTCAAAATAATGCTATAAAGTGAATACCATAATTATCTCCATTTCACCTACAAGGAAACTGAAGAATTTATTTAACAGCCATTAACTAAACAATGGCAGAGCAGGAAGTTACACTTTGAACATCTGATGTAAGGATGGGTGCTTGCAATTATTTTATCACAGTATCTGACTGCCTCCCGTGAATGTGTTCTCTTGCAGAGTGAGGCTTAGTCTCATTCACTTTTCTAATCTCTTGTCTCAGACATTACAGAAACTAAAAAATTGTTTTAAAAGATAAGCACATTATTCAATAACTGTTATGCAGTGCCCCATATTTTAATTTGAAAGGGTCCAAGTTAAAAATTTTTTTAATTTAAGGGAAATGCAAGCTGACAGTATATAAAGTTTTCAGCTCTCTTTATATCCACCTTAGAACTTAACTGGAGTTTACCCATCCTTCTGACATTTTAAATTTTTTCCAAGGGAGAAATATGCTCATCCATTTCCCATAATACAAATTGCATATAAGCCTAAGATACTTTTTAAAATTAAGATGATAAAACAAATTATAAAGTGTCAGTCTAATGGAAGTTCAAAAGGAGATTCGGTGACTTTGTGAAAAGTGTCATATTTATATTGGTGTCCTCAGTAGAGGGTCTGGAATACAGTAAATATCCAATGAGCATTTTCTAAAACAAACTAGAATAAGGTGGAAGGGTGGATTTCTAGCTCAGAGTATTGCCTAAAAAGGAAAGGCTGTGAAATACAGCCAGAAATTCTAGGCAGTCCAAAGAACGCTGGAGATCCTAGGCCTCAGAGGGGTAGGAGAGAGAGAAAAGCACTAGAAATCAGTGTTTCCTCCTTTAAGTTTGGTCTCTAGTAGGGTTGGAATGGCGTTGCTCTCTATGAATGTTGATGACTCTCATCTGTCCTAGCTCAGATTTATTATTTTTTTTGAAGGAGGGCAGGGGGAAGTGTCCTCAGAAATTCTAAGATACCATCATCCTTATGGTAAAAGGAAATGTGAAAAGATAATTAATGCATTTTAATCATTTCAAGCATCTCATAAGAGTGCTTCAATTTTCGAACGTGCCTAAATATTTAATACTTTTGACATATATCTCAGCACTTCACATATTTTGCACACACTAGGAAAGTAGCGATAGTTTGTTGAATGAATTCAAGAAAAAGTGTGTTTCTGAGAGACCAACTAAGACCAGAAACCACTATTCTATTCTATAGTATAACTAACCAGCTGAGTAATATAATTTGATTTTCTGAGCACCCAAGGTATAGATCCAAGAAACAGATGACTTAATTGACTCTAGAGAGAGGTTTTGCTGAGTTTAGTGGGGTGAGACACATGAGGTTCCTGATGAGAATGCAAAGGGAAAGGTTAGCCCATGTAGGACAGGGATTTAAGCAAACAAGAAGAGCCCATATGGAAGGATGAGGGGACTAAAGTGTGACAGTACTAAGCAGATTTGATAAGAAAGGTGAGTGGTTTCAGGACTAGGATTAGAAAGTTCTAGTCTCAGAATTAAATATTTTGAAGTGAAAGAGTTGAAAATTAACAAAGGGCAAATGTGGCTATGCATTGTTTGATAAAGTGAAATTATCAAAGTCAGTTCTAAAATTTATTTGAACTCTCCTTGAAGTTCCTTCCTCACCATAGTTAAAGGGTTGAAGTATCCTGAGGGAACACGCTTCTCTCCACTTCTAGTCCATCTCAAGTTACCTTAAGGAGGATAGCCAAAGGCAATAGGAAAGACTCAGTCCTCATATTCTCAAGAAATCCCATAGAAATATGCCCATTTGTGATGAACTCTGAACTGACTGCTCCCAGCTAGTACATCCTTCTTGTCAGTCTTGGTCTATTTTCTTTTGACTAGGCTGATCATGAATCCCTGAGCTCTTGTATCTGGGGCATCCTTAGTCTTTCTCTTAGCTCTTAGATATTGAACCTAATCTCTAGTTAGAAACCACCCTCCTACTTTCCTCATCCATGTTTTGGCCTTAACTCTTCTCTCTGAACTTTGGGTAATTTCGCTCCCTTCTAAGTGGTAGATACCATCATAGCTGAGGTTCCCTGCCCTTTCACAAATTTAATGTCCCTTAAACTCTTCTGGTTTAGGCATTAGGACACCTTTTCTTTGAGTCGCCTTCATTTAGTTGTTTTTGAAGGCCTTATTTAAATCTCTCAGGGATCCATTTCCAAAAGTATCTGCTCTTTTCACTCTTAGTCGGAAAGATCTAAGAAATGAGTCCACGTGGAGAGTATTTTATCTCATCTTATTTATTATTTACCTCAGATAGTCCTGAAGGAAAGTGTCTTTCTAA
Source organism: Pteropus vampyrus (assembly GCF_000151845.1). Lineage (NCBI taxonomy): Eukaryota > Metazoa > Chordata > Mammalia > Chiroptera > Pteropodidae > Pteropus > Pteropus vampyrus. The sequence continues at coordinate 5,719,821 of NW_011888805.1, forward strand.
AATTATGTCAACAGTGACATCACTTAAATAAGTAGTGTCAATTTTTTTAGGGCAGAAAGATCTTTCCTTGTGTTCTCAAATCATAAATGCTAGAACTCTACAAGTTAGGAAGTAAGCCATATATGCCTCTCCCTCAGCTCTTTCAGAACAAGACTAGACTAGCCTAGACAAAGAATTAGTCTGGCAGATAATATTCTTTATTCAAAACAGTAGCTCAGAATGTCAAGTAAGGAAGTATATGCATGGTTACTCTTCCTTGAAAACTGCTGCTTAATTTAGTTAATTTTTTTTTAATACTTGAATAAAACATGTCCAGCAGTGGGAAATCTCCTACAGCCATTTTAACGTGTGAGCTCTCTTCCTAATGGAATGCTCGTGTGTCTCGAAATGGAGAACAAGGGAGCTGTGCTGTCAGAGAGAGACTGGCTTTGTGACAAAGCCTGAGACCTCCCAGCAGGTGCTGGATCCCAGAGTTAGCAGCTCTTACCCACGTCTTATGAGACAGCTGGCAACATGGATAGACCTTGAGATAATCATACTATGCGAAATAAGTCGGACAGAAAAAGTTGAAAATCACATGATATCACTTATATGTGGGATATAAACCTAAAAGCAACAAATGAACGGGACAAACAAACAGAGACTCATGGACATGGACTATAAACTAGTGGTTACCAGAAGGTGGAGGGTGGGGAAGGAGGGGAGAGATAGATGGGGTAAAAGGGTCAAATATAGTGGGGTAGGGGGAAGGTGAAATGGGTAAAGGGGATATGTGGTAGCTGAAGGAAACTGGACTTTTGGTGGTAAACACACAATAGAATATACAGATGTCAAATTATAATGTACACCTGAAAATTATATAATTGTATTAACCAATGTTACCACAATAAACTTAATTTAAAAAATATTCAAAAAAAATTTTAAAAAGAGACAGCTGGCTTAGTGAAGTTAGAAGCATTTTGTTCTCTAAATAAAAAGCTTCAGGGCATGAAGCTCTGGGAATCTGTGAGGTAACTTTGCATATTCAGAATTAGTTGTATTTACTTTCACAGGAATTAACTTTTTTATTCTGTCATAGCGTGTTTGCTTAGAATATTCTGTCTTTTTTCGAAGCCTTTTTTTTTCCCCCTCTTCCATTGTTGTTGTTGTTAAGTACTAGTTTAAAATTGTTTTTATTCCTAGGTACAAGTCTTTGATTCTTCAACTTTTCCTATGCCACTGGGGGGAAAAACATTTCAGATTTATGGACATTTGGCCAAACTTCACACCAGTGTTCCTTCAAAAAGACACACCTACTGGTAACTAGTTTTCAAATATGTGACTCAATTCTCTGGCCTGTGCCCTAGACAAATGCAACGCCCTCTGGTGTAGAGCTCACGCAAAGGTTAACCCCCCTTGCACAAGTGAGTGCTAGAAATGAGGTTGCTCTAACCGTCTCTCAAACTTCAATCTCTACCGTTCCCTC
>NW_011888805.1:5721335-5725873 GCF_000151845.1 Pteropus vampyrus
ATAAAACATGTCCAGCAGTGGGAAATCTCCTACAGCCATTTTAACGTGTGAGCTCTCTTCCTAATGGAATGCTCGTGTGTCTCGAAATGGAGAACAAGGGAGCTGTGCTGTCAGAGAGAGACTGGCTTTGTGACAAAGCCTGAGACCTCCCAGCAGGTGCTGGATCCCAGAGTTAGCAGCTCTTACCCACGTCTTATGAGACAGCTGGCAACATGGATAGACCTTGAGATAATCATACTATGCGAAATAAGTCGGACAGAAAAAGTTGAAAATCACATGATATCACTTATATGTGGGATATAAACCTAAAAGCAACAAATGAACGGGACAAACAAACAGAGACTCATGGACATGGACTATAAACTAGTGGTTACCAGAAGGTGGAGGGTGGGGAAGGAGGGGAGAGATAGATGGGGTAAAAGGGTCAAATATAGTGGGGTAGGGGGAAGGTGAAATGGGTAAAGGGGATATGTGGTAGCTGAAGGAAACTGGACTTTTGGTGGTAAACACACAATAGAATATACAGATGTCAAATTATAATGTACACCTGAAAATTATATAATTGTATTAACCAATGTTACCACAATAAACTTAATTTAAAAAATATTCAAAAAAAATTTTAAAAAGAGACAGCTGGCTTAGTGAAGTTAGAAGCATTTTGTTCTCTAAATAAAAAGCTTCAGGGCATGAAGCTCTGGGAATCTGTGAGGTAACTTTGCATATTCAGAATTAGTTGTATTTACTTTCACAGGAATTAACTTTTTTATTCTGTCATAGCGTGTTTGCTTAGAATATTCTGTCTTTTTTCGAAGCCTTTTTTTTTCCCCCTCTTCCATTGTTGTTGTTGTTAAGTACTAGTTTAAAATTGTTTTTATTCCTAGGTACAAGTCTTTGATTCTTCAACTTTTCCTATGCCACTGGGGGGAAAAACATTTCAGATTTATGGACATTTGGCCAAACTTCACACCAGTGTTCCTTCAAAAAGACACACCTACTGGTAACTAGTTTTCAAATATGTGACTCAATTCTCTGGCCTGTGCCCTAGACAAATGCAACGCCCTCTGGTGTAGAGCTCACGCAAAGGTTAACCCCCCTTGCACAAGTGAGTGCTAGAAATGAGGTTGCTCTAACCGTCTCTCAAACTTCAATCTCTACCGTTCCCTCACAGCACGCAATCCTCAATTTGGCATGGGCTGTGGCCCTTATACAGATGTACTATTTCTCAGGACCAACTTTAATAAAAACGTCCTTGACAAAAAGCTAGCCCCTACAGGTTCTCCCAAATAAAGAATTCTCCATAAAGGTAACTTGAGAAACATAGGTCGGAAATTAATTCCTGGCAAAATAGTTTGATAGCATGGGAAATAATGTCTTTTAAAAAAATTCACATGTATTAATAAATTAAAGGCTCTGAAAAGTCCAATAGCAATGAAACATATTTCACATTTTTAATACAGGATCTCTTAAACTTATTTAAAGATGCGAGCCCCACTTCTTTTCTTTTGCATAATGCCTATTCACCTTGGATCAAACCCAGTCGTGACAGAGCTGTGGGACCTCTGTAGAACTGGCTGTATTGAGCTGTCCTTTGGCTTCCATCCCACTGCCTACCCTGGGGGACAGATTGGGATGCTGTCTGGGGAAGCTCTTTATCAAATTATGTGAAAGGCTATTGCTGAGGTCCATTACAGTCCAGTTTTCTCCTCACCAAAACTCAGGCAGAAATTTTGCCCAGGTCTCAATATCAGAAAAATAATATATATATATTTTTGGTAGCAAGTATGTTTTTATTTTATGGACACCATACATATTTTGTCCTCAATGCTAGCAGTTAAAAATGTCAAATTTTGAGCCACTTGTACTGAGACTCCCAACATGTGATTTATTTACTCACCTCTTTCCGAGCTTAATTCAATTTTTCCCCAAACACTTTTTTTTCCCTTAACATCCTCGCTTATTTGGTTATAAAGTTGCCTTATTCTAGTTTATGCATTTTATCAATTGATGTACATTCTTATTGTAATAAGGAAGGATATAAAACATCATTGTTTAAATTTTCCATTAAGTACTTGAATGAATAAATGAGATTCTTAGACTCACTAACTTTAATATAGTTGTATTCAACAATATACTAGCTGCTTTGAAGACTATCAAATTTAGAAAAATAGCAATCCTAGAAGCTTGATAGTTTTAGCAATTATATTTAAGATTATGACTCATTTCAAATTCAACCACACAGTGTGAAATAGAAATGATACCTTGCCTTTTTTCTATACAGATATCCAATTGGTCCAGTATAATTTGTGGAAAAGATTTTCTTTCTCATTAAGTTGCACTGGTACCTGTCATGGGCTGAATGGTGACCCTCAATAATATCAGGTTCTAATCCATGGAACCTATGAACAATTAACCTTCTACGGTGAAGTTTTTAGAGATATGAATATGTTAAGGCTCTTGAGATGAGATTATCCTGCATTATCTGGGTGGGCCCCATATGCCATCATAAGTGTCCTGCTAAGAGAGAGGCAGAGAATGGACATACTCGAAGGCAAAAGGAAATGTGATGATGGGAGCAGAGGGAGCGATTTGAACCTGGCTTTGAATGTGGAGGAAGGAACCATGAGCCAAGGAACATAGTTCCAGAATATGGAAGAGGCCAGGAATGGATTCCTTCATACAGAATTGTGAAAGTGACCCTGGTGACACCTTGATTTCAGAACAATAATACTGATGTTGGTCTTCCAGTCTCTAGAAATGTGAAAGTATATAAAGAAAATATTTGGCTATGGTATAAATAGCAGAGCAGGAAAAAAATGAAGTCTAGGACAAAGGAAGTTTCTCTCTCTCCACAGGGTAGAAAACTAAAGATCCTGTAGAATTCGGAGAAACACTTAGAGAGAGTTAGAGGAGACTAGACTTAGTGTAGAGATGCTGCCTGAGTTCCATAGGGACTAGCATCTCTCATTCCCTTGCATGCACTGTGATAGAAAGAAGTGAGGCAATGTGAACCTCAGACAGCATGAGATGAGACTCCGAAAGCATAGAAAGCTCGTGTTCCACTTTCTGTTTGAGACTGTAAGAGTCCCAGAAGCAGGCAAAGTGTGGGCATGGTCAGGTAGCCATGGTCCAAGGGAACTTCTAGGCAAGTGGGCTAAAGAGAAGATGCAGAGAATTTCAGAGAAAACAATAGATAGTTTCTGAGTACCTAAGGAGGATGCAAGGAAATGCAGAGACAACCGGATGACAAAAGCTTGAGTTTGAGATAAAGAAGATGAAGAGCTCTCGCCTGGAGGCATGACTAAGTTCATTGTCTTTGTGATGGATGTTGGTACAATGCCCAAAATGTAGCGAGGTTAGGCCAACTTCAGTGGGTATCAGCCAAAGATGTCCAATGATATGGTAGGCCCGTGGCCAGAGATTATGGGGATGTGGTATCTCCAACTAAGGCCTACAGATTAGGTGCCAGGACAGTGTAACACATGAACCTCTCTGGGATCTTAAGTCAAACTTGAGCTTAATAATAGAGAAGGGAAAAGGGAAGAAACCTCCAAAGCCTGAATATATATACCAAAGTAAGTATTAAAAAATGTGAGAAATACATTTGATTTAAAAGATTGCTGAGTTTCTCTAGATTTATTAAAATTAGATAGAATAATAATTTTTCCACTCCGTGGAGATTAGGAGCTTTAGAAAAAAGTTTAATTTTGATATAAAAAAATAAAGGTATAATTAAGCAATTCAAATATTAATGCGTAAATGTGACACTGTTAAATACTTATTGTCACTAATTTCTATTACGATAATAAGTAGCTAGCATCCATTTTATAGTTAATGCATGTTAGGCTTATTGAGTTAGATAAATTGTCCACGTACAAAAAAAGACAGAATTCAAATCTGAGTCAATTTAGCATTGGTGTCCTTTCCATTGCTAACACAGGCCTCCCAGGAAGAAACCACCACCAAAAACCTATTAACACCATGGAGGGCTGATTTCATTCACCTTGGCCTCCATTCCCCCACCTCCACAATAAAGATCTTCCTGGAGATAACAATTTATAATTCTATTATCTGGTCTGGCAGAGAGAAGTTAGTAATTTATGTTTCTATAGTCATTATCTTGATTGTGTAAAAGTTGAAATACAAAAAAGTTGAGAAATTGTACCAGAGTTCAAGGGAAAACTTAGCTTATAGCATCCTCATTTTCTATACTTGTTGGTAAATTTGTTTTTGCTTTTAGGAGTGGTAACAGGGAGTCAGCATTAGCCAACTTTAAGGGTGATAAAGTAGTTAATTTGTCTTCTAAAGGAAGAATTCTGCAATGCTTATTTGGTTCAAAGTGAGTGGTGAGAGCTAACCTCTACTACATAAAAAGTCGTCAAATCACTGACAAGTGGAAAAATTTTTTTCCAAACAAACGTTTTATTATATAGAGTTAGGTTGGAGGCACCTTCTCCTATTGTAATAAGTGTTCTTGTAGGAGAGAGAAAACAGAGCTTGTAGGTGATTTTCTTTCTTCTAGATTCTTCTATAAACATTGA
>NW_011888805.1:5725923-5728562 GCF_000151845.1 Pteropus vampyrus
GTGGAGATTAGGAGCTTTAGAAAAAAGTTTAATTTTGATATAAAAAAATAAAGGTATAATTAAGCAATTCAAATATTAATGCGTAAATGTGACACTGTTAAATACTTATTGTCACTAATTTCTATTACGATAATAAGTAGCTAGCATCCATTTTATAGTTAATGCATGTTAGGCTTATTGAGTTAGATAAATTGTCCACGTACAAAAAAAGACAGAATTCAAATCTGAGTCAATTTAGCATTGGTGTCCTTTCCATTGCTAACACAGGCCTCCCAGGAAGAAACCACCACCAAAAACCTATTAACACCATGGAGGGCTGATTTCATTCACCTTGGCCTCCATTCCCCCACCTCCACAATAAAGATCTTCCTGGAGATAACAATTTATAATTCTATTATCTGGTCTGGCAGAGAGAAGTTAGTAATTTATGTTTCTATAGTCATTATCTTGATTGTGTAAAAGTTGAAATACAAAAAAGTTGAGAAATTGTACCAGAGTTCAAGGGAAAACTTAGCTTATAGCATCCTCATTTTCTATACTTGTTGGTAAATTTGTTTTTGCTTTTAGGAGTGGTAACAGGGAGTCAGCATTAGCCAACTTTAAGGGTGATAAAGTAGTTAATTTGTCTTCTAAAGGAAGAATTCTGCAATGCTTATTTGGTTCAAAGTGAGTGGTGAGAGCTAACCTCTACTACATAAAAAGTCGTCAAATCACTGACAAGTGGAAAAATTTTTTTCCAAACAAACGTTTTATTATATAGAGTTGGGTTGGAGGCACCTTCTCCTATTGTAATAAGTGTTCTTGTAGGAGAGAGAAAACAGAGCTTGTAGGTGATTTTCTTTCTTCTAGATTCTTCTATAAACATTGAGAAAAAGTGTATTCTTCAAACGACACAATTAAGCTGCAGAGATATATTCTTTGTTGCTCTGGAAAAAAAAAAAAAAAACAACAAAAAACTTCCCAAACAAGGTTTTCCTTTACTACCCCCTATCTTTTTTTTCAGCTTGCCTTTTATTTTTTTAAAAATGGCTAAAGATTATCTTAAAAGACTGAGAATTTTTTTAAAGTCCTTCAAAATATTATTCCATTCTTTTGCTTGCATTGGTTTGATAAGAAATATGCTGTCATCCTTATCGTTGTTTCTCTGTGTGATGTAACCTGTCTTTTCTCTCCAGCCGCCTTTAAACTATTTTTATTATCAGGTTTTTTTTTTTTTTCCATAGTTCTGTTGACTGAAACATGCCCCCCTCCATCCATTCATATGTTGAAGACCTAACTTCCACTGTGATGGTATTTGGAATAGGGGCCTTTGGGAGATAATTCAGTTTAGATAAAGTCATGAGGGTGAGGCCCTCAAGATGGAATTACAAGAGGAAGAAGAAACAGCGGAGCTTTCTCTCTCTTCCTGCAGACATCGAGGAAAGACCATGTGAAGGCACAGTGAGAAGTTGGTTCTTTGTACCGAAGAAGAGAACTCTCACCAGACATCAACTGACCTGGCACTTTGATCTTGGACATCCAGCCTCCAGAATTGTGAGAAAATAAATTAAAATTTTTTGTTTAAGTCGCCAAGTCTACGGTATTTTGTGGCAGCCTGAGTACACTAAAACATTAGCAGTCTGATTATGCTGTTCCTTGGTGTGATATTCCTCATGTCTTATGTATTTGGGGTGCATTGAGCTTCTAGGACATGTGCATTTACTATTTCCTTTAAATGTGAAACATTTCCAGCTATCCTTTCTTCAAATATGTTTTCTTCCCCTCCTGGCCATATTTGAGAACTCCAATTGCATATACATCGGTCTTCATGAATTTATCTCATAGCTTACTGATGTTCTATAATATTTTTCAATTTCTTTTTTTCTGTTTCATTTTGTAGTTTCTTTTGCTACAACTGTGAGTTCATTAATATTTACTTTTGTAGTGTCCAATCTGCTGTTAATCCTATGTGTTACAGTTTTTTCTCTAGAAGTTTAACTTGATCTTTTGAAAATATCTTTTGTGTCTCTACATACTCAGTCTTCCCTATAATTTTTTGAATATATGAATACAATTACAATGATTCTTTTAATGTCCTTGTTTACTAATACTATTGTTTTTGTAATTTCTGATTCTCTTCCATTGACTGATTTTTTTTTCTCATCATTAGGGGTCCTATTTCCAGCTTCTTCGCATGCCTGATAATTTTCTATTGAATGCCAGACTTTGTGAATTTTATCTTGTTTGGTGCTTGATATTTTTGAAATTACATAAATCTTTTAAAATTTTTCCAGCACAAATATTATTGTAAATATTGTTGACCCTTGAACAACATGGATTTGAACTACATGAGTCCACTTACACATGGATTTTTTTCAATAAATACATACAGTACAGTAAATGTACTTTCACTTCCTCATAATTTTCTTAACATTTCATTTTCTCTAGCTTACTATATTGTAGGAATACAGTACACAATACATATAAAAATATGTGTTAATCAACTCTTTGTGCAATCAGTAAGGCTTCTGATCAAGAGTAGGCTATTTGTAGTCAAGTTTTGGAGAGTCAAAAGTTACACGTGGATTTTCTACTGCACAGAAGGTTGATACCCTAAGCCCCTACATTGTTCAATGATCAAGTGTAGTTTTATTTTTTTG
>NW_011888805.1:5730857-5732604 GCF_000151845.1 Pteropus vampyrus
TCCCATTTCCCTGACTGCTGCTCTTAAATCTCAGATATATTTAACTCTGTCATTATTATTATTAGGCATTTCTACCATAGGGTCTAACACTGCAGTGTTCAAAATGATAACCACTTCTCAGATATGGCTATTTACTGATAATTTACTTGCAGTATGGCTAGTCCAAATTGAGATAGTCAGTAAGTATAAAATACACACTGGATTTCAAAGACGTATAACAAAAGAAAGAAAATAGCTCCTTAATAATTTCTTATATTTATTACGTTTTAAAATGAATATATTTAATGCATGATTTTATTAGTTTCTTTTTACTCTTTTAAGAATGTTTTAAGTGAGGATACAAAAAAAAATTAACAATCACATGGGTGGCTTGCATTATGTCTATTGAACAGTGCTTTCTAGAACACTTTTAAATTAATTTGTTAACATCTGTTTTTAATCCTAGAATAGTCACTAATGTCATTGGCATTTAAAGATCAGAAATTGTGTGACAATGAAAATGGAGAGAAAGTTAAATAAATGACTTCAGTTATAATCCTCATTCTCTAGGAAAATGTCCAAAGTGACTTCTGCAAAACCCTGTCAGTTTTCCCTAGGCTCTGATCGGCTTTTTTGCCACTCTCAGAGCAGATGATGTTTTTTTTTTTTTTTGTAGTCCTGAATTTTCCTCTGTCTGTTTCAACTTAAGTATTCATACAGGATAGTGGTTCTCAAAGTGTGGCCTTTGCTTTACCAGTATCAGAATTAGTTGGGAATTTGTTAGAAATGCAATTATAACACATAGTGTTTTAAACACTCTGCAGGTGACGCCCAGCAATCAGTGTTTTAACACTCACTGCCTATTATTCCAATGCATGCTCGTATTTGAGAATCGGTTCTCCAGGAACTCATATTTAACAAACTACACATTTGGTTGTCATCTGAGTCACCAGCCTCCTCCTCTTCTTGACTTTCTTATTTCCATTAACCTTTCTCCTTGTCACAAAAGTGTAAATCCTCAGTGTCATCTTCAATTTATCCTTCTCTCTCAATCCCTCATTCAGTAAGTCATCAACTTCTACAAATATTGACTTGTAAGTACCTTAGATTTAAGATTTAAGTTTGGACTGAATACACCCTCATTCATTGTTTCCAAATGTTCTCCCAGTCTTTTTACTCTCATTCTCACTATATTCTGGCCCAATTGAACTACTTTTTTTTTTTTTTTTTTGCAATGCTCTACTTTGATCAAGTTCTTCCCACTGGTTAAAAAACGTTCCCTTACTCTTGAGAACTTACCCACATCCAACATCCCAGTGGTCAAATTACCAATTCTTAAAGGCCCCTTTAAGAGTTCAAAAGCCACATGTAGGAGGTTTCAGTCTCCTCTAATTTGTAGTAATTTCCCTCTTGCCAAGTTAAACAAAATATCTACCTCTATCTCTTTTATTATTCTATCACTTTTTTTTATATTTGTGTTTTACCCTTCTAGTAAATTATGTTTCTTCAGGGAAGGATTCAAGTCTGATTTGCCTTTTATCCCCTAAGAAACAGAAAAGGGAAAACTAATATTTTTTACATATGTTTCTGTTCCAAAACTTTTGTACTTTTTGTTCCTTGTGCCTCAAATATTCTTTCTCAATATCTCTATGTCTCTTCTCCTCACTTGATTTAAGTCTCTTATTACCTCATAAAGAAACCTTCCTTTTCTTGTCCTCTTGCCTTGGTTTATTTTCTTCATACTACTTACTCTCTCTCTATATATAGA
>NW_011888805.1:5733363-5740042 GCF_000151845.1 Pteropus vampyrus
TAAGTTCTCTGAGTGAAATGATTTTGGATAGTTAATCTTTGCACATCAAAAAGAGGTATTCAGTAAATATTTGCTGGATACATGACCTTATACATTGTCTGGGATACAGTTTCTTTACTTGTAAAACAAGAAAATTGAGATCTCCCAAGTCTTTTCAGGCTGTGCCTTTCCACTACACAACTTGTTATAAACCCCCCATTTTCCAGTAGCTGGAGATCAGAGTTTAGAGTATACATACTCTGCCCCTTTTAGTGATACTTTCTTACTTAAAGTCCTTATTGACATCCTCAGTATGAAACAGATACAATGGATACGAGCCTCTTGGGTTCGATGTTTACAAAAGGCCCTAAATATCTTCTTATTTTCTACATAAAAATGCATACAAATATTTTTCTCTATTTCTCTTGACTGAACTCAGTTCTTCTTTCCACCTTTCTGGATCTCATCCCTACGGTATTCTTATGATAAATCAATTGGCTTTTTATAAGCCACTGAAATCTTGGTATCATTTGGTATGGATTATACTGTACAGTGTTTCTGAGAAGTTATGTGAAAATAGAGGTTCATTAAAGCATTTTAAATTAGGTATCCTGAGTATGAGAAGAACCACAGTTGTCACACAGCTGGGCTAGAACTACGTCTTTGCTGGGTCTAAATCTCTGCATGTCTCTTTGAGTGTGCATGTGTTCCTTTCTGCTATAATATTGGTGAACTTTCTGCTGGTTCCTACAGATCCTATGTTCTGTCTGGCAGACTAATGATCTATTCTCTTTTTTCTTGAGCCATCCTATGATTTCATCACATAAATAGTAGTTTGGTTTCTTCTCCTGAATACTTGGAATGCTACCTCTTATTTTGATTACTGCAGACATCAGTAGAATGGGAGCTGAGTCATAATTTATTTGACCTGTTTGAGGGCAGAAAAGCAGAAGCACATTTCTGATGAAAAGGAGGTTCGCTTCTAGGAAAATAAGTTATACTAAAACTAACTGCAAACATCATCACTGCTTCAGAATGACAGTAGGTTCAGGACAGCAGCCCCAAACGCTTATATGAGTCTGTCTAGATGTGGAAAACCAGTGCAGAGGGCTGTGGAGGATGTGGTGGAATGCAGGGACATGCACCTAAAAGGGGCAGCCATGCTTGGCTTTGGATAATTATCACCAGGCTGATCCATACGGACTCACTATGCCAACATTTCTGATTTTTCAAGAGAAAGTATAAATCTGGATTGTAATATGAATTCTTCTGATTTTCAAAGATTGACAATGAATTAAGATGGAAACAACATTTAAGTGCTAGGCAAAATATGTTGGAAGTCAAAGGCTCTTGGTTTACAATCTCTGGTCTATACATCCCACAGTTTTGGTTTCTTAAAATTAAATAATCAAATAGGACATTATCATTTCTCTTAAGTGTTCACCACTCTCAGGATGATGCTATGATGGGATGTTCTCTAAAGAGCTTTCCAGTTCCTTTACAATCTAAACAGCAATAACACTTACATCAGTTGCCTATGTGTAAGACAGTGTGGGAGATACAAAGATGTCTAAGGCATCATCTTTCCCTTTTCTCAAGGAAGTCATTATTTAGTTAGGAGAAACAGACAGTATACTGTCCTTATAAAGAGCTATTCCTTCAAAACATAACAAATGTAAATGTCAAGGAAATATGTCTATAAACTATAAAAATTTATAGGAACTCAAAGGAGCTGTTGAAGATAAATATAAGGCCACGTTGACCATTGTAGACCTTACGAGGCAGACATGAATAAGGGGACAAGGGAGACTTCCACATAGAGTGCAAAACTGCAAAGATGAGATTGCATACGACATTATTTATGAGTTAATAAGAAAACCAGTCCTTTTTTTTTTTTTTTTCCGCATTCACACAGATCATCTTTATTAGTGATCTGTAAATCACCTCCCAGGGGCCCCAGACCCCAGACTGGAGAGGTCTATAGCACCTTGAGAGGTCTATAGCACCAGGGACATGTCAGGGCCCAAGGGCAAGACGTGCAGCCTAACGGGGAAGGGACCAGGTGCCTCCTCATCTGCACCAGGAATTGCTCAGCACTGGGAAGGCTAGGGGATAGCAGCTGCCTCACACCTTAACAAACTAACTTGAATTGGAGCAAATAAATTAAGATTCTGCAGGCTGGCCTCCCCTGGAGGTTAAGGGTTTATATTGAGGAGTAAAGGGATGAATATTTGCATTTCAAATACTGCACACCAAAACAAAATGAAATAAAACAAAACAAACACAACACATACACACATAACTTTTGAAATTTTAACTATGAGGCCAAAATATTTGAGCTGTCCAGTCCTGTCTATGAAGGTAGACACATTTGGCTATTCTAGACTATTCCTGTCTAATACTTTAATTTGAATTAATTTTTTTTGTTTTGATTCTGTGTTTACCCAACAATCCTCTGATTCCCACTTGACATTCCTATGAGCTTATTAGATTGACCATGAAAGATGATACTTAAATTACAGATACTTCTGATCCAATGGTTTTCCACCAGCTGATTTTTCTCTTTGCTCCAAATATATATACACACATGTATATATATATACACACACACATATATATATGTATTTGCCATATAGGTAATAATATATATTTGTGTATGCATATATATTTAATTATATATATTTATTTAATGATAAGCTTTTGCCAAATATTATTTTTTGGATAAAAATCTATTAAGCTAATTTACTTTATTGTTCATTTTCCTCTAAAGAGCAGTCAAGCCAATTGAAATTCTCTTTTTCTATTTTTTATCTTACTAAAATTATTTTCAATAGGATCAATTCATTTTATTATGGCTTTAATTTGATCACTTTTGAAATCCACATTATTTTATGTGACTGTTGCATAGGGCTGATTTACTCTCCAGTAACAAGTCTAGTAGTAATTAGACTCTCCAGGCTAGTTCTCCCTCAGAAGTTCCACAATCTTATTTCCAACCATCTACTGTACATATTATTATATTGGTCCCCAAACCAGATATTTCTAGAGATTTTCACATCGCAAATCACTTCACTCAAGGACACCAAGAATGGTAAAAGTGTCAAAATCTGCTGAAAGGGCAAGCAAGGTGGAGGTCTGAAAACGTTCACTGGAGTCAATGACATGTTAGTAACAGATTTTGGTGGAGCAGGAAATCAAATTGAGGAATGGAATGGAGAGTGAAGAGGTAAAAACAATGAATTCAACAAGTTTGCCTGAATAAAAAGTAGGAAAGTAGCTGAAGGGAAAGATAAGGCAGAGGAAAAGATGTTATTCAAATTGACATTAAGATATTTAAATGACGATGTAAAGAACCCTGGAGGTTAAGGGTTTATATTGAGGAGTAAAGGGATGAATATTTGCATTTCAAATACTGCACACCAAAACAAAATGAAATAAAACAAAACAAACACAACACATACACACATAACTTTTGAAATTTTAACTATGAGGCCAAAATATTTGAGCTGTCCAGTCCTGTCTATGAAGGTAGACACATTTGGCTATTCTAGACTATTCCTGTCTAATACTTTAATTTGAATTAATTTTTTTTGTTTTGATTCTGTGTTTACCCAACAATCCTCTGATTCCCACTTGACATTCCTATGAGCTTATTAGATTGACCATGAAAGATGATACTTAAATTACAGATACTTCTGATCCAATGGTTTTCCACCAGCTGATTTTTCTCTGTGCTCCAAATATATATACACACATGTATATACACACACACACACACATATATATATGTATTTGCCATATAGGTAATAATATATATTTGTGTATGCATATATATTTAATTATATATATTTATTTAATGATAAGCTTTTGCCAAATATTATTTTTTGGATAAAAATCTATTAAGCTAATTTACTTTATTGTTCATTTTCCTCTAAAGAGCAGTCAAGCCAATTGAAATTCTCTTTTTCTATTTTTTATCTTACTAAAATTATTTTCAATAGGATCAATTTATTTTATTATGGCTTTAATTTGATCACTTTTGAAATCCACATTATTTTATGTGACTGTTGCATAGGGCTGATTTACTCTCCAGTAACAAGTCTAGTAGTAATTAGACTCTCCAGGCTAGTTCTCCCTCAGAAGTTCCACAATCTTATTTCCAACCATCTACTGTACATATTATTATATTGGTCCCCAAACCAGATATTTCTAGAGATTTTCACATCGCAAATCACTTCACTCAAGGACACCAAGAATGGTAAAAGTGTCAAAATCTGCTGAAAGGGCAAGCAAGGTGGAGGTCTGAAAACGTTCACTGGAGTCAATGACATGTTAGTAACAGATTTTGGTGGAGCAGGAAATCAAATTGAGGAATGGAATGGAGAGTGAAGAGGTAAAAACAATGAATTCAACAAGTTTGCCTGAATAAAAAGTAGGAAAGTAGCTGAAGGGAAAGATAAGGCAGAGGAAAAGATGTTATTCAAATTGACATTAAGATATTTAAATGACGATGTAAAGAAGTCTGTACAGATAAGGAGGATGAAGTTACAGATGAGAACAGAATAATAGCTAGGAATTAGGGATCTCCAAAGCAGGAAGCATTGAGAAAGAAGCTCTTTGGTGGGGTGGCCCTTAATTGCAAATAAACATAAAGAAATAAATTCATGTCAGTTTTCTTCATTGCACACTGAAATGCAACTTGGTATTTTTCTTGGCCTCTATGCTCAAATTCTTAACCACATCTTTCTTCAATTTTGGAGATACTGCATCCTGACTGGAGCCTCCTCTTCCCCTTGCATTTATCATTCTCTGTCTTAAATTCTGCCTCTTTTTCTCCTTATGAATCTATAAACATGTCACATTTCTACACTTTTTAATGAAAAGATAAATGCTGGTGTCCGCTGGTTGTGGATTCAATACTGACTCCATTACTTATTCTTGTTTCACTTTGGACCATAACCTAACCTCTCTGAGCTCTGTTTTCTTACCATAAAAATGGATATAATTTTTTGAAAATTAAATGAGAAAATATTGTAGGTTTTTAAGTATGTTCATTTCTCTTTTTTTCCTTTACAAAGCGTTATCTCGATTGACAATTACCTGTATAATTTACAAAAGCATTTCTAAGGTTCTCATTTAGTCTCATTTTATTTTGTTCTAATTTTGCTTTCTTCCTCACAGTATTGGTTATTCCTAAAAGTCCCAAGCATTATAGGCCATCTGTCACCATTCTTTAAATCAAACTTTTGGGGACAGGAGGGAAGAAAAGCTTGAGGGAAAGGGTGTGGAGAGTTTGGGGAGAGTCATTTTTCTAAACTTCAATGTATCCTCTTATAAGAGAGCAGAGAATCAGAAAATAACATGGGTTAGACAGAAACAGAAATACTCAATCCTGGATTCAATACCAGAGGGTATTATTGACCATTATGTGATTCCATTTTTTATTTTACAAAATAAACACTGTGAGTCTTTAACCAGGATTGCAGGGACTGGTAAATTAAAAAAAAAAAAACTCAACTCTTGAAATAATAACTGTGAACCCAAGATACATTTATTTCTGTGCAAATATGTTGATTACTGAGACAAAGATTAAAACTTGGGAGCAAAGACCTGTGAGCATAAACAAATATCTCAGAGAGAACTGTTTGTTATTCATGTGGTCTAGATCGACTTTTGTTTTTAATGAGAGTACTGTGTACTCTTGTGGGAATTTTATACATGACAGAGATATGAGATGTTAAATGTTCTATATAAATTCTGTCTTTAAAATTGATTTGACTCCCAACAAAATTGACCAATCCTTCTGATTCTAAAATCTCTGGTTCATTTATGCATCTACCTGATCATTATGTCAATACACACCTCAGTCCAGTATCCTTCTTTTTGGTCATTAAACCATGTTTCCATGTAATTTTAAAAGGTGGTCTTCAACAGCAGGATATGTAATATTTCAACTGCTAGCCTACGGAATGGGTACAAGGGTGTTCATTATAGAGATCTCTACTGAAATTGAAGCAAAGTACAAAGCCTAGGCTCTTCTGCTCATTTTGTTGGAGGCTCTTGAAACGCCTGGAGTGCCCATACTTTTAAGGCGGGTAACTGCTCTGACTCAAGATAAATAGAATAGAAGATGACAGGGAGAAATTAGATCCTGAGAAATCAGAAAAGAAATGTAGGAAAAAGAGCTGCGGTACAAAGCACTACAGAGTTTTTCGAGGTCTTTTTATTTAAAATAGAATAACATGCAAATGCATCTTTTTTTTTTTTTTTAATGTAGGTGTTGGGAAGCATTTCCTTTTCAGGGTGCGGGTAGTTTGGCTTCTGTTCTCTCCCTCTAGAGCTGTGAACTCTCTCTAACTTGGAGACCAGTCTCCTTTCACTACATCTCATTTCCAAACTTCATGAAAAACGAAGTGTCAGACACCAAAGTGATTTCAGTTTGGCTAACAGTTTAAGAAACTAAACTAGTGGTTGCCTCATAGAAGTCTCTGTCCTGAACAGAGCAACTGCATATTACAGGACTACTCATTTCAGAATAGAAATTTCAAATGATGGCTTTAAAAGTAATTGGTAAGTCCTGAATTTGACCAAACTCAAAGTCTGTTACCCTTCATATTGTCCAGCACATGCCGCCTTGTGAGGTTATGTCTCTTTCCCATTTTAGTTCTGATTTGTACTTGCAAACATGCTCTCTCTTCTT
>NW_011888805.1:5740092-5743687 GCF_000151845.1 Pteropus vampyrus
CTTGATTTTCTCCACACCCATTTACTCAAAGAGATATTTTGCATTAAAATGATGGAAAAGCGATCTTGGCAAGATGAAGAAGCTGCAAAAGGCATGAGAAAATTTGAAATGCTACTGAAAAGCGGAATCTTTTTAAAAATGCGGTTTTAGGAAAAGAGGGCAGACGTGTAGTTCATGTGTCAACTTGGGGTTTTCGGGTCTCTTAAGATCTTAAGATCGAAGATTTCTGTGAAATTCTGGGAGGGAATTTATGCCATCTCAATGAGGATGACCTCTGGTTTGAACTTTTGCCTCTACTGAATTATTATTTTCAATTTTGTATCTTACAGTTTTCATTTATCTCTACCATGATGTCTCCTGGAGAGGCATGCAGCCACTGTTCCTAATTTCTACAACAAATCTGTTCACAAAGGGCCTTCTTAAGCACAGAAAACTTTGCCAAAAGTTTGAGATTTACATTTTAGTGGCACATACACAACAAAGGATTAAGTCTTATTTTTTACCACTGACAATATCTGTCTTTTAGAATGTTTATTTCTTTTTAAATTAGAAAATAAATTGAATACTGTTGACATACAATATTATATTAGTTTCAGATGTACAACATATTAGACATTTATATAACTTATGACATGATCACCCCTATAAGTCTAGTACCTATCTGACACTATACATAGTTATTACAATAATATTGATTACATTCTCTATGCTGTACTTTATATCTCTGTGACTATTTTTATATCTGGAAATTTGTACATCTTAATCCCATCTCCTTTTTCACCCATTCCCCCATGGCAACCATCAAAATGTTCTCTGTATCTATGATTTTGTTTCTGCATTGTTTGTTTATATATTTATTTTTTAAATTCCATATTTAGGTGAAATCATATGGTATTTGTCTTTCTCTATCTGACTTACTTCACTTAGCATAATACCCTCAAGTTCCATTTATGTCGTTGCATATGACAAGATTTTATTCGGTTTTTATAGCTGAGTAACATTCCACTGTATATATGTGTCACATCTTCTTTATCCATTCATCTATTGGTGGACTTCTGGGTTGCATCCATATCTTGGCTATTGTAAATAATGCTGCAGTGAACATAAAAGCACATATATCTTTTTTAATTAATGTTTTCTATTTCTTCAGATAAATACCCAGAAAAGGAATTGTTGGGTCATATGATAGTTTTATTTTTAGTTTTTTGAGGAAATTCCATACTGTCTTCCATAATGGTTGCACTAATGTACAATCTCACCAATAGTGCACAAGGGTATCTTTTTCATCCACATCTCTGCCATCACTTATTTCTTGATTTATTGATGATAGCCATTCTGACAAGTGTAAGGTGATATCTCATTGTGGTTTTAATTTGTATTTTTCTGATGATTAATGACATGGAGCATCTTTTCATACATTTACTGGCTATCTCTCCTCTTTGGAGAAATGTCTATTCAGATCTTCTTATCCATTTTTTAATCGAATCGTTTGGGGTTTTTTTCAGTGTTAAGTTCTATGAGTTCCTTTCAAATTTTAGATATTAACCCTTATCAGATATATCTTTGGTGAATGTCTTCTCCCATTCAATAAGTCATTTCGCTTTCTTGATAGTTTCTTTCACTGGGCAAAAACTCTTTAGTTTAAAGTAGTCCCATTTGTTTATTTTTTCTTTTGTTCCCTTGGCAAGGAGATATAATAAAAAAATATATATACATATATATATTAGTAAAAGTGATATCAAGGAGTTTACTGACTGTTTTCTTCTAGGAGTTTTATAGTTTGGGGTCTTAGAATTGTCTTTAATCCATATTTAATTTATTCTTTTACATGGTATAAGAAAGTGATTTAGTTTCATTCTTTTGTGTGTGTCTGTCCAGTTTTCCCAATACCATTTATTGAAGAGGCTGTCTTTACCCCACTGTATATCCTTGCCTCCTTTGTCATAAATTGACCATATAGGTGTGGATTTATTTCTGGGTTCTCTATTCTGTTCCATTGATCTATGCGTCTGTTTTTATGCCAGTGCCATGTTGTTTTGATTATTATAGCCTTGTAGTATAGGTTGATAGCAGGTAGCACGATATCTCCAACTTCGTTCTTCTTTTTCAAGATTACTTTGGCTGTGGGAGTCCTTTGTGGTTCTACAAAAATTTTAAGATAATTTATTCTATTTCTATGAAAATGCTATTGGTATTTTGTTAAGGATTGAATTGAACTTATCGATTGTTTTGGGTCATATGGACATTTTATCAATGTTAATTCTTTCTATCCATTAGCATGGTATATGCTTCCATTTATTTGTATCTTCTTCAAATTTTTTCTTTAATATTTTATAATTTTCCAAGCATAGTTCTTTTATCTCTTTTGTTAAAGTTATTCCTTGGCATTTTATTTTATTTTATTATTTTATTTTTATGCAATTGTAAATAGGATTGTTTTCTTAATGTCTCTTTCTGATAGTTCATTATTGGTATATAAAAATGCAACTGATTTCTGAATATTAATTTTGTATCCTACTACTTTTTTGAATTTGTTTATCATTTCTAATAGTTTTTTGATGGAGTCTTTAGGGTTCTCTCTATATAGTATAATGTCATTTGCAAATAATGACAGTTTTATTTCTTCTTTTCCAATTTGGGTACCTTTTCTTTCTTTTTTTGTTTGATTCTGTGGCTAAGTACAATGTGTATTTCAATTTCATTTCATTTTTATATATGTGGACTTATGTCTACTAGTTTTTTATATATTTCTAAGTGTGCCATCTTTTCTTTTATTCTGTCTATTTTCTTGACCATTTTGGAATACTCGTTCATTGTATTTTGTGGGATTCTAGTTTAATATTATCTATGGTTTTTAGTGTATTTTTTGCACTACCGATTTATTTATATAGGTTTCTATAAGGATCATAGTATGCATTCCTGACTTATCGTATATACCCAGAATTAATATTATATTATTTCACATGAAGTATAAGAACCTTGTAATAGTGTAGTTTATTTTACATTCTTTTTTTGCATCAGTTTTTCGTATACATTATATCTACATACATTATGTTCCCTACATTATGAAATTATAACTTTTTCTGTAAATAGCCATATACCTTTTTTAAAAGACATTACAGTCTTTTATACTTATCCACATATTTACCATTTTTAGCTATTCAATTCCTTCATGTAGAGACAATTTTAAATCTGATGTCATTTCCCTTCAGTAAAAATCTTCTTTTGTGCATTTCTTATAAGTAAGCTCTCTGCTGGCAAGGAATTTTCTGATTTTTATATTATATGCAATAGTCTTTATTCCTCATTCATTTTTGAAAAATATTTTCTCTGAGGGTAGCGTTCTGGGTTAACAGATATTTTTTTCTTTACGTACCTTGAAGATGCCATTTAATTGTCTCCTGGCCTCCATTATGGCTCTTGAAATGTAAACCATGATTCATGTGCTGGTTCCTGTTATGCAACATGCCATTTTTTTTCTGACTTTATCTTTTGTTTTTAGCAGTTTGCCTATGATGTGCTGAGGGCGTGTGTGTGTGTGTGTATGTGTGTGTGTATGCATGCATGTGTTTATGTGCTTGTGTTTAATTAATCT
>NW_011888805.1:5744747-5747593 GCF_000151845.1 Pteropus vampyrus
AATATAAACTATTTCAGAGTTTGTTTTATTGACTCTCTCCTAGGAGTCATATTTTCATTTCTGTATATGCCTAGTAATTTTTATTACATAATTTTTGCATTACTTTGCTAGCACTACCATAACAAAATACCACAGACTGATTGGTTTAAACAACATAAACTTATTTTGTGGTGTCCTCACATGGTCTTCCCTCTGTGTGTCTGTGTCCCAAACTCCTCTTCTTATAAGGATACCAGTCATACTGGATTAGGGCCCACCCTAAAAACCCATTTTAAATTAATTGGCTCTTTAAAGACCCCATCTTTAAATCTTTGAATATAGTCACATTCTGGGTTACATATAAATTTAATGAGAGACACAATTGAGCCCATAACAATAGATATCATGAAAAATACATTTTAGAACTCTTGACTGCGTTATTTTCTTCTGAAAAATGTTGATATTTTTGCTTTAAAAAACAGTAATCTTGGCTGGAAACAAACCCAATCTCCCTCTCCTGAAGTGAGCAGCCACTGAAATCTTCTCTCGGTATAGCTGTTTTGTCTTCCAGTTGTTGCTTTTTGCTGAACTCCTTGAAGTCTCCATTATACATGCATAAATAAGGGTTCAGCCACAGAATCGAAGGGTGCTTTTATGCTCAGACTTTGGGGTCCCCTCTTCTATAGTTCTCTTATTTCTGGAAGTATATTTTACAGCTGCTCCTATATCCCCAAATCCTGCACTTTGACCCTTCAAACCAGAAAAACGAAGACTCTATGCTCTAGTTCCTCATATCCCTGGCCTTTGTAGACTACAGAGTCCTTCAGGTGAAAAGTCATGTAAACACGAACCTCCCCAGTACAACTCCCTTCTTTCATGGTTCAACTTTCCTCCAGTTTCTGTCTGATTTTGTTTGTTCTACAGTACCCTGATTTGTTTATTTTTTAAAATGTTTTACCCAAACATATAATTTTGGGGCGAAGGTTGGTCTGACACATGTTATTAGTCTATTGCTGAAATTTTAAAATAAGTTTTAAATTTCTTGAGTTCTTTGCATAAATTTTGGATACAGAGACAAGACACAAGAGAGGAATATCTGATTTTAAATTGCGTAATATTAATCCACATGTCATGTTAGAAATACTGCATTCAAGTGATGTTCTTGGTGTCTTCAAAAGAACAGAAAAATAGCAACTATGACAAGAAAACAATGAGTAATAACGAGAAAATGAGTTAAGAGAAAGGATGAGATCAAAGCAAACATGCAAAATTAAGAATGCAAAGAAACTCCCCATGAATGGCAAAGCCAAAGTGCATGCATTTGAAGCAGTAAAGATAAAATTGTGAATACAAGAAAAGAAATCAGTAATCACTATGGTCTGACTGTGTCCCTCAAAGTTCATAGATTGCATCCCAATCCCAAGTCATAGTATTAGGAGCTGGGTGGTTAGTCATGACAGCAGAGCCGTCATGAGTGTGGTTAGTGCCTTTATAAAAGAGGCTGCAAAGAGGTCCCTTGACCCTTCTGCCATGTGAGGATACAACAAAGAATCTGTAGTATGGACAAAGGCCTTCGCCCAATCATGCTGGCATCTTAATCTTGAACTTCTAGCCTCTGGAACTGTAAGCAATAAATTTCTGCTGTTTATAAGCCACCTAGTCTGTGACATTTTGTTATAGAAAGCTGAATAGACTAAGATAATATAATGTAGAGGATCAATTTGAAACATTTTCAGATGATCAATTACACTTAAAATAGTGAGAGGAGATTATAATCACAGGGGTCCATATTTTTTTAAAAAATTTTTTTCTAACAGAAGAAAGGTAGATAATGGAATAGAAACACTAATCAAAATACAAGAGAAAGAAACTGAATAGAAGAACTTGGATTCACAAACCAAAAATTGCTTTCCACTTACTACATGTGTGACAATATTGCAGGCTTTCTGTTTACAGTAATAAACCACACCGAGAGAGTTCCCGCAATGACAGATCTTCTGTTCTCATGGCAGTGGACATACAATAATCAATAACTAAGTTATTAACATATGTAATTTTAGATATCTATAATTGTCAAGAAGAAACATATATTTTGAAAGGTTATTCTTCAGAGTATTACTTCTTGATTTTTACATGCAATGATGAACTGGAAAGGAAAATATTTTGATCTATTGGGGTAAAATTGAGGAAATATAGGTATAATTATATACATATTTGGTGAAAAAAATTACCTTTTTCTTTATATTATATGATGTTGATAAGTAAAATAGAACACCAGGATTGTAAAATAGAATAAATGCTGATATGATATACTACTTTAAACTTAAAATAGTCCCAAAATGTTTTTAATGAGCCTTGGACTCACTTCCATGAACAATAGTTTTTATTCTCTGGTTAGACGTACCCACAATTCTTAGCCACAGCTTATTAATGATAATTTCTTCAAATAGTTTATCATTATCATTGACTCAACTTTGTTTACACAAATAGCTAAAAACAAACTTAAATTTTTTAAATAGCCACTCCTTAAAAAATTATATTTAAAGAAACTAACCGTTTTTCCTTTTATTTCCCTGACGAATGCATTCTTGAAATAAATTGTGATAAAGCAAATGGCTTTATATATAATTAAAGTTTTTGTATCAATATTTGAAAATAATAATGAAGCCCTAATGTGCGGTTTATGCATGCATTGCTGGAATAGTTATTCTGCTGCTGGCTTGAAAGGTACTTCAACCACAAAGGAATGGGAGTATTCGAAATATCAAATAACAGAGACTTAGGGCTACTGTCTGGGTATGTTCCTGTTCATCTTCCTTAGCGTTCGGCCAAAGTCTCAGTTGCATAACTTCTTCCTTGGGCACCAC
>NW_011888805.1:5747643-5758614 GCF_000151845.1 Pteropus vampyrus
ACTCCCTTCTTTCATGGTTCAACTTTCCTCCAGTTTCTGTCTGATTTTGTTTGTTCTACAGTACCCTGATTTGTTTATTTTTTAAAATGTTTTACCCAAACATATAATTTTGGGGCGAAGGTTGGTCTGACACATGTTATTAGTCTATTGCTGAAATTTTAAAATAAGTTTTAAATTTCTTGAGTTCTTTGCATAAATTTTGGATACAGAGACAAGACACAAGAGAGGAATATCTGATTTTAAATTGCGTAATATTAATCCACATGTCATGTTAGAAATACTGCATTCAAGTGATGTTCTTGGTGTCTTCAAAAGAACAGAAAAATAGCAACTATGACAAGAAAACAATGAGTAATAACGAGAAAATGAGTTAAGAGAAAGGATGAGATCAAAGCAAACATGCAAAATTAAGAATGCAAAGAAACTCCCCATGAATGGCAAAGCCAAAGTGCATGCATTTGAAGCAGTAAAGATAAAATTGTGAATACAAGAAAAGAAATCAGTAATCACTATGGTCTGACTGTGTCCCTCAAAGTTCATAGATTGCATCCCAATCCCAAGTCATAGTATTAGGAGCTGGGTGGTTAGTCATGACAGCAGAGCCGTCATGAGTGTGGTTAGTGCCTTTATAAAAGAGGCTGCAAAGAGGTCCCTTGACCCTTCTGCCATGTGAGGATACAACAAAGAATCTGTAGTATGGACAAAGGCCTTCGCCCAATCATGCTGGCATCTTAATCTTGAACTTCTAGCCTCTGGAACTGTAAGCAATAAATTTCTGCTGTTTATAAGCCACCTAGTCTGTGACATTTTGTTATAGAAAGCTGAATAGACTAAGATAATATAATGTAGAGGATCAATTTGAAACATTTTCAGATGATCAATTACACTTAAAATAGTGAGAGGAGATTATAATCACAGGGGTCCATATTTTTTTAAAAAATTTTTTTCTAACAGAAGAAAGGTAGATAATGGAATAGAAACACTAATCAAAATACAAGAGAAAGAAACTGAATAGAAGAACTTGGATTCACAAACCAAAAATTGCTTTCCACTTACTACATGTGTGACAATATTGCAGGCTTTCTGTTTACAGTAATAAACCACACCGAGAGAGTTCCCGCAATGACAGATCTTCTGTTCTCATGGCAGTGGACATACAATAATCAATAACTAAGTTATTAACATATGTAATTTTAGATATCTATAATTGTCAAGAAGAAACATATATTTTGAAAGGTTATTCTTCAGAGTATTACTTCTTGATTTTTACATGCAATGATGAACTGGAAAGGAAAATATTTTGATCTATTGGGGTAAAATTGAGGAAATATAGGTATAATTATATACATATTTGGTGAAAAAAATTACCTTTTTCTTTATATTATATGATGTTGATAAGTAAAATAGAACACCAGGATTGTAAAATAGAATAAATGCTGATATGATATACTACTTTAAACTTAAAATAGTCCCAAAATGTTTTTAATGAGCCTTGGACTCACTTCCATGAACAATAGTTTTTATTCTCTGGTTAGACGTACCCACAATTCTTAGCCACAGCTTATTAATGATAATTTCTTCAAATAGTTTATCATTATCATTGACTCAACTTTGTTTACACAAATAGCTAAAAACAAACTTAAATTTTTTAAATAGCCACTCCTTAAAAAATTATATTTAAAGAAACTAACCGTTTTTCCTTTTATTTCCCTGACGAATGCATTCTTGAAATAAATTGTGATAAAGCAAATGGCTTTATATATAATTAAAGTTTTTGTATCAATATTTGAAAATAATAATGAAGCCCTAATGTGCGGTTTATGCATGCATTGCTGGAATAGTTATTCTGCTGCTGGCTTGAAAGGTACTTCAACCACAAAGGAATGGGAGTATTCGAAATATCAAATAACAGAGACTTAGGGCTACTGTCTGGGTATGTTCCTGTTCATCTTCCTTAGCGTTCGGCCAAAGTCTCAGTTGCATAACTTCTTCCTTGGGCACCACAACACGGACTCCTTACCAGCCACATGGCTTTTTTCTGAGACAGGCAGCAGCAGATCACTCTTCAGGTGGCTGCTTAATCAGATGCTTAAATGGATGAGTATTTCCTTGACCACTCTCAGTGTATTGTGGTACAGTAAGGAGATGTCATTATGCTTTTGTTGGTGACAGAGACTGTGGGCCATGCTGCCAGACTGCACTCTGCTCAAGCTATTCCCTGAGCGGCCCCAGAAAAAGCTGCCTTGGGTTGAAGGTGGCCAGCCTGAAGTTTCCAGCAACCCCAAGCTCCATGAATTCCTGAAGCATTAGGAGATCCTTGGACATAACAATTGGGAAATTGTTTTAGGATACAGAAGTCAGTGGCTGGTTATTATTTACTCAATATGCCATTAGCCGAATTTGTGTTTGTGTTTTAATTATTCTTTGAACGTCTAAATTTTGTTTTCTGCATTTCGATGCTGTGGACAAAATAACGAGGAGGGGTGGTGTATGTGCAAGTTCAATGGCCGAAGGTTACCTCACAAGGTGATCTGATCATAAATTCCTAACTGGGCAGGTTGGGCAGCCAGACCCCAAACATATAACTTCTTTAGTAAAAGGAAGGTTTTAAAGCCAGTCCCTTCCACTGTTCTTGTGTATCTAGGTTAACTTACCTTTGAAATGCCAGCAGGAATCCTCTTTTCCAAACAGCTTGAGGTTTAGCCACCCTCAAGGGAGCCCTAATCTTGTTAAACACCCTGTACCTTGCTTTCTCCCATCTTCCTATAATCCTTCTTATGTTCCCTCCATAATTCCAAAAGTACAAAAGAAACTGCAAAACTGTCATTTTCCAGAGCATTTGAGAGCTTGTCTCTCAGCATGTCATCAGTTTGGATCATATAAACTCAGATAAACTTATAAAAATTCTCTAGGTTTGGACGTTTCTTATGTGGACAACGCTATGTTTTGGAGCATGTAAATGTGCCTATTTGTTTTAGTTTTGCTATTGAGTATAACTTTCATCAATTCACGAAAAGATTCTCTATCTCATTTTAATTATAATTTTACTTCATCTGAATAAAAATACAATAACTCTGGTCTCTTTTTTGTTTAGTATTTGGCTAGTGCTCTTTATTCTTTTATATTTAATATTTCTTTGTCATTTTGATTTACATATTAGGAGCCTCGTATCCTAGATTGTTTTACATTTATCCTGGATATTTTCCCTTTAGAAAGGAATTTTTTCCTGTTTACTTTTATTATTGTCTTAACTCAGTTTCTTGTGTTTTCTTCTGTTATTTTGATTTATGCTTCATCTTTTTTACTTTCTTGGTATTCATGGTGTTTTATTATATGTTTGATTTCTGTTTATTCCTATGAGTCACATATACGTTTGTGAAGTATCTATCATTTTATTATTCTTTCTCTGGGCCCCATATTGATCATCAATCATCTTCACTCTCAGTATTTTAAACTCTTCTATTTTTTGTTTGACACTCTGGGAGACTTTTAAGTTGATATCCCACGAGACCAATTTTTATTATGTATTGTCAATTCTATGTATTAACTTTTTCAATTCAGATGTTAAATTTGGTTCTACATTAAAATACTTTTTTTTAAATTTCAGAATACTTTCTTTTTAGCCCAGTCTTTATCTTAATGAATTTTCTCTGTAATTTTCTGTTCTTTTTCCATAGTTGCCATGTAGACTTGCTTCTTTTAATGACATTAAGAAAATATCATCTGTAATTTTTCTTTCTTAAAGTTATATTTCAAAGACAAGATTTTTCTCTGAGTCTCAGGAACTATGTTTATAATTTCTTATAATTCATTGTTTGTGTGTGTTTTAATTTGTTTACATACTCTTGAATCTAAAGAGACTAGGATTTGCTCATTGATATGAAAATGGATGTATTTCGGTTCATTTAGTGGCCCTCTGCAGGTTGACTGTTTACCAATTTTATCTAATCTGAAAGGCAGATTGTTTTTAAAAATATTTGAAAACAATAGAAAGTCATTATCAGGGATGGTTTGTCAGTAGAACTGTTTGAAGTTAAGGAAATTAATTAGTTAATCACTCAAGAATTCATCCATCTCTAAAATTTCTTAAAACTTCCTCCTTGCTATTATTTATTAATGGCCTTGCCCACCTCTCATAACACCAATCTGGTGAGTTCTAAGAACATAGAACAGCATGTGGCTTTGACTAGCAGCTCTGTGGAAAGTAGTGTTTGTTTGAACTAGATGATGTCATTTCCTATACAATTCAAGATGTCCATTTTTTTTTTTTAATTTCTCTAACACTTTCAAAATGAGCATGAATTTTTGCATCATTCTTTGCTTTGGGATTAGTGATACCAAGACAGCTGTAATAGCAACAGAAATTTAAATCCTAACAAACCACAAAATTAAATACCAGATTTTCTACTCTTCAAACTCAGGAGAAGACTATGAACAAGTCAAAACTTGTCATGTGCTTCAGTAATTGGAATGTGTGAGGCAAGTTTCAGGTAAGCATCCCAGTGAAGCAAGTCGTCAGCTTCCACCGACACACTTAGTTTAAAGAAAATTCAACGGATTGACAACATTTATCACAACGTCATTTGCTTTGGTTGGCCTTCATGCTGGCAAAGATCAAAAACCTGGCAACATAGGCTGCATTTCAAAGATCTTATCATTTCAATGAAAAGAGACTCCCCGACCCCACAAGTTTGATTTGTTTTCTATGTGCTGTGTAAGACTCTAAACTTGCACATGTCAACCTTATATGAGTGGGTGTTTCCAGGGAGAATGAGCTGAGAAAAGCATGAATGGATGTGGTTTGGGAAAAGAATAGGATATGAATTTCAGAACAGCAAAATGACTGCCTAAAACCACTTCAGAGAGAAGGAGAGAAGAAAGTGGCTTAGTGACAACATCTCAGGTGTGAGAAGTAACCTGAAATGCCTTTGGTTCCACGGTGTGAAAAAAAGAACAAAAGTGTTCTTTGCTTTTCATTCGGCTGCCTAGATTCTTCCCCACCTTTCCTTCCTGTGTCCCTCCCATGTTCTCTGAGTACAATCCTTTGGAAAATAAATCTTGCTCTTCTAGCATTTAACGTCATGTCGTTTGCTCAACAACGATCAAGATCAGAAAAATATCTCATCAGCAATTTAGATATTAATCCTAAAATTTTGAACTTTAAATAGATGCTTGAACTGGGTGTCAGATCTTAATTTAGATAAATAAAAATGTGTACAAGACGTTTTAGTTGTAGCTCAAATGCTCACAATTTATGTGGTCTCTAAGGCTGTGCAGCTTGTAAGAAGGAAGGAGTACTTTGGGGCTGATTTGCATTTTGGTACTTCTGGGTAAATGCAGGTTGTGAAGAATATACAAGGTGATGCCTTATTGCATGTCTTCTGTGAATTTCAGGAAAATGTGATGCTCAATGTCTGATCAGAGTCTGTTATTTTTTTTTCTTCCATGGTTTTAGTTCACGCACATTGATGAATCAGAAACAGACTCTCGGAAAAAGAAATAAATAAAGTGGTAGCCCTCGGCATTGCTGTCCAGTCGACTGTTGTGAGGGTGGTGATTACTCTCCATGAATGTCTCAGTCCCTTTACCCCTCTTCTTTTTGGAATAACACTTGGAAAGAATGGGGGGAGAAAAAAGATGGATTTGGGCTAATGCATAGTACCCTCTTGCTTAGTCCTCTTTGCGGTCTTCGAAATAGGATTTCTCAACAGCTTGGATATAGTCTGTGGTCATGAAATAGTATTAGGCTAACAAGGGCTCAAAGTCTTGTTTTTGGCCTCTCAAGGATGGGGATCTTTCCAGGTGAGAGAAAGGCCACATAAGGAAGGTTCATCAGGCACTGGCCCAGCTGTTAGGGCAGGGGTTCCCAAACATCAGATGCATCACTGCTTTTGGAGAAGGTGTTAAAATGCAAATGTGTAGGCCCTACTCCTAGAGATTCTGATTTTAAAAGTTAGCCATTGGGCCTAGAACTTTGCATTTCTAACCAGCAGCATAAATGATTCTGAAACCGGTGTTCCTCTTTGAGAAATGCAGTTCTAGAATTTCAGTTGATTTCTGCCTCTCCTCCTTGGCTTGGGTCCTTTGAGTTAGGCCCATAAAAAAAAAAAAATGTTTTTTTCATCTGCTCCTATTTTGATGAAGCTAGTTTTAGAATCATAATTTACTTCTAGAATGCTCTTACTGTTATTCAAAATAGTATCATTTGGCAAAGTGAAAATGATTTTGAGAAGAAGAAACATAAAAAGCTTTTGAAAAGAAAACCAGATCATGAGATGGCCTATTAAGCAGCAAGAATAGATTCAACTTTGAAGCTATGGAGAATTTTAGCAAATGGTCTCAATGAGGAAATGACTAATGGAGATTTGGGGAGCCAAGGGAAAGCATCATACTCCTGTCAGAAGTTATACCAAGAATGTTTGTTCGGCTAGAAGACCTTGTGACACAGAGAGAGCCAGGTGACGGGGAGATTACTGTTCTCATCACAGACTTTTATTCACTTATGTAGAAACCCTTCCAGCTGAATTTGCATTTCCAAGACTGTGAAGAACATCCAGGGAAAAAGTTGTCTGGATTTATAAGGAGTCTTAAAACCTTGGCTTCAGCCTGAGTGTTTGGAGCTTAGTTTAAAACAACTGAGAGATTGATTCCATGGTCCCATTATTAGAAAAAACCAGGGTGGTTAATTTTTCAGTATGGGCCATAGTGAGCAATGGGTTTAGGCAAACACATGAGAAGAACAACATATAGGTACAGAAGGGTTTGCCCTTCTGTGAGAATGATTATTTCAGTAAAACAGAAAATGAAGTACACAAACTGAATTGGTAAAGGTATGCCAAGAAGCATAATGACCAAGAGCAAAGGCAGTTGAAAATACTCTGGTATCTGTTTCCACTACAGTTCAGTTCAGACGACTATCATAGGGAGTAAAGACTAATAAATAATAATAAAATTAAGGAAAAAAAACCAAACAGGCAATCTGAGGCACCCCTTTTCTCAATGCCCTCCAGCTTACCTTTTTGTAATGGACCCAGGTCTCCTGTGTCTCTAGATTGCCCTCTGGTGGTCACTGCCTGTACTGCTCTGTCTCTTTTGGGCAGAAAGTCTGTGGGATTTTCTTTGGAAAACAGACTGTCCTGTAAATCATTGCCTTCTCGTCTCACTATCTTCTATTAAATCTGACAAGATAGTGATTTTCAAATAATTCTAACAACGGACTCCTTTCTTCAAATAGTACTTCACGCAGAAGACTGGCGTATAAACCAGTAGAGGTAGAGCTGATTGGCTTGAAGGGTGGAGGACGTGCAGCCATAACCATTTGGCCTCCAAAATGGAGGCAACCTTACGGCACACAGTAGGCAACTACTGTGACAAATTCACTATGCCAATGGGCTCTTATTCATCATCTTAAGGGCTCTATTTGCATTAAGCAGAGCCATCCTGAAAATAATATGCATTCATCAGAACTCTTTTAGTTGGAATTAATAAAGCAAATTAATAAAGCAAATTAATAAAGCAAAAAATAAGAATCTTTGCTTACGAATCTTCAAAACGCAAGGCTGTGATTTGAAATAGGACCAAATGTAGATGCTCAGAGGATGTCAACAGGAATTGTCTCCTCTTTCATCTTTTGGGTCTTTGTTAAAACTTGTTGGCTTTATCTCCTGGAAGTTCTCTCCACAAAGCTGCAAAAGAAAACATTCAGACTTACATGGCAAATATATCAAGACTCTATAAAAATAGAAACCGCTTTTTCCCTTTGGCTAAATCTCTGTCCCTTCCCTACTGCCCCTCCCCATCCACGTAAAGGTCTCTGATGGCTCCTGTTCAGGACCAAGATCCATCATTGCATCAGGTGCTGGGGATATGTATTCATGGCTCCCACATGGAATGAGTGTATTGGTAATAATCCTTATTACAGAACATACAGCTTTTTTCTCTTTTTTTAATAAAGGGAAGAGATTGTGTAAAGTGAAAACCAAATTGGGTTTCAGGATGAGAAGTTCCACTGTGCCATTAGAGCTCTATGTCGCTCCATTTCTGTGCTTTTGGTTCCGTCTGCTTTCTCTGTTGGCCTCTCAGCACATCTAGGAAACCAACTAAAGAGCAGCTGGCACCTTTTGTCATGGAGCTAACCATACAGTTTTCCCAAGAGCCAGAGATGCTGAAGGAGGAGATACAACAAAACTAAAGGGCTTGTGGCTCTGGCTGTGTCCCATGCTAAGCTGGTGACCCAGCAGAGAAATGACAGCATGTTCAGCATCAATAGTGCTTCATGGTCTGCACTGAACATCTAAGCATAAAAAAAAAAAAAAAAAAATTTTGTCATTGCTTCATTTGCGCCTGCCAGAGCTCATGCAAAATGTCTCCTGGTCTCATGCTAATCCAGAACTGCACAGTGATGGAACTCTAGGAAATGTGGTACTAGGTTAGCTAAACTGACACAATACAAATCTACCGCAGGAATTAACACAAGGTGGAAAGAAAGGTAACATTTAACTAGGTAGTATCTTAACCATTGGTCACACTGAGGATTTTAATCCGCAAGAGTTCCACGGACACTGAGCAGATCTTCAGTGCTCGTCTTGGGTCATGTTACTCTGTCTCTTGGCAGAAAGATGGAGGCGAAAGCTAGTCTGGATGATTAAGTTCTGTTGAGTATATTGTTGGGGAGCAGGAGAGAATTCTCCCACCCTGCCGTTCTGTAGTTTTCATGGATGGACTAGTTATAAAATAAAATTGACCTGAGACTACATTAGCTAGAGAAAAGGCCAATTTAATGTATGTGCACACGCAAAAAAATCACAGTATGATGCTCAGATCATAAAAATGAGGCTCAAAAAAATTGATCGAACCAGACACCTTTCTATAATTTTTAGACAAAACAAACAAACAAACAAGCAAACAACAATAAAAAAACAATAAATTTGTGAAAAATTGACAGGACAAAGAAAGTTAGCACTTACCAGAAAGGAACACCAACGTTCGGGTATTCGTTAGGAATCTAAACAAAGTTTGGGCTCGGATGGTAAATTAGTAAATGCATTTTCAACTCCGGACTTTATAACTCTTGGGATGAGGTTGTCTCTCAGTCCTTCAGAAGTGAGGAGGGCAGCTATCATTGAGATTTATTTCCTGCTTTTAGAGGGCAGAGGAGACTCAGAGAGCTCTTCCTGCTCTTGTTGCTTCTCTGGTGATTTTAGTTCAAAATAATCAATAAGCCATTGTGGAATATCTTAGGGGCAGACTGCCCTAGGTCCTGATAATATGAAAAACAACAGTAACCTTACCTCAGAGTCATTCTTTTTCAAGTTTAAGAATTGATCATTTTCTGGAGTGTCCTAGAGAAATGTTTTGTTCCCAAGCTTTCTCATTTTACATCTAAATCTATTCACACAGGCATGATAATGACAAAGAGTACATAGAGGAAAGATGGGGGCGGGGGTGGTGGAGAGGGGAGGGACTGGGGAAGGGATGAGAGAAAGCCTAGAGCTAGGATTTCTAACAGTGTCAAAAAGGGGTCATACAATTGGGCGGGACATTTTAAACCCTGAGCTTTACTTTTGTGGTTGTCAAATAAACAAATTACACACTAAATAAAACAAAGTAAAAAGATGAGTTTGTTGCTTTGAACCTGCAAGCCGGGAAAGTCAAGGCTGCAGGAGCAATGAGTTCCAAGTTGCTCACAGACCAAGGGATTTTTATGGGGTAAATGGAAAAGTTATTTAGCTTTTTCACCTGATTGGTTGCCCAGTGGTCTTCTTTCTTATTTAGAGCAGAGTAGCTGAGTCAGGGGAACAAGGAAGCCTAGAAATGATGTGAAAAGACTGGTATTTGGAGATTTGCTGGGGTCCTCTGCTGATTTCTGAGGTGAACTCTAAATTCCTCTAAGATTAGGTTAAGTTTCCATTATGCGCTTGCATTGATGGTCTCCGTTTTATCCTTGACATAAGTGACTCCATTTTATTTTGGTTCTTCATGGTGCAGCAATGTGTTGCCTGTTTGAAGTCAGCAGGGATGATTGACTACCAGTTACATCTGAGAAGGTGAACTATTTGTGTACATTTGTGTATAGAATGAACTAAGAAGACTGGAGCCAGAAGAAATTTATAAATCCAAGGGTCAAAATTAGAGTCAGAGACATCTATTTGTAGGTATAATAGGCAGATCTGAAAGTAATAAATAGCTTTTTATTTGAAACCATTGGTACGCTGAGAAGCAGCAAAGTAAAGCGGCTGAAACTATGGACTTCAGAGTCGAAACTACCGAGTTTTTACTTGGTTTCCGCTGTTTGCTAAGTATGGGACCTGGGGCAAGTTATTTAAACTCTCTTTGACTTCATTTATTTATATTTAAAAGGAGATGAGAGTAAGAATAGCTACTTATAGTAAAGGTTAAATGACTTAACATATGTAACATGTTGACTAGAACCTGGCACATAGAAAATGCTATGTAAATGTTTACAATTATTATAATTCTACATCTCTAGGAGTTAAAATAACAATACATCATCATTAGGAAGTTTCAAGCAACATGTTGAGAAACACCAAAACTGCTATTTTTCGAGTGGTTAATATCACCTATTGAGTACCCATCACATGGCGGGCACTGTGGAAGTACTTTCCAATTATTATTTAATTAAATCTGTACAGCAATCCAAGAGGATAGATTTTCTTATTCCCATTTTGTGGGTAAGAAAACCAAAGCTCCAAGTTGTAATTTACCCAAGGTCGCATAGTTAAAAAATAAAAGAATAAGGATCCAATCCAGTTCTGTTTGGCTATAAATTCCATGAGTGCTCCATCTACTCTGCCAGAAAGCCACACCCCACAGTTTTGGCAGAGAATCTGCCCCTAAGGCTTGTGCTTTTGCAGGCATTCTTAATCAAGCCCAGCTTTCTCTCAGTGCCCTGTCAAGAACCAAGTATTGAGCTTCCTGCATTGGAGACAATTTTAGGCCTTTTTTTTTTTT
>NW_011888805.1:5759684-5773839 GCF_000151845.1 Pteropus vampyrus
AAAAAAAGGCTGTTGCTTATTTTTCGAAAATGTTTTTTCTCTCTCCCAAAAGAAACGTCTATCAAGGTAAGTTGATTCACAGACAGGAAAAGAACACTCTGTCTTTTCCATATCTTATCTGTTCCACTAAGAGACAAAAACTAATGATTGGTCGTAAATGGTTAGCTGATGCTTCTGTATTGACTTGTGGTTTGCAGCAGCCTTACTTCCTTTGCTTTGTGACATCATTTTCCTGTTCATTTCCCACAGTTGCATATGTGGGTTTATGTGATACACACTAATCCAACAAATGGAAGAAATTATGTACCATGTCGGAGAGCTTTCGGGAAAAGAATTTGGAACAAAGGAGTCAATACTTGAAGAATCTATAAAGTAAAAAGGGCGATGAGATAACCGACGAGGAATGCTTCTTAGCCTATGATTAAAGAATCCTGCTCGCTGAATGTTTTGAGTGAACCCACGATCTTTCTGCTTCCAACACTCACTCCTAGGCAAGTGGGCATGTTGGGCTACTAGACAGAAGTTTATCCCACAAAGCACAATGGCTTGACCAAGTCGGAATGGCCACCAGGGGAAGACATTCCATCAGTAAGAGAAAAGATGGCTTCTTTGAAGAAGTGTGGTTTGAGGATAAGAAATCCAGGAACTTTAGGGTACGGATGCAACTCCTACAGAGAGAGAAAAGAGGGTTTGACACTGTTCCATTTGGCCAAAAAGCTTTCAGCCTGAAAAATGCTTCCCAAGTTAGCTTTGAGTCACTATAAATTCCGTCATCGCTGTAATTCTAACAATCTCACTTGCCCATCACTCTAAGAGCAGCTTGGAATTTCAAGGAAGTGTCACAAGTGCCCCTTGACTGATAATCCTTACTGTGAAAGAAGGTACCCTGACTTGTAATTTTGTTGACATCTTCTGCTATGATGAGCACCTCTGGTAGCTGCTTACTGAATTCTCTGCAGCATTTTTGGGTTTCAGCTTGATAGTTGAAAATAAGGTGTTCTGCAGTGTTGCACCCCTACTTGATGTCTGTTTGTTTCTTATGTTTTCCACGCACCAGATGCTGTATTTGCAGGAAGAAGAAACACTTACGTGTTAAGCTAACCACCTGCATTAAGCTCATTATCCAAGTAACTTGAACTCAGAATTTAGCTGACTGTAGAAAGGGTAATCTCTTTTTAGGATTCTGTGTTGTAGTTCTCAAGATGGTATCTGAAATAAACCAGTTTGCTCTTACATGGCCAC
The DNA here is from genome assembly GCF_000151845.1 of Pteropus vampyrus. Taxonomy (NCBI): domain Eukaryota; kingdom Metazoa; phylum Chordata; class Mammalia; order Chiroptera; family Pteropodidae; genus Pteropus; species Pteropus vampyrus. The sequence continues at coordinate 5,760,927 of NW_011888805.1, forward strand.
AGAGCCTCGAGGAAACACTAGAGGCCCACAGAATGTGGCAGTGCTTGGCCATGGAAAAATCCCATGGTTATCTGCAGAGCCATCACTACGCTCTGAGAGAACGACAGTAGGTTTAGGACCCAAGATACTGGTATATCTGAGTATCTTTAGGGAAGTCCCTCAGTTTTTCAGTGTTTACAACAGTGTTTAGCATATAGAAAGTGCTCAGTAAATATCTGTTGAACAGATGCCAAAGGAATGCTTAGCTGGGCGGAGCCTGGGGTGGGCTTTTTACATCCAGGGCTATGATACTCCGGCCTAAGAGAGTAGGCACCTCCTGCAGCTGTTGCAACAAATGCTGCCACGGGACTTCTCTCCTCAATAGAGTTAGGGTAGCTCGATATATAGAAGAAAAGCTTTGTGGTTACAATGACTGAGCTTTCGAGTGTGAGCTTTCAGAGCTCCAACTTATTCTTCTATAAATTGGGATAAAGAGACATACGGGACTGAAGCAAGTATTACATAGTATTATAGGTCGTTATAACTGCAAGAGCAGCTAGTTTACTGCTTAATGCTGTCCTGAGAATTTTCCGTACACCGTTCTGGGCATGTGGACAAAGATTAATGTATCTATATCATTCTGGGATGAAGGATTGCAAGAAAAAAAAATGAACATTTATTGAGTACTTTATGTGTGTGTGTGTGTGTATATATACATACACACATAACATATAATACATATGTGTATATAAAATATATAATATAGTATACATATAATATATAATATATATATACACATATATATACATATATGGAATATTTTGTTATCTCATTTACTTTTTAAAAAATAACTCTGTGAGGTAGTTGTCTGTGATTTATATAGAATTGAGCCTCAAAATACCCAACACTTCCAACTCATAAATGATGAAGCCATAATTTCAGTCTATTCTACCTGATTCCTCAGCCGATGCTCTGTCCTCTGTGAGTTGCCTCCCTACAGGTAGTGTAAATTGGGTGAGAAGAGTTTAGAACTGTTGAGATTTTCTACTCTTGGCATCCAGTTAATATAACTCAATTCTCTGCTTGCTTTCAAGGATATCACATGTAAGAGGTTTGGACGAACCTTGTGCCTTATGTCTAGCCACCTATGCAAATTAATTTAAAATCAATTTTTGTCTTTCAGAAGTTAGGTAACAATTAACATTTGTAATTCACTAATAAGATTTTTCTCCAGTTTTAGTAAATTTCTATTTTAGCATTTCTTTGAGATATCAATGCAATCAAATTTCATTTTTTTTGCATTGTTTTTCTTTTAAGTTTACAAGTCTCTCTTTTTCCGGAAAAAAAATATTCCTTTCATGTTTTAAGGGTGAATGAACAACCAATGAATAAATACACTGTAATAACACACATCACATCAATGTATGTAAAGAAGTAATGCTGTTTGTTTCTATGGCTCTATTCCTCCTGTAGGTGATATGACCCATGTAAGTGATATATACATGTATGTGTATTTGCATATAGAATATATATGCAGATTATATATGTGCACATGTATCCTTTATACATATATAATACATATGTAGAGTATGTATATTTGACATATGTACATTCATTCTATATGCTTTCCCAACAGGGTCAATGTGGAGCAAATCATTATTCTTAAACTTTGATTTGTCTCGTGAGTCTTCTACAGCTCTGTGGCTATCCAACAAGGTATTTTTCCTTCCTTACTGTTTCAGAAATGCTTGCTGGTGTCACTCAGATCAAATATTCATAAGCTCTTCCTAAGAAATTGCTTTTTAAGTGTCAACTGTCATCTCACAACCTGGACTATCTAGGCTTTGACTCCGGGAAAATTTCTAATGCTATTACCTTTAAAGACCTAGAGAAATATCCTCCTCATCAGTCTAGGGATATGGGATGTACAGATCTCTATTTTCAAAAGGAAAGTTCTTCCAGTTGTTATTACAACATCTGAGTCCAGGCAATCTGCCACCAGGCTGCCAAGACAACCTCTCTAGTTGTAAGCCTATTGTGGTGACCCCTGGCATCCTGAGTCAGTGCCCTCTCATTTCAGAGGCACAACCTGCTCTGTCAAACAAGTTGAGGAAGAGAACTGTCAGTTCTGAGCTGTTTGGCTGGTGTAACTCTTCAGTCTGAAATGAAGGACCCAGGTAGGTAAGACTGGCATAAAATGGCTAAGATGAGTTGGCTTCTGTGTGCCCACCCTCCCATTATCTCTCACACCTCTCCACACTGTAGCAAATGGATGCCAGTTGTCCAGAGTCCCAGTGTGAGGGAGGAACGTGACAATAACACCATGCCAGCAGTGTTGTATTTTGGGGTCAGCTGCTCAGTGAGACTTCTATTATCTGTCACAACAAGGGCCCCTGGGGCTGCCACAGAGCCATCATCACCACCACTAACATGTGTCTACACTGAATGATACCACTGAATTTCTTTCCCTTATTTACTCTCGTCTCTGGGAGGATTTTGATGACTGATTTTCCCATTGGATCATTAATCCCGAGCTTTAGGCTCAGGTTTATATGAACATTATCCTTTTGTCATTGTGTATTTTCCAAATCTTTTATGTGATTGCTCACAAGTCAGAACAAATCGAAGTCTACTTAAGGTCTACTTATAGCAGGAGCTTTTTTGGGAAAACTACTTCTGTGAAAAAAAAAAATAGAGTAAGTTGGGAGTGTATGAGGCAAATAGAAGAATATGGAGTGAACTGCAGCCAATTCAACTTGTCTGCCTCAGATGAATGTGGGAGTGAGGAGTGTGAAGTCTAGACGTCATCATCACCGTCAAACACTGTTGCATGTTTGTCTTCACTCATCATCACCAAAAATAATTTGTAAGCACCGTCTGCACAGGATAGAACTGAATGACCAGCTCAGTGTTTCTTTCTTTCTTTCTTTCTTCTTTTTTTTTTAAATGCCTACAGCACCTGGTCTTCCTAGGTGGTGTCCCATCCAAGTACAAACCAGGCCCGACCCTGCTCAGTGTTTTTGAGACTTGTTATAAGGCTTGGGAATCAGCCTGGATCTTGCCCTAATTCCAACACAGTATGAGGTCAAGGCTTCTCAATCTTTCTCCAACCTTGCAAAACTAGAAAATGGTAACATTTTATAACATTTGGTTAAATGGATAAAGATGCTCTTGGCTCTAGGCCACCTGTCCAGTAACTCTGGCGATTCCAGGTCCCACATAGCTACCATAAGGTTAGCATGCATATGGCACATTCATGGTACAGTGTTGCACTACTTCGTGCCAGTTGAGAAGAGCTAATCCAAATGCTTATATTGATGAACCACATGTGTATCTACTGACAAAATTCTGTGCTATATAATATTTGAAATATCCCCTAAATTAAAGAATTCATTTAAATATTCAATAAAATGCTAAATTCCATTGACTGTTCCTCTACGCCTTCTAGCAGCTCAGTTGACCCTAAAGGCACAAAGAGACTGGAGGGAAAGGAGGCATCTGTCACAAAATATGTCAGGATTTCCTTAGTATCAGATATCTCTAAACCATGGACCCACTGTTTTCAGAGTATCCATGAATTTGGTAGGAATATTTCTAGTTAGTTACCTCCAATGAGATAAATCCCAGTCAAATTCAAAAAGTAAATCAAATGGTCCACTGGACATGATGGCAGGAGAGGGAGGTTTGGAGGAAGGCAGCTAGATAGTATTAGCCCAGGGAGTTTCAGATTGCAGCACTTAATCATTACTTTAACTGATCATAAAGTAATAGACCGAAGCCACGCTCTCTACAAGAGCGTCATAACATGAAGATGTTCCTCAGAAGAAATCTAATGTAATGTACAAGTCTGGAGCCACTTCCTCCAAAGTGTTTTGTTATGCTTCCCCAGGATGCCCCTTCGGAAGGAAGCATCTTGTTCTCTCTTCCATCACAGCCCCTCATGCATCATACAGTAATTGCTGCTTAAGAGTCCAGACTCCTTAAGATCTGGGACCATGTCTCATGCACTTCCGAATCCATAACACCTTGCAAGTACCCAATGAACTGTCAAATGACAAATCATATGGAATGTGAAATTTGAGACTATTTGTGTTCCATTATATGTACTTTAGTCACTACAGATAGTAAACTGGTATGTTATAGACTGTAGAGGCTTCCCCTAATTTACATGGCTTTCCAAAGTTCATTTTATTAAGTCAGTTGTGGAGAACTTGGAAAGGGTTTCTTGCAGAAACATTTTTATATGTGGTAGGTAGGTTTCCACCCTAGCTGTAAAATTCAGTGTAACTGAGAATGTAACCACATCATAAGACTCATGGAACAAGCCTGAAATCTCAACCTGCAGGGCTGGGGTCTCATAATGCAGAATTGAAGGGGAAGCGTCTGTCTTTTCCCATCTCTGTGGCAGTGGCCCTTGGTCGTATTTTGGAAAAAGGAATATTTGAGACTCTCCCATTTATCTTAGAATATTATTTTGCCTCATCCTAGGTCTATTCTATTTCCTAAAGTGTTCCACTTTTAAAGATATTCCCTTTAACTCCAATTATAACACAGATTTTCTTACTGTACGAGATCTCAAGCTTGCATTCAGCACTAAATGAATTCCACGAAGCTGAATGCCTTATCTGTGAGGTTAATCCTCTAAACCGCTCTTGATTTTCCCAGATTTTGCCTCGCTTTGAGGATCCACAGTTTCTCTCGATGCTGTCATTTTATTCTGACTTTTTTTGGAAACTGAAACACCAGCGCTTCCTTTATTCTGGGCAGAAGTGACCCTCTGTGTCACTCCCGGATCATTCATTTATAAATTGAGACTGTGAAAGTCCGGGACTGCCCGTCCTCAGAAAGGCCAGCTAACGATCCCACCCACAGGCCTTGGAATGCCCACTTTTCTAAATCTCCAGAGGGCAGCTCTTGCTACACCCGCCAATAGCTCCGAGGACCTGGAAGCCACCCTGGTCTGGAGAGGCTTGAATTAATGACACACAACTGCCTGGCTGTGGTTACCGGCAGCTTTGCCAAGGTTGCACAGCTGGTTGCCTGTGTGTTGGACGATGCTGATGCCCCCTGCTGTACTCTGGGTTGCCAGGGAGAGCAGTTCCAGCGAGTTTTAAAGAGAGCACAATTTATCTTTTCTCAGAAGTATCCTTGTTCCTTAGCTTCTGGCAGGTCCGGCCCAGCTCAGGTTGTGGTTACGTAAGTGTTATATACTGAGCCATCTGTCTTTCCCCAGGGGCCCCCCTGATTTACAAGCGAGGCCGTAGACAGCGTTTGGCGCTGTCAGAGCTTGAATTTTACTTCAGATTTGAATCTCCAGAATATTCTGTGCTGTGTTAATTTTCTTACATGGGCAAGTATGCCATGTTTTTTGTTTTTTGTTTTGTTTTGTTTTTAAATTTGGCTGGAGTGTTTATCACAGAGTTGTATAATACCCATAGCCATTTCTTTAACTCTCTTAATCTCCTCTAATAAAGATTGTTTTTGCCTTCTATTCAGCTGTTCTCTCTACAGCTGCTAGAAGTTCTTCAAATTTATGCTTTTATTAAATATTTAAACATGTATTTTCAAGGCAGGAACATATTCTCTGCTCAGAGCTATGCCAGCAGAATTATCTTCTCTACCAGTGGAGATGAAAAACTATGAAGGATCCCCAAGTAGCTAACAGCAAATGGACATATACAAGGTTTTATGTTATTTGAAGTTTCAGACTGGCCCTTATTCCTAGAAGACCCCTGGGAAATAGCAGTATTGCAGAGCTGTGAAATTCAGCACCACAGAACTAAAGCAAAATGAATAATGCATGCTGATTTAAAGTAAAATGTGCACCTCCTGAAAGAAAATGGTAACATCTAAATTCTTGCAATCAAGGCAGAAATCTTTTATTCAGTGAACAGGGCTCCTGCAAGTAAACTTCGCAAATGAGATCATCTTTTAACATTTGTGTGGAGTGATTCGACCCCTCCATGTGCTTTCTGAGCACCTACCGTGAGCTCAACCTGGTAGTAGAGAGGGGCTGCTTCCAGAAACAGCCTAAAGAAGGGGCTTTGCTAGAACATTGAGGGCTGAACCCAATCCTGTCAGGGCACCATAGTGTTTCTTCTGAATGCTGCCCTTTCCCCATTTGTGACCTCCAGGGTAAAGGGTGCTATTTTTGAAAAAGGAGAATAGAGCACAGAAGGGAACACAGATGCTTGGGTGTCAAGCAAGTTAAGAGTACCCTGGGGAAATGCCAAGGCAAGGTGACATGTAGCAAGAAAAAAGATCTTAAACAAAAAATAATTTATTGAGTGAATCTTAAATGCAACAAGCAATAATAACATTAAGAGGCAAATCAAAATAAGTCAGACTGATTGTCTTTGCAACCTTCTAGCTTCCACACACCAGTGCACTTTCTCGTCCCTTACTGAAGGTGTCCCCTACTGAGCATTGTAAGGGCCCTTATCCAGTGATTGGCCATCAGTCCTCCAGTTACCATACTAAACTTGACTTTGTGTTGTAAAACAGAGTAAGCAGACACTCGCCTGGATCACTATACCTGAATTTCCCTGGGAACAGCCTGCTGCTTGAGACACTGTATCTTGCTTCTTAGCTTCACTCCCATAAATAGGTACCTGGTAATTGCTGCCAAAGCTTCCTCAAGCTGCCTTCCAGCCTACCTGTCTGCCACCTCCCACCTGTCATTATACTGCCTTAGCACCCTCTCTGCCTCCCTGCTTAGCTCTTCGCATTTCCCTCCGCTGGGTTTTCACCCCCAGGGCCCTCACTCCAACACACACACACAACTCAAACCAGACCTGCCAGATATCCTCTCTTTGTAAGATAAGCAATCACCTAATTTGGACCTAATTCCATTTCTGCCACTGACTATTATATCATTAAAAAAATACCTTTTATTCCAAATAATTAAAGTCCAATAAAAATTATAAATTAACATTGTTTAGAATTAAAATACCTTCTATCCCCTTGTTTTGCTTACTTCTTGGGTTTCAAAACACTCAGCTGCCTCTTTCTGAAAGAATCCCTGAAATATTCCTCCTAAGTCAACACTGCCACTCTAAAGTGATGATTTATCTTCCTGGAGCAGCCTCTCTTGCTCTGAGCTTTTTGCTCTTGTGTGTGACCACTCTACTCTACCAAAAAAAAAAAAAAATTCTGAGATAATTTTGGATACCCTATGCCTATGTTGACCAGCTTTTAATGACTTCAGTCTTGCAAATATTCAGGTTTGATACTAGGTGAATAATTTAATCTCTTAGCATCTTTCGAAAAACCAAAGTTATTTTTACCCATGACATATGTTCAAACAAACTTAATCTTACACGTACGTATATATTTGTATATATATATACAAATAACTTTCTTCACAGTCCCTGACTACATTCAACTTGAGGAGACAAGACTAGCACACATACATTAATTCCGTAACAATATAAGAGTGCTAAGCTAGGTGCTAGAGCATGTGATATTGTCAGTAAGAAATCAAGAAGTACAGGGAAGTATGAGAAAAAAGAAGTCAGTAAATGCCATGTACAGGTGGTCTTTGAGGACTAGAAGAATTTAATCAGGAGACGAAAAGAAGGAAAGGCATGTGGGGAAGGGGACCGATCAAATAAAGGCAAAAAAAAAAAAAAAAGCAGGGATACAGTTTTGCAGGGGGTGGGGTGTGGAGAGGAGGATAGGGCAATGAGGAGCTTGGCTGACAAATGCATAGCAGGAAGTGATGGGAAAGAAGTTTCAGTGAGTAGGGGGAGTCTCAGCTTCGGTGGGTCTTAACAAGCAGACATCAGGACTTGAAGTTTAGGTGCTAGGGAATAGGCATTAGGTGTTGAAAATGTTTATAAAAAGTGAGTCTAAAGAATCTGGATGCAAGCCTTGGGAATAGCCGGGAGCTTATTTTATTATAGGTATACAAGATAATGACGTTTTTGTTCAAAGATTTTTTCTTTAATAAATGATTAAGGAATAATTTTCCTGCTATAACTCCTCTTTGTTCGAACTTGAGTATAGATATGATTAGAATTTGTAAAGGAAAAAAAGAGGGTAATAAGTGATCAGTTTACATAGGTACAAATGAATGGTGCTCAATTTTATCCTCCGCTATTTTTTAAGTACTCCAGAGACAGAAGGAATTAGGGGAAAGGCAGGTTAGAGCTACCATTTAGCTACATTGTACCACAGACCAGTGAGTAGTTACAGGCTTACCCTGGAGATATTGCCCGTTTGGTTCCAGACCACTGTGATAAAGCGAATATCTCAATAATGCATGTCACACAAAATTTTGGGTTTCTCAGTGCTTATGAAAGTTATATTTATACTACACTGTAGTCTATTAAGTATGCAATAGCACTATGTCTTAAAAAAAAAAGCAATGTACATACCTTAATTAAAAAAATACTTTATTGCTAAAAAATATTAACCATAATGTGAGCTTTCACTGAGTCATGATCTTTTTGCTGGTGGAGGGTCTTGTCTTGATGTTGTTGAAAATGCAATATCTGTGAAGCACAACAAAGCAGAGCACAGTAAAGCGAGGTGTGCTTGTATTAAAGCCCTCCCTCCCACTCTTGACATTCTCTCTATATTTCCCCAGAGGTGAGGACCATAATCTGAGTACTGTGTGTCCATTTCAGCCTGACAATAGCCGGTGTTGTGGCTAGACCAGCCCTCGGGGTTCTTCTTATGGTTGCAAGACACCTTCCAGCAATAACCATTAGGAAATTTTGAAAAAACAAAGTTTTCAAAGGACCTGAAAATTACACGTGCACCTAAGGCCACATGGCAGAGTCATAGGTGGCACGCACACGAGAGACATGGGTGTGGGGTTCTACTTTTATCGGGGTCAAAAATGAGGACCTAGGGTTTTGTGGGCTCACTCTTTATTGGTAAATTTAAAATGAAAGAATGGGAATTTAAAATGGAAGAGGTAAAACAAAGGGCCTAAATGGTCAGTTATTGAAATCAACCAAGATCTGGAAAAGGTGCCTCAGTAAGAGCAGGTGGCTTGGTTCTTTATCTAGTGGAGTGGCTGGCAATGTGTGGTAATCTTTAAAGTGGATGACTCTTTGAAGTGAATGATGTGGCAATCAAAGCTTAAGCCAAGCACCCTCATTACAAAAAAGAAAAAGAAAAAAACCTCTCAGGGCTTACACTACAGTGAACAAAACTCACAAAAGAGCTAGCTGAAAGAAGTAAAATGAAGTTGCACAATAGCTTGTCAAAAATACAATCCTTTAGAACATGTAAGGAGATATAAAACCTTAATAAATATTGATTTAAAATTATTTTATCAAGATGTCACATACATATTATTATGTTGTCAGCTGGTATTTATTTTTAAAAGACTTTGGAACTCTATTCTTGAAAAACAGTTTTCAGAACAGTATTCTTGCTCATTGCCTCTTAAAAATGGTGCAGACTTCTTAGAGCACAGCTTTTGTCAGCAATAATATGATAGATATTTTGAAGAACTTTTCATTGCTAGTAAGATTGTAAGGACCTGTAATTGAATAGATACATGGATGGAAGGTAGGAATACGAAAAAAAGGCAACACATCTTGAATGATGAGGACAATGAAAATTTCAATGAAAATTAAGGGAATTGGGGAGAGAAACTATATTGTAAATAATGGATTGGTCTTGGTTACACTAAATTAGCAGCAACGTCAGGAAACCCAAGTGGAAGTACTCAGGAGGAAAGCTTATGATCACAGAATGACTACTCTTGATTTGCGAAGTGCTTCATGGGGCATGTGAGCAATATTAAGGCAAGGGCCAATAAGCAGTGAGAGTCTGCCAGAGTCCCCCGGGAGTCCCCAGCTAGATTTAACTGGAATAGGCCATTGCAAAGAATATCGAAGCTCTCATAATTTTGTAAGAGTGGAAAATTAAAGTGTAGAAGAAATAAAGGGTAAGAATTTGAGGATTCATATTTTCAAAACAGTGAGGAAATGAGTAGCAAGCGGGGGGAGGGGTTAGATTCAGTCTTGAAAAATCCCTGTCATGTATTTGTGTAAGGAGAGAAGAATGACAGAAATCTGAAGACTGAAGGACACTTGATCTGGTAAAGAGATGGTAGATTAGATATCAATACGAGGAAGTTTATATCTGTTTAAAATAAGAAATGCAGAATTTATGAATCTATGTTTGGTATTATGCTTAGGTGGGTTTGAGACTTGTAGTTTGGAGGTGACTCCTATCCATTCAAGAAATAATTTAAAGACTTGGAATTTAGCCGATTTTAGAAAAGCAAACAAAAGCCTATGATTAATTTAAATATTTTAAATTATAAGAATCAAAACCTGCTTTAGTAAACATAATATAGAGTAGGAAACTGAAGGAACAAGAGCTGACTGTTTGAATGGAGGGAAGCCGCTTCCTGGCGGAAGAGCAGACGGCAGCACTGTATCATAGAAACCTCCCTTCTAACCTCTTCTCTCTAAAATTAATTTGTTCAAAATAGCACAGCTATTAAGAGTGGGACCTAAGCCCAAATGATCTGATTCTGAAACATCAATATCAGTGATGGGTCCCTTGCTTCTACCTTCCTTCCAACCGTAGATCGCATTGAGCAATCTGCACTGCACTAATCTGTCATTGTCAGATCCTTTTCAAAACTATTTACACACCTGTTTATATCGCTCAGATCACCTATACTTATTCAAAGTATAAGTAACTTCAAATTTGATGATGTGTACCTTTGTTAACTTAATAATTGACCTTTAACCTTCTTAGAAGGAATGCTAATGCAGACAGAAACATAAAAAAAGCTTTGTTCCCAGTGACTAAAAGAAAATTTGGAAATAGCATTAAATGGGGTCTAGTAGGTGGCCTGGGGATCTTCAGGCAGATTACATGAAATACTGTAGAGCTGGCCTCATCTTTTTCTTACTTTAAACATGGGTGGATTCCTATCAGGTTCTGTATAAGAACTAATGAACGTAGTTTTCAGTGAGTGGTTTATCTTTCATTCTATCTTCTGGGAAGATATAGGTAAAGGAACAGGCCTTTGGTTAGGGTAACGTGTCAGTACTTGTCCTAGTCTGAAACGGTTCACTCGGAGAGGCTATTAAAGTGAATTTTATAAAGGAATTGGTGAGATTAAAGAAAAACAAAAAGTTAAGAAGCACAGAGGCATGGTATCGCCACTCCTAGGTCTGAGGAGTGGGAGGGGAAAGTTGACAGAACCTAGAGAAGATACAGTCGTTAGTTGTAAAGGAGATCTGCCAGGTGGGAGCTGAAGTCTTCAGTAAGTAAACAACGGGAAAGAAAAGAAAAACCTCAAGCGGTCCCAGTGATGGCTCAGTGTTGGGGCCAGAGAAACACACCCACCCCGATCTGGCTTTCCTTCCTCCCTCCAATCTCCTGCCAGTGCCTCCCACGGCTGAACCAGCCCGAAGCCAGGTGACAAGAGAGCCTCAGATGAAGACTTGGGGATCCGTCTCCCAGGACACCAAGAACAGGTGAGGAGAGTGGATCTGAGAGGCCAACAGGAAGTACCCAGTGCAGATGACGACTGTCAGAGAGGTTAAGGCAAAGTCATTTCTATCACGGACCAATGCTGGTTATAATCAATTGACAAATTGATGATAATTCTTCTCTAAATTAAAGGCTCTTGGGAGCAGAGCTTTTGTTAATAACACCCTCAGAATCTGAAGATAAACTTCAATGTCCAAATCTAGAGTCTGGGCTGTGACCATTGGAATCATTGTTTTTACGTTAAGAACCCTGGACCAAGGCCGATAGGGCCCTCAGAAGGGACACCACGAGAGGTCAGTGGCTTGTACTTTCCTAGAGAAACTCTCATGAGGATAAAATAGATGAAATCAGCGGAGAGGGATGGGGGAGATTAGTTCATGGTCAAGCTTCTTTAGGGTATTGGAAACTAGAACGAGTTCAAAAGTTTTTTTGCAAATGAGCTGGCAACATTTCTTTAAAACCAATTAAAAGACCTCAGATTGAAAATGATTGTGAACAGCGTTTTTTTTTTTTTTTTTTTCATTTTAAATTAGGGGTTTGAGATTCATTTGTGAAAAATCAATGTAACCACATTTAGCCTTGGCTTAGTATTGAAAAAAAAAGTTACAGTAAAAGTGATTTTAGTCTTTTGAAGCTGTGGGTAACATGAGTGATTCTGACTGGATGGAAATTTCAGGTTAAGAGTACGAAATGGCAATTCAATAATGGTGTGGAATTTTTTTTTTTGTTGCGGGGGAGAGGCACGTTTAATCTAAAGACACGAAGGTAATTTATGGGTTCCAGTAAATGCTGTGACCCTGAAATTTTCATGGGGCAGGGTCATTTTCACAGTCCGACACATTTTCAGCCATGAACGCAAAGGGATAAGAACAGTATTGATGGCGGTGAACCTTGCAAAACCAGCCCCAGCAGAGCAGTCTCTTCTGTTTTCCTACTCTCAAGGAAGGGCTTCAAGTGTTCATTTGAAATGTCTCTTAATCTGTTTTCCGTTGATGGCAGCAACTGAGAAAAGTTTTCAGCCAGCGAAAGTCAAGTCAGACCAGTCTTGTACGCAGCGAGCATACAAATCAGCTATTTTTAAAAAATCAGAACTTAACCATATGCTTTGAATTCAGAAGTGAGATCACATAGTAAAAGGCTGCATTATCCTTAAATCACCCTGTGTGTGTGTGTGTGCATGTCCATGGGTGTGTATGTGAGTGGGCGGGAGTGTACGTAGATGTGCATGTGCATGTGTGTGGGTGTGTGTACGTCATGTGTGCGTGGATGTATATGTGCATGGGTGTGTGTGTGTGTGCTTGGCCATGTGTAGGACTATTCTCTCAGCACTCTGCCTTGCAGACGACACTCAGACAAGAAGAATGAAAAGGGTGTCAGTTGCCAGAGTTCTCTACAGTTCCCCAGAGAGATCACCTCTTAAGGACATTGTACATATTCTCTGAGGGAATATGTACAGAGC
>NW_011888805.1:5774944-5815792 GCF_000151845.1 Pteropus vampyrus
AATTATTCAGTAACATTTCACAGATGTTGCATCAATGTTAAGAAATTGTTTGGGGCAGTGCCTTATTTGGGTCCCGCCCTGGGAACCTCCGTTTGATCCACGCTAAGCAATCAGAGCTGCCTGACCAGAAAAAGTGCAACAGCGGCCTGTGACCCCCCTGGAGTTTTGTTTGTCTTTGAGGAGGAAAGACCACCAGCTGGTACTCAGGTCAGGCTTGAGGTGGGGGAAAAACAAAGCTTGAGCGTGCATCCCCTTCCTTTTCGCACATTTGCTCCAACACATCTGGTTCCGTGCATCCTCTGGACCTGTCAGAGTGGTAACGGGGAAGGATAGGAATAACTGGAAGAAGAGAGTGGAAACAGTTGCCCGTAGAAGGATCACGGCCTTCACCAAACTGCTGGGCGACAGAAGTGTTCATCAGGCCGCTGTGAGCAGTGATGGAGGGGCGTGGCTGGTGACAACGTCATAGACTTCTAAGTAGAACATTTCTGTACACTATTCCCCTACCCCACATCTTGGAAATCTTCCTCTATAGTCATAGATAAATCCCATTAAATTTCTAGAATACTTTTTAGTTAGAATCCCGTCCCATTCCATTACCAATATTTTTTAATTAAAAAAATTAAACAAAGGTTTTAATAAGAATTCCCAAAGCATTAAGGCTGTGAACTCCTAAGAAGAAACTATGGCTGGATTCAGACAGAGATTTTTATTTTTTATTTTTTAATGAGATCAGGAAGCGTAAATGCGTTGACCCCCCTGGGGCTTCCATGAGACCTTATATTCCTCTATCACTTATCACACTGTATGTAGTAATTTCTAAATTTTTCAGCTCCCAGTTGCATTAAAAAGGTAAAATATTTGCATCAATCGTTGGGCTAACTGGATAACTCACAGCTAGAGGCAACTGGTCTGGGGCTCCAGCCATCCAGGGCCCAACTAGTCTCCCGTGTTCTAAGTTTATTGAGTCGAACCCTTTGTAGGATTTAAGAACTGCGCCACTGCATGCCGAGCAATGGGAGGCTGGCCATTTCTGCTTTCTGAGGACTCAGTGTCCCTCTTGCATATGATGGTGTGAGACACTGACAGGTGAACAATGCTCTGCAAACAGTTTAAAAGCATCATTGCAAAGAGACCTGAATTTACTTTGTGACACCTTGATCCTAGTCTAGGCGAGTTTCATTGGCACTCTGATTGCTTATCAGCCACGTCTGATTTACCTTTTTTTCTGGCTGCTGTGTGCACGCTGCCTTGGGAACTCAACTGTCACTGCAGTTCCTCTGGCGTCATGATGTCTCTCTACATCTTGATGTTTCAGGAAACAATGAAAACGTGTAGCCCATTTTCTTATCTACATTCCAATCACTCTTGATTCTAAAGGCCTAGTCTGATATTCTGCCTTAACTGTGAGAGCATGATATAAAGAAATGTTAATAAAGTTCTATGAATTTCAACTATCTAACTTGAATATGCAGATTCCAGACTTTGATTCTATACCAGTCAGGATAGGCGTAACATCAACGTTTATTTGTCATTAAACTGCACGTCCATCATGATCTGGCAGGAGGGTCCTTCTTATCATAGATACTCAGGAACCCAGGATGATGAAGGCCCCAAGTCCCACATGTTTCCATAATGTAAAGGTAGGGAAAAGAGAGAGCGCCAAACGACATGCTGGTACTTAAAGCTTTGGACCACATAACAGACCTATTTCTTCTGCTCAGATTTCGTTGGTTGAACAAGTCACTGAGTTCTATTGCAGGCAGGGATACCAAATATCTGTGAGCATTCATATAGTATACCACTGGCTGCATGGCCTCATTAGCAGAAAGAAGGCATTCGTTCACTCAACAAACACTTTTGAGCACCGGTTATGTGTTTGAGGTTCTTTCCATCAAAGAACAAAACATACAAAGATCTCTGCCCTTAAGGATGTTATATTTTAGTGAGGAGAGAAAGATAATACACAAATATAATGTATAAGAAACATATATTACTTGTTAGAAGATGATTGGGGCTACAGAAAAGAACATGGTTGAGGGTGGGTAGCATGTGATTGGAAGTGCCAGAGGAAGAAGAATGGCATTTTAAATAGAATTGTCAGGGAAGGACCCAATGAATAAATAAGATTTGAGCACAAACTTTAAGTAGGTCAAGGAGTTACCTAAGTCAGAGGTCTCCAACTCCCGGGCCACAAAGAGGTACCAGTCAGTGGCCTGTTAGGACCCAGGCCGCACAGCAGATGGTGAGCGGCAGGTGAGTGAGCAAAGCTCCCTCTGTATTTGCAGCTGCTCCTCAGCGTTAGCATCACCGCCTCAGCTCCACCTCAGGTCATCAGGCATTAGATGCTCATAGGAGCACCGGCTCCTGATGCCGAAAAGATTGGGGACCATTGACCTAAGTGTATATCGAATTGTATAGGGCTTTCTAAGGTTTTATTTTGAGTGAGTTAAAAAATCACCGATGGGCTTTGAACAGAGGAGTGACATGACTAACGTGACTTCTATTTTGAAAATAATGGCTCTGTTGAACATAGACTTTAGGATGCAGGACGAAGGCAAGGAGACATGTTGGAAAGCTATTTCAGGAATCCCGGTGAGATATCCTGATGGCTCAGACAAGAGTGACAGCATTGGAGGTGGTGGGAAGTAGTGAGAGTCTGGATAGTTCCTGAAGGCAGAGCTGACAGGTTTTAGGAAGGACTGAATGTGAAATGTGAGAAAAAGTTTTAGTCCCGAGAAAGTGGATTGTTAGAGATAGATCAGAGACTTCAGGTAGAGTGGGATCATGGTGCAAGATAAATCAGTTTGTACATGCTAAGTTTGAATATCTACTAGACATCATGTGGAGATATTGATTAGGGAGTTGAATATATAAATTGGAGTTCAGCAGACAGACTGAAGCAGGAGATATAAATTTAGGAGTTGTCAAATTATAGATGGTATTTAAAGAAATGGGATTGGATCAAGTGGATATGAGTGTATATAATAAAGAAAAAAAATCCAGGACTGAATCCTGGAACCCTCCAAAATTAAAGGACTTTGCTGAGCTTCCCAGGCCCAGTGTAAACCCACCAGTGTTAATTTAGTTCTAGTTAGGTTTTTTTGTTTGTTTTTAGATAGCCTATACTTATATTCTACAGGAGAATAAATTTTCAACTGAATGGACTTTTTGAATAAAAACTGTTTATTTCCTGCCTTCATGTGGAAATTAGGCTTTAAATCAATACAAGAATTTTGAAATGAAGTCTGAAATAAGATCTGTGACAGTGCTAAGGATGAAAAGATGAACAAAGGAGTTCTTACTTTAGTCCACCATACAAAGGGCATATTTATGTTTGTGATTGGGGAACAAAAAGGGGACCTGCTCCTCGTCCCCCCTCCCCTGCCCCCCGCTCCCATTCTCAGTCAGTGAGACCATCATCTGCTCATAGGCGGGGCAAGAAACCAGGCTTTCTCCTCTGTACTTGGCTGTCTCTGACCCCAACATCCATTGTGGCCAAATTCTGTGAAGTCCATCTTTAAGTCAGCTCCAGAATCCATGCATTTCTTCCATTTTCAATGAGGCAGTCAGAGCTGTCTTGAGAGAGAGAGAGGGGGGTAGGGGGGGCAAGGGAGAGAGAGAGAGAGAGAGAGGTGGTGGGGGCGGGGAGTGAAGAAGGAAGACAGGAAAGGAAGGAGAAAAGGAGGGAGAAAAGGGAGGAAAGAAAGAAAGATGCCTGGAATTCACCAGGGCCTTCCTGGTGGTCTTTGGATAGACTCCAGCTTTTTCTTACCTGCTTGTTGCCTTTTCACTCTCTCCCGCCATGGCTAACACTTTCATCGGGTCTTACTCCTCAGCGCCCTTCAGGTCTCAGCTTAAATGTCACATGTCTGGTTCCATCCCTATATTTCCACCGGACTGCGACAAGTGTCCCAGATATTTGCTTCCATCATCTCCTTTACTTCTGTTATCATTACGAACAGAATACGTTGTTATATTTGGACCAGGCAGGTTGTGTTTTTCATCACATATACCCAGAGCCTAGCATTTTGTGAGATATTCAATGAAAAGATATTAAGAATGTGAGTAATAAATGACAGAAAGGACACTAATGCTTTGTTTTCTCTGTATAGAGTGCTTGCTTTTAACAGGAATGAAATCTTTGATTTAAGAGGTGAAGCTGTGATTGATACTGGAAAGAAGGATGAAAATGCCAAGAGGAACATTGTGGAGAAACCCTGAGCTGTTCGACATGTTTGGACCTGGGAAGGAAGTGGCAATTCCCTGTGTCTTGCTTCCTTTAAAATGTGAGTCGAAGAGGAAAGCGAAGTGAGCTCAGCATGAGTCCTGCATGTGTCCCGGCCACTCCCTCTCCCTCTCTGCCTTAGCATTTTATAAAGAAGGAAATATTCTTTCTTTCTTGAATTCATGTAAATTTATTGAGAATTACCTCATTTCAAGAGCTGTTTCTATCTGCCTGTTTTTAAGATGCTGAAAATTTCAGAAACGATGATTTATGGATATGTCAAATAAGTTATGTTTGAAGTAACTTAAATATCAACATTATTTGTCCTGATAAATATTTCAGATATGAAACAAAATATTTGTCTTTAGTGTTTTCAGAGGCTTCAACAGGAACTATATGAGAATATGCGATGTCTGCCACACCATTTTTGATTGCTCAAGTGTTCTCATGAAATGACTACTCAGTATTTCAACCTTTCTTTCTCTTTCCTTCCTCTCTTTCTCCTTCTCCCTTTCTCTTCTCCAGATGAGATTATATGCAAATTCATGAACAAGCAAATGGCTTGGCCAATTGATCAAGAAAGATGGGAAGATGTGGATTAAGGAGATTTGGGTCAGAGAGCTATGTATGGATTTATGGGAGTGGGAAGGAAGCATGAAGATCCTTTTATTCCATAAGAGCATCCGCTACAAAAGAACAACCACCGCTAAACTACCAGGTAGATAGAACAGAATAACTTGGCCAGTTGACATCAGCCAGCTTCAGTCTTCAGGTGCCAGTGCTCAGACGATGGTGTTTGAATAAAGTTGCATGGATCCAACAATATATACTCCTACTCCCCAGTGCTGATCTTACCACTGGAACTGAAAAATATCCAATCTACCAGCAAGAGAGACCCCTCATTGTTCACCCATCATCCCACCCTTGGAGTTGACATTGTACCTTGAGACCAATCACCCAATCGGCAGAAAGTTGACTACATTAGATATCTTCTACCTTGGAAAGGGAAGTGTTGCATTTTGATGAGAACTGATTCATATTTCTGGTTTGAGTTTACCTTTTCTGCTTAAGGGGCCTCAGCTGGTGACACTATCTGAAGGCTTGAGGGGGATCGATCCATCTGCAGGGCATCTAACATAACATTCCATGACAACAAGTGGCTCACTTCACAGGAAAGGAGGTGCAAAGGTGGGCCAGTGACCATTGGTTCTGTGGGTCCTACCACATACTGCACCATCCAGAAGATGCTGGATGTCATCTTCTGGATGGTGCAGTAGAGTGATGGAAAGGCCTGTTGAAGGCATAGCTGAGGTATGAGCTTGGGGATGTTACTTTGCAAGAATAGAGCACCATCCTCCCAAGTGTAGTATACATACTAAATAAACAGCCAGTATATAGTGTTATGGTCCCAAGAAGTAAAATCTGTGTCTGGGAACCAAGAGGTAGAAGCAGCAATAGCCTCATTTACCATCAATACAAATGACCCACTTGGGGAATTCGTGCCTAAGCTCTGTGAGTTTAGAGGTCCTGGCGCCCAAAGGAGACATGCTCCCCCAGGGAATACGACAAGCATACAACTGAATATTAAGCTAAGGCTGACACCTGGAACCATCAAGATCCTCATGCTGAGAGATGAGCAGTCAAGAGGAGAAACCTTCACCTTATCTGGGTGATTGGACCTGATCTTCAGAAGGAGGTGGGACTTTTTTACACAATGGGAAAGCGAAGGAACATTCGGCACCTAGTTAATTCTCTTGAATGTTCCATAGAATTCTCTTTCTCAATTTTGATAATAAGTGGAAAGATGCAACAACCTCAGACTGGTAAAGACCTGGTAATGTGGGGCTTACACACCTCACAGAGAGAGAGAGGGGGGTGCTTAATGCCCAAATGATCCAAAAGCAGAAGTCTTATCATTTTCTTTCCCTTTTAAAAGTGAGATGTCAAGGCTTTAGTCTATATTATATTTACACTATACTCAAATAGGTTAATAAGATTGTAAGAGATAGCTGAGAGGAAAAAAAATCAGTTTCGTGATTTAACTAGAGTGCACATTTTAAAGGTTTAAAAGGTTTTTCATATTTACCCTCAGAGAACACCTACTTTTCTGCCTGAGTGGCTCTTTATGCCATTCAAACTGAAGCATGTAGATGTGAGGGTAATATTTAATTCATTTCTCTCATTTACACATCTTTGGGGCTTTTGTGCTTACACTTAGCTGTGATGCCAACAAATACTAACTTTGAAGATGCCAAAGCTTTTCTTTGTTCTTTTTTCTCTCTCTCTCTTCAAAAGCATCCCTCTTCCTTTTGCACATTTAGAAAGTGAACCTGAAGCTAACACTTCAAACTTCCTTTAGCAAGAGCTGTTTCTTTACGAATAAATAAAATGGCTTGCCTTAACTAAACCCCAGAGCTCGCCAGCCATCTCCCTCATTGGATTCAAGGTAGGAGGGGGAGAGACGAAGCAAAATGGTGATTGATGAGATCTGTGGGCATGGCAGAAAATAGTTCCAATTTTAATTTATTAGGCTCATATTGACAAAGAAAGTTCTTAAAAGCTTACTTCATTCACATTTTTTTTTTGGCCAACAAAAAGTTCCGCCGTTGCCAAGTAAAAATGCTTTCTTTCTTTCTTTTTCTCACTTCTGCTGACACACAAAAATTTTTTGGAAAGACTTAATTAGAATCAGAAAGCAGCTGATCCAGCCAGAACCATTGATGGAGACAAGGTGTTTGGTAGCTGGATTCTGCTTTTTTTTTTTTTTGATTTCCCAGGTTTTACTAGAGATGGGAGTGGGGAGGTACAGTCCTTTGGCCTCAGAGACCTCCTCTCACACTGGAGCCCTTTCACCACTGGGGAAAAGGAAAGCCAGGGCTGCATGTACTATTCCTACCAATGTGGATGCTGCTGACCTTGGAGGTTTCAAAAGAATGAATGTTGTTTTATGATTCTTGGAATAGCTGCTGCAGCAAAAAAAAAATGATTTAAATTCTTGATGAATTCTTTAGAAGAACGAATTTTGCAATCTGTTCACCTCTGCAGTCGTGTCTTGAAATAAAAGAGTTAAAGACTCTGAGAAGATATCTTCTGTAACCATGAGTTTGGGGGGAAAAGAGATGTACCCATTTGATGATTACCACCTCTTGCCTCTCTGTTTAATTTTCTGTTGTGTAACCTTTCTTCATGATGCTCTTGTTGATGTTAACATTTAATGAGGGCCCAAAACATGCTAATCCCTTAGTGGTCCATAGAATAAGCAAAGCCTTTTCTCTCAGGCCTCATGTCAAGATATAAAAGGGATAGAAAAATAAAAGATTAAAACTGGAGACATAACTGTAGAATTGTAAAACAATTTCTACCAGAGATTTTCAAAACAATACAAAATAACACCCTTCCCCATATAAAAAATAAAATGCAACCCACAATGAGATTTTTTTAACTGATAGTCAGACCTCATATATTAGAATATGTAAAAAAATATCTTTTGATAAATGTATGTTAACGAACTTATTTCTTTATCCCTTCATTCAAAAAAATATTTATTGCATTTTTGCAAAATCCTGGAATATGTTCTATGTAGGATAAAAATGTGTTTCCATAATATTCCTGACCTAAAGGAATTTCTGATCTGGTAAGAAAGATAAGGACAAAATATGCACAAGATATCTGTTGACTGTTGTGTTGACACAATACTAGGAAGTCCGTGATTCTTCATACCCAAGTACCATCTATTTCTTGTCATCCCCAGCCCTTAGTTTGGACCACATCATGTCCTTCCTTAATGGTCTCCTGACTTCAGTCTTGCTTCTCTCTTATCCATTTTTTATTCAGCAACTGGTGGTCTTTTCTCATTTGGAGAAGGTGAGAAGATATTGTAGAATTTGGACACCAGAACTAACAATGTTCTCAGAAGAAGAAATTCACATGTGAGGCCAGCAAGTGAAAGGCATACTGGTACACTTGACGAAATGAAACACGTTTCTGCACTAGGTGTTGGGCTATGAACAGGAGGAGGTAGTGAGGGATGAGGCAGGACTGCAGATAAGGTCTCAAGGGTGATATGAAGGAACTTGTGCTTTATTTAACATAAGAATAATGGAAGACATGGAAGGGTCTGGAGAGGTGTGTGGTGGCATCCGTTCATGCTTCCTACTTTGCACCTTTTTGTGCCCATAAGACATTTCATTCTCCTTTAATAGAACTCTATTCTGATTTCCTTTCCATGTCTGCAAATGAGAATGAGATTTCAGGGTCCAGAAATACAGCAGATGGAGTTAATACCGATAGATCTCTTTCTTTTTAGATACACTTGTCTGTGCTGGATAAAATGTTTAAAATCAAATGACAATACTACGAAACTCACTCATAGAGAAAAAGAAAACCCTCAAATGCCAGTAGTAAAGCGGGGTTTTAGAATCTAAGCAGTGGGTGTTTAAGCTGTTGCTAAGGTGTATCTAACCTAGATAAAAGCTCTAAAGGCAAAAAAAACCTAAAAATTTGATGTCCTTACAGAAAATCCCAAGCCAGGACTGTATTAGTTTCCTAAGTTGTCATAACAAAGCACCATGAACGGAACAGCTTAAAACAACAGAAATTTGTGCTGTCACAGTTCTGGAGGTCAGATGTCCAAAATTAAAGTGTTGGCAGTGTTGGTTCCTTCTGGAAGCTCTGAGGAAGAATCTGTTCCCTGCCTGTCTCTCAGCTTCTGGTGGTGGCTGGCGATCCTTGGTATTTCTTGGTTTGCAGCTGCGTCCCTACAATCCCCGTCTCCATTGTCACGTGGCCTTCTTTCGGTGCCTCTCTCTGTGTCTCTATCAAAATCTTCCTCCCCTTTCTCTTATAAAGACACTAGTTATTCGATTTAGGGTCAACTCTAATCCAATATGACCTCATCTTAGCTTCATTACATCTGCAAAGATCCTATTTCCAGATCAGGACACATTCACAGGTATTGGGAGTCATGACTTGAACATACAATTTAACCCACTTCAAGGATATAAATATAATTTTTTCCCCAGAGTAGTGAAATACCTATAGTGCTACATCAAAGCAAATAAAAAGTCTCTCACTAGGACAATCTCTTCCAATCAAGGCACATGGGATGCCAACAAAAATACACCCCCCTACACACACCTGAAGATTAGCTCACAGAAAAAATAAAAATAAAAAAATAATTAGAGAGAACACAAGGAAATGATCTACCGTGAAGAAGATGTAGCAAATACAACAATAAGAAACAAAAAAATTGAAATAATAAAAAACCCAAGGATTGAAATTATAAAAATAGTCTAGTATAAAATAGTAATGGAAGTATTTAAGACATAAAAGAAGAAACAAAATAAAAGAAGACGAGAGGAATAATAATGTTGATTTTAAAAAGACAACATAGATACTCTAGAAATAATATATATATAGTTGTTAAAGTTTATAAACTTAATAAATTGGCTATGTAATAGATTAGAAACAGCCAAAGATAAAAGTCAGTACATCAGAAGATGGATATGTTGTAAGTGCTCAGAAAGAAGCACAAATAAATGAAGATATTAAAAAATGTATATGTATATATATTTGACTGAATAGCACATGGAAGATTGAAGAATAAAATATATATTTACATCTAAAATAATTCTAGAGAAGAAAAAAGAATTAATATAGGTGGCAATATTTTAAAAGAAATGGCCGATAATTTTCTAGAATTAAGAAAAGTCATGATCCTCAGATTGATCTCTGAGCATCCCAGATGACCAATGGACTGCAGAAGACCAAAGACAGAGAAGAAAGCTTAAAAAAAAAAACCCAACAGCTTGACAAAAAGAACCAGATTACTTGTAAAGGAATAGCAATTAGACTGACAACAAAATTTCTCATCAGTAAAAGTAAAGGCCAGAAGACAGTAGAATAATACCTTTCAACTACTAGGGAAAATAACAGTCAACTAGAACTCTACAGCAGGTGATCTATCATTCAAGAAGGAGGGTGAGAAAAAGCTAAACTGAAAAAAGATAAAAGAATGAATCACTAGCAATACAATAGCCGTAATTTAGGAAGTAAAATGAAACCCAGGGAGAAAAAAAGAGTAGGAACACAAAGCAATAGAAATTATAGAAGGTAAAATTACTAACAATCTCATCTAATGGATATAGGTATAAAACAATGAATAATGCATTAGCACACCAACTCTAGCAGTGTACCTTAAAAATAGAGATGGGGTAGGGAGAGAGATGAATAGGCTGAGCACACAGGCCCTTTAGGGCAGTGAAACTACTCTGTATGATACTGTAATGAGGGATACGTGTCATTATATATTTGTCCAAACCCATCAAATAACACCAAGTGACCAAGTATGAGCCCTGATGTAAACTGGACTCTGGGTGATAATAATGTGTCAATATGGGTTCAACAATTGGAACAAATGTATCACTATGGTGTGCGATGTTGATAATGGGGGAGGGGCGGGGGCACATGGGAAATCTCTGTACCTTACTTTCAATTTTGCTGTGAGTTTAAAACTGCTCTAAAAAAATTTAAGTTAAAAAAAAATACATGTAACAAAGGAGGGGTTATCTCCTCAGAAATATATGGATGAATTAACATTAGGAAATGAAGTAAAATCAGAAATGTGTAGTAAACATTTAAAAGAGAAGGGGGTTGGGAAACAGTACTTGAATATCTCAGTTGATATAGAAAAAGTATTAGATGAAATTCAACATCCAGATGTTATTACCCATGAGCACTCACTCACACACACACACTCACACACACGCAGAAAAAGAGAGAGAGCGAGCGCTAACTATGAATAAGAAGAGAACCCCTTAAACAGGTGAAGAATAGCTATCATACATTTAAAGCAAACAATACACTCTGTCAGTTAAATGCTAAATATATTTGCACCTGGGCTTGTGGATGATGAAGTAAAATGTAGTCCAACTGTAAGTCCTTGTCAAAACAGGTTGAAAAACACTACCCTAGAGAAATTCTCACACACGTGAGCAAGGAAGCATATACAAGAATGTTCATTGTAGAACTACATTTAATAGCAAAAAAAAAAAGTGTATAGTCATCAAAAGTAGAAAAGATAAATTATGGTACTCATATGACAGAATAAAATTCAATTGGCAGAATACATTGAACTAACTCCACATATGTCAACTTAGATAAATGTCAAAAACATTATTTTGAATGGACTATGTAATGTCCAAGAGGGTGTATAAATTATGTCATTTTGATATATTTTTAAAAATCGAAATCATACATTTTCTGAATACATGATCACATGGTAACTAGGCTAGTAGCCACCTTTAGGAAACAATGGAGGGAGGAAGGGACGGTGAGAGAGGAAAAGGGACATTAAACTGCTGGCAGAGAGCACTTTAATTCTGTTGGTAATATTTTCTTTTCTTCCTTTCTTTTTTTTTTTTTTTACCAAAATAAGGTCTTCGGAAAATTGGGGAAAATTTGTTGATATTTATCTCTACTTAGTGTTGTATTAATTGCTATACTTTTTGACTATTCAAATTATCTTATAATAAAAATAAAAAATTAATTTCTTGAGAGCAAAACAAAGTAACACAAATATTGTGTTTGTTCCATATTCTCAGTGTCTAGGGTAAGTTTGGGATATAGTAGACACTTATACTATACTTCAAGTCCAAAGTAAACCAATGGACTTTAGGGCATTTTATGCCATTAGAATGCATGTTAGAACAAGATCTCAATGCATGTTAGAACAAGATGAAATAACCTGGTAGAATGCTCAGGCTTGCGGGGAGGAGGTAGGCAGGATTGGCAAGTGACAGCTTTATGGCCAGTGGCCTTATTCATTCCAGAAAAGCAGTAGGAGAGTTCAGATATCCCAGACGGTATATCCCTGATCAAGATGACAGTATACAGAAAAATATCACCATCCTTCCTTCTTTAAGAATGGGAGGTCTGATCCAGGAAGGGATGTTCAGTTGCTGAATTGTTTTCATCAATGTCAAGAATTCCTAGGAGTCTATCTTGGTCCCAAAGCCTAGGGGAAGGAGGAAAACCTTAGGGCAGTAGGGGACCACCCAGTGTGCCTTAGACTTCTATGGCGGGGGTGGAAAGAGGGAGGCAGAGAGGGTCTCTGGCTCAGGGAATGGCTGAATCCCTGCCTTTACCGTGTGTGGCTCTATAAATCCCTCTGCATTTCTCCTGGTGAGGAGCAGAGGCAGCTGGTTGTACTCAGGACACTTCCCCTTCCAGGCTACAGCTGTGATGG
This sequence comes from Pteropus vampyrus, assembly GCF_000151845.1. Taxonomy (NCBI): domain Eukaryota; kingdom Metazoa; phylum Chordata; class Mammalia; order Chiroptera; family Pteropodidae; genus Pteropus; species Pteropus vampyrus. The sequence continues at coordinate 5,787,418 of NW_011888805.1, forward strand.
ATCCTGTTGCTCTCAGGGAGAGGACAGAAATAGGTTCTTAAAGGCACACAATTCCCTGGGGGGATGCGAGGGGTAGGAGTGGGGAGAGAGATGACAGTAAGAGAAAAGATCTTCCACACTTTAGAGAATATGCAGTGCCGAGGCATTCAAGGTTGATTAGAAGTGAAAGTCCCCATAGCAGCTGATCACAGAACTAAAGAACCAATTTGCTCCAAATTAGTTTTTAGTGCTTGTTGCAGACAGGCCATTAAAAGAGGCAGAAGATAATGGGGAGTTTCCTAGGTATAATTTTATAATTTCCTGAGTTGTCATCTTTTAAGAGGGAAATCTGATTTATTTTGACAAGAAAGAAATACTTCATTCTCCCACTTTGCCTAGCAGGGGATTGTAAGGTGGGGGATAAAGAGAGAGGTTGTCCTCATTTGGGGAGTAAATGCACTGATGGACCAGAACAAAATAGAGGCTGGATAGAGCAAGTCCAGGACTGAAAAGGAGTCGCCAGAGGGGAAAAGACTTAAGGAAAAGGAATAGAGAAACAAAATAATCCCTAAAAGTTATTTAGAGTTTACTATAGATCTATCACTGTTTGTAACATCTTGTATGCATTCGTTCAACCCTCTAACATCCCTAAGAGATAAGTACAGTAGAATTATTGCAGATGACTAAAGTCAGATACAGGAAGTTAAATAACTTGCTTGAGTTATTAGGTCTGTCATTACCACAGTTCCCTCCTTTGGACCTCATGGTAGGACAGCATGCTTCTGGTTCCTGAAGGTAGATGTCACCATTTGACTTGCTTTGTCCAATAAAAGACGAGTAGAGGTAACATATACCACTTCTGAAAGGGAGTTTTAGGAAATAGAGCTTGCTATATCCGTGTTGCCTTCTTGCCGCAGAAAACCAGAGACATTCCCTATGGTAGAGTAGCCATCAGTTGCCTGAGTCCCAAAGTGAAGAGACGTGGCCAGTTCTGCCCTGACTAGAGAGCCCAGGCTAGAACCCATGGCTTTAGCTCTTCCAGAAATTCTTTAAACTGCTAATTTAGAGAATTCAATCCTTTCTTGCTTAAAGAAATCCCTTTTGCAGTGGTTTCCATTTTTTTCCCTGATTAATAATACCCTTAAGTAAGGACTCATGCAGAATCTGGCACAGTAAACTACTCCCTCCTGGACCCTCTCCCCTTGGCTTCAATGGCACTGTTCTTTTTGGAGTTTTTTACTCCTTCCCAGTGTCCTTTACAGGTTCGGCGCCCTCTCCCTATTCCTGAAATGTTGATAACCCTTGGCAATCTTCTCTGATTCCACATTTTGCTCATAAAGCTATACCCACACTTGCTCATTTATTATCTATATTGATGCCTGCCAATATGTTGATGGCTATCTTCAGATCAGACCTCTTTTCTGAGATCCACATCTGATTTTCAGCTACTCACCAGACATCCCAATTCAAGTGTTACACGGTGCTTAGAATTCGAAATGGAACCCAGCCTCCTCATCACCACCAAACCCACTCTCCTCTGGTGTTTCACGGCTCGGTTAATGGCATTGCAATTCACTTCAGGGCTCCTCCTAGAAAATAGAGTTTTCTTCAACTCTTCTCTTTTGCTACCCCTCACCTCACCCTTTACCACTCTTCTGTGTAAATGCTGTTTATAGAACTGTCCATTTCAAAAAAAAATAATAATAACTTCATATTATACAGAGAAGCCCTCAATTGTTGATATTTTGAATATTTGCTGTGAACAATTTCACTATGGGAAAATATTTCTGAAAGCAGAAAGATTAAAGTATATAATTGTTCATCACAGCACTGTTAACAATGGTAAAAAACTAGAGACAACGTAATCTACAAGAGAGTTAGATTAAAATATTTATTAAATTTGATACATCCAGAAATTAATGAGTAAAAGAATAAGCATATTTAATGACATAAAAATCAGTTCTGACATATATTTGCTAAAACAGTATAAATTACATGTTTAATATTTTTATTAGGAAAAATATGTAGATTTATGCATTGAAAAAATTCTGGAAAGATATTTACCAAAATAAAAGTATCACACAATTTTCTCTATATGTTAGAATCCTAGTTGGTTTTGGATTTTTTTTCTTATCTAAATTTTCTAGTTTTTTTTTTTTTTGCAATGAAAAAAGTTTGATTTTTAAACATAATTTTTAATTGAGATAAAAATTTGCTGCATATTCCACCAACTCGTCCTGTCAAGATTACACCTACACAGCCCTCAGTTCCCCATCACTAACACTCTTAACAGAGAACATTTTTTCTTCCCCTCTCACGAGCAAAAGTTACCTTTTGACCCAGCAATTGCACTTCTGGGTATTTATCCAAAGAAAACCAAAACGATAATTTATAAAGATCTGTGTACCCCTATGTTCATGGCAGCACAATTTACAACAGCCAAGATATGGAAGCAACCTAAATGCCCATCAACAGACGATTAGATAAAGAAATTATGATTCACATATACAATGGAATATTACTGAGCCATAAAAAAATGAAATCCTACCATTTGCAATGACATGGATGGACCTAGAGGTTATAATGCTAAGTGAAATAAACCAGACAGAGAAAGATAAATACCATATGATGTCACTTGTATGCGGAATCTAAGGAACAAAAAGAGCAAACTAATCAAAAACAGACTCACAAATATAGAGGACAATCTGGTGATGGCCAGAGGGGAGGTGGGTTGGGGGGCTGGGAGAATGAGGCAAAGGATTAAAGAAGTACAAATTAGTAGGTGATAGATGGTCACGGGGGTGGGGAGCACGGCACAGGGAATGCTGTTAGCATTAATGTAATGACAGGGTGGAGAGTCAGAGGAGAGAAAGAGCAATCAGGGGGATCATTTTATAAACTATATAAATGTCTAACCAATGTACAGTATACTTGAAACTAATAAAATAATTTTAAAAAACCAGTTAACTCCAGGGTTAAATCTTTTCTCAAGTAAAATGCTGTTCATCCAGTGTTAGCATTCATCTGGGAGGACTGTAATGGGGTGGCAAACACTTTTTATTTTCCATTCCAGACCAGGAAATTTACAGGTGGTCTGGGTATGTCAGGAGTAAATATTCGTGATCAATGGGTGTCCTGCCTAGCTTGAAAAATGCTTAGTGGTAGTGTGGCTGTTTCTTCAGGTGGTGAATTATTATTCATTTATCATCTCAGAATATTTTATTTTCTCCAGTGCAAGCATGGTGTTTAAAAGGTAAGCTTTGGTTTTTCAACTGGGGGAGGGAAAAAATGATGAATGCATTGTGCCTCTAATACAGAATCTATAGCATCTCCAAAAGGGCATTAATGAAGTATTACATAACAGGTGTTAGTGTTTCCCAGTTTTGCTGGTTATAGGTAAAAGTAATACTTTTAATTTTATGTACTTAATGCCCTCTATCTTACTTATCCTTAATTTCCACTGTAATCTCCAAAATTAGCTTCCAGTAGAACACAAGCTTCTTCTCCAAATATAGCCTCCACCAGCACTGAAATAGCAAGCTTTTTTTTTTTTTCTATTTCCTTTTGGTCACAGTCAGAGAGGAGAGAATTCAATAAAATTCTCCTCTGTGAGAAGCATGTTAAGCATAATTTTAATCCTTTTGGGAAAATAATAACTCACTCTGGATGTGTAGCTGGCAGGGGTTTGACCTGTTAATATTTTATATGGCCGGTGTTCCTTCAGCCTTAGAGTGGATTTGATTAAGCAACTGTGTGGACTTCTCTCTAAATGCCAGGTGACAGGAAGCAGGATGTCAGTTCATCTCATTCTGTATGTTTGCATTGGTACTGGTGCCAAGGAGAATGCCAGTGTGTGTGGAATATAGAAATGCAATAAAGAAAGGCTCAGCAGAAAAATGATTTTTAGAAATAGGACAGGAGAATAGGAAAGATCTGCCCATTTACGGGAGGGTGTGGGGGGATGTTGCGGGTGCATAATTATAAGTGTGTGGGAATAGGTGTCAGAAAGAAAAACTGGAGTAGAACAAAAGTACTAAATTAATCAGAAGTTGGATGCCCAGCTAGTTGAGAAAATGTCAGTCCTAGTTAAAGAGAAGGAGGCAAAAACTAAAGATCTACAGAGCTTCTTCAATTTAGAAAATTAAGAACAGAACACAGAAGGGTTATGAGCCCTCATGCGTAATAAATGTTCAGGTATGGCAGCTTTTTCCTCTCTTCAGAGGGAGGACTTTGGATTGAAGGTAGCAAGGAACACATGCAGGGGGAAATGTAGTTTATTAAAGGAAACAAGGCTTTGGAGGGGAAAGATTTTAGAGTTGCTTTCTAACCGTGCCTTGTGAGGCAAAACAATCTCATCCGTCCTCCTGGAGCCTCTGCTTTCTCTTACTGAAAATGGGCAATTTTGTCATTTAAAAATTCCTTGTAATTTTACCACCTCTAAGAGTAGATGGTGTCTGATAAGTTGCCTGATAAATTGATAAACATAGTATTTAGTTTAAATACTAAGTATTTTTATTAGTAATTAAGGCATAAATAGATGACCAAGAGTGAGAAGGTGCTGGACTCAAGTCCTTGCCTTGGCTGATGCAGAGTTTCAGGCTCAAGGCAAGAAAGTGAAGGGTCCAAAACAGGACCTAAAAGCTGGCATTACGTTTGCAGATATAAACTTGATTTTCTCTGACTCGATTAGATGCTGAGAGCTAACTTCACATTAAATAAATATTTTTGAGATTTATTTTTTAAGTTGTTATTAGGTATGATGGGATCTACAAAGATGAATAAACTCAAACATTGTCTCTAAAGCATAGATCATTACAGGGATATATGCAAGAAAATATGGCTACTGGTACAAGTAAGAAAGTAATATGTACCATAAGGGAAGTATAGATAAAATGTTATGGAGATTTTGAAGATTATTACTCCCAGCTGGAAAGAACAGAAATGTAATTTAAAGTAAATAAACAAACAACCTATGCTCAGTTTTTTTAAACTTAACAAAAGCTATGTCTAAATATAGGGTCATTGAAATCCAAACAAGCTCTCTGTTCTAATTCAATCAGGGGACATTTGGGTACAAATGAGAACTGCGCCATAAATAGTACTATAAACCAATATTTGGTTTCTTTTTAGTTTAAGGTAAAAGATCAATTTGTACTATTGAGTAGAAGCAGCAATATGTAACTAAATGTACTGATGAAACAAGCCAATCAGAAACTTGGTTCTAATTTAGTTATATCAGACTTGATTAGCCTTAGAGAAGAATGAGCTAGTTGTACTAGAACTTCCAAAATATAACAAGAACTATAAACCAAAGATTAAGCCTTACTAACAATCATTATAGAGATCTGTGTATCAGGCATCACAGTTTGTCGACACTCACGTGCATAGAAATCAAGTTTCCCCAAAGCCTCAAAACCACTTTCCTGTATGACATGTAGTCTATTAGGGAAAAACAGTATAACGTTAATTGTAAATTGATTCATTACTCTCAGAAAAATTTTGTAAAATTTTGTATGGAAATACAAATAGCATATTTTCCTACTTCGCATAACTAAATGAAAGGAAGTCTTTTTTTTTTTTTTTTTTTTTTTTACAAATTCTGTATTGATTGTGACCTATACATTCTCTAACAGATTGTTTTTACATATCTGTAATCTCTGTGACTCTTTAAGATTTCATAGCTAAAATTTAGTTTGGACTACTTAAAATCTCCATTGATTAGATCACTTGTTTTTATGCTTCAGTGATGAAAAGAACCATCTTTTACAGATTCCAAAACCCATTTCTAGATATTCTGATCCAGCAAGTCTTGGCTGGGACCCAGTGGTCAGTATTTAGCACAGGCAGCCCCAAGTCCACAGACTGCACTTGAGAAACTCTGCTATACATTTATGAAGCCTGATGTAATGGCCCCTTTAATCAAAGCTCTACTAAGCATTTTTTTCCTGCAGTTTTCTAGAACACATCCTGTTCCCGTTTTCACTTTTTCTTAAAAATTGCCATTCATTTATGGGCCAAATCTAGGACATGCTGTGAAAGAGAAAAATATTCTCTCTGAAATTCTTTCTAAATGCTCAAAGCTGTGGTCTTCCATGTGCACCCAGAGAGTTACACAAGGTAATACACTGAAGTGTGGAAAAAACATTAGAATTTCTATTTCTACTTCCTTTTATCTAAAATAAAATTATTCTTTACCAATTTTATTCTTCACCTATTCTTTACCAGTCTTAATGGATTGGCACAAGAGTCTACATGCATTGTTTCTAAATAAATAAAATGTAGAGCCATGTGTACTCAAATAAGGAATAAGTGAAAAGGAGGTTGAGAACCGACTGCTCTAATTAATAAAGTTCCCATTTTCCTAAACCTCTCAGAGTTTATTATTGCCTCGTATCATTGTGTTTAGATTTAATGTACTTATGCCTTCTTTTCCCAATTACATTGTTGACTGGATGGAGGACAGGAACTGTTGATTCAACCCCTTCTCTGTACATCTAGCCCTTAGCCCAAAGTTTTCAATTAATAGGCACTAAATAACTATTTGGAGATGAGCTGACTTGTCTCGTGTCTTTCAGTCTATTAGTTCTCTGATTTCAACGTGTTTGGCAATCCTATCAAGGGCCTTTCTCACCATTTGTTTTCACATGTTCTGTCATCCGGAACTACTCTTCATTCACACTCCCTTCTGATGAACATATGCGTTTTCCTTGTGGCTCAGCTCCAATGTTACCTCTTCTATGATGGCTTTCTTACTTCCCAGCCTCAGTTAGCTCTTCTTGTCGTCCTGACTTCCCAGAGTAACTCATACATAGTTCTGTTATAGTAATTGCCATGCTGTGTGCAAGCCCAAACTCTCCTGGATTCTGAGTTTACAAGGGGAAGATTTATGCCTTATGTCTCATGTGTATAACATAGGAGACATTGAACTCATTGAACGATTGAATGTGGGTGAATAGTGAGGAAAGAATAAAAAAGCTGCCTTTATCTTTTTTCTATGGAGGGAAAAAATAATTTTAGAAATATGTTTATGAGTTTAAAAGAGTAGATAGCATCATCTAATCACCTTAAAGAGATTTTTTACAATATCTTTTCACCTCAATGTATGAATAAAGAATTGTTGTACTAGAGTTAAAAAAAAAAAAAATAGACAATGCTTTAGTCTAGATTCCTTTTAAAGGTAGCAACTTATAAACAATTACAAATAAGAAATGCCCAGAAGAATGCACAAGTATTCCAAAATGTGGATGTGTTTATACAGTGATTTTAAGAAATCTATGGATGAAGGCAATAATAAATGAAAGAATAAGGAATAATCTTAATGAAAGTGAATCTTTTTGGAATGGATATTTTAAATACATCTCTACAGACTTTCTTCTTTTATTTAAATGAACATTTGAACATAGTGTTTGGAAATTTTTATAGTTATATTATTCCAGTATATTTTTAAACCTTATATTTCCCAGCAGCTGAGAATGATTCCATCCCATTCAGTGTACATTTCCGGAATGATTCCAGCTGAGAGGTTTTGTAATGTGTTCAGGTTGCCATTTTGAATCTGATACCAAAAACTCTATAGAGAGTAGCAAGGACGTTATGGTCCCACAAAGTGAATTGAAGGCCTGATTTTATCCTAATAAAGAAGGACAAGATGTTCTGGTTTTTAACACAAATGAATATTTATACTGATCCCTGGGAAATATTTTTTAATTAATTAATTTTTAATTTATTAATTTATGGCAAATCTAGTGTTTGAGGTAAGTAATGGGGCTATAAAAAGTAACTGCTATTCAAAACTATGTTTGTAATGGAATTGGCACTGGGTGAGAAAACTATTGTCCTATTTCTAAGGTGTCCATTTACCACAGCACAGAATAATGAAAAGTAGGTTTAAGCCACTTAGCTTACTCGAGAACTCTTAGAAGATCAAACATTGTGAGGAATACAAATCTAGTCATTAACAGCTTTGATGTTTTGCATGATGCTTTAAACTTTAGGCATTTAATCTAAATCTTGCTTTAGTAGTGGACTTATATTAGTGGACTTTAATTTCATATCTGAAATTAAATTGACAACAAAGTGAAGGAAAAGGAGAAATAGGAAGTAACAACTGTGTTTTACTTCCTATTTCTGTGTTTTTAGTAGTGGACTTTAATTTCATATCTGAAATTAAATTGACAACAAAGTGAAGGAAAAGGAGAAATAGGAAGTAACAACTGTGTTTTCTCCATTCCAGATGCTGGAGAGTCACATGTTAATAAGACAGAAAAGTTCCTGTCCCTGAGACAAGAAGTGAAGAAATACACACAATCATTTCCAACAAGAGAAATGTCATGAAGGAAATCGGATGGAACAAGAGAAAATTGAGGGTGGGCCTGGGGGTGGGTCCTACTTTGATATTATGGTCTGGGTACACTGATCTGTGAGAATATTCTAGCAGAGACTTGAAGGAGCCAGCCCTATAAGAAGCCAGGCACAGAGAATCTAATTACCAAAGCTCTGTGGTAGGAAGGAGCCAGTGTAGCTGAAGCAGAGAGCGAGGGGTCGGGTGCAGTAAGGAAAATAAGCCAGCTAAAGTGGGGTCATTTTATGTATGTCATGTCACTGTATGTAATGACATATTTCTGCCAATAATATGTAACCTGAATCTAACCATGAAGAAAGAAAAGATAAACCTAAATTCTGCAAAACAATTGATGTGGAATCTAAAAACATCAATGTCACAAAAAAGAATGAAAGGTTAAGGAACAGTTTTAGAGCAAAAAAAAAGACAAAAAAAAACAAAAAAAAACCCCACCCCAAAACACAATCAAATACAACATATAATCCTTAGATTAGATACTAGATTGAATATGGTTGTTTTAAAGAGCGTTATTGGGAAATTGGCAAATTGTAAATGTGAACTATTAAATAATATTAGAATATCAATGTTAAAGTCTCAAATTCTGTCATTGTCCAGTAGTTAGGTAAGAGAATGTCCTTTTTCTTAGGAACTAATGCTAAAGTACTTTGAGATAAAGAGGCATAAGAGAAAGTAAATGTGGCAAAATATTAGCAATTAATATATTGGTGTAAAGGTAAGTGGGAATTTATTGAATGATAGCAATTCTTCCTCAAGTCTTGAATTAGTTCAAAATAAAAGTTAAAATATTTCACTATGGCTGCAGTGTGGAGAACGCTTTTTAAGGCAACAAAGGTGAAGCAGTGAGGCCAGTTAGGAGGTCACAGAAGCCTAGAGAAATGGTAGCATCTTCACCTTTTTTTCTGGATTTTAGGGGAAAAGTATTAGTCTTTCCCAATTAAGTATAATGTTAATTCTAGGTTTTTCATAGTTGTCCTTTATCAGACTGAAAAAGTTTCCTTTTCTCTCTAGTTTGAGAGTTTTGTTTCAGTAAGAGATTTTGAATTTTGTGAAATGCTTTTTCTTCATCTTTTGAGATCACATATTTTTCTTTTTTAGTTTATTAATTTTCCAATTATCATTGATTGATTTTCAAATGTTAAACCAATCTTGTATTCCTTAGATAAACCATACTCGAGGTCCATTCTCACCACTAGAACAAAACCTCAATTTTGTAAGATTGTAAAATATGAGCTCAATACACAAAAACAATTGTACTTTTACATATAATAATGAACAATCAGAAATAGAAATTTTTAAAAATACCATTTATAATAGCATAAAAATTATGAACTTCTAAGTGATAAATCTGACAAAAATGTGAAAGACTTCTACACTGAAAACTACAAAATATTCTTGAGAGAAATTAAAGGATATCTAAATAAATGAAGAGATATACCATTTTCATGGAATAGAAGACTCAATGTTGTTAGGATGCTAATTCTCTCAAAATAGATCTTTAGATTTGAAACAATCGAATCAAAATCCCAGCAGGCTATTTTGTGAAGATCGACAATCTGATTCTAAAATTCACATGCAAATGAAAAAAAAATAAGAATAGATAAAACACATTTGAAAAAGAAGAACAAATTTGGACAACTTGCACTACTTATTTCGAGATTTAATATAAAGTGATAGTAATCAACACAAATTAGTATCAACATAAAAATAGCTTCAGATAAAGGGAACAGAACAGAGAATCCAGAAATAGACTACACGTATATGGATGATTGATACCTGACAAAGGTGAAAGGTAATTCTGTGAGAAAGAATAGTTTTTTCAACAAATGGTGGTGAAATAATTGGACATCCATGTGTTCCTCTCCCAAGAAATAAAATTTGAGCTGTACATCACACCATATACAAAAATTAGGTCAAAGTAAATTTTAGAACTAGATATAAAACCTAAAATGACAAAACTTTCTGAAGAAAACAGGTGAAAATTATTGTGACATTGGATTAGGTAAAGATTTCTTACTTTCCATACCAGAAGCACTAAACACAAAAGAAAAATAATGATAACTGAACTCCAACAAAATGAAAACTTTTAGCTCTTCGAAAAAATGCTGTTAAGAGACTGAAAAGATAGAGAACATATTTGGAAGATAAATCAAAGAACTAAGAACTTATGTCCACTATATATAGAATCCTCAAAATTCAATAAACAACAACCTAATATTTAAAAAATGATCAAATATTTCATCAGACATTTCACCAAAGAAGACATAGGGATGGTGAATAAGCCTATTAAGAGATGCTCAGCATCTTTAGTCATCAGGGAAATGTAAATTAAAACCATAATTAGATATCTATTAGAAGGGCTAAAATTTAAAAGATATCATACCAAGCATTGGCAGGGATATGGAATAATTTACTGTTGGTGGGAACGTAAAATAGTGTGACTTTTGGAAAAGTTTGTGTTTCTTGGAAAGGTAAACATACACCTTCTATATGATTCGGCCATTCTCTTCACATGATTTATCCATGAGAAAGGAAATCATTTACCCATATAGGGTTATACACAAATGTTCATAGCAGTCTCACTTATGATTGCCCAAAGCTGGAAATAACTCAAATGTCCATCTACAGACGAATGAATAAGCAAAATGTAGAATATTATACAACAGAATACTGTTCAGTAATAAAAAGGAATGAAATGTTGACACATGTAATGATGCAATGACATTTGAATTACAAAATAAATATGCTGAGTGAAAGAAGCCAGACATAAATATATGTGTATATGTATATGTATATATACATAAACATGCACATATATATACTGTACAGTGTCATTTATATAAAATTTTAAAAAATGCAAACTAATCCAAGTAAATCAGTGGTTGCTTAGGGATGAAAGTAGAGCATGGAGGAGATAGAAGGACTATGAAGGATGGAAGAAAAATTTGGCGGGTCAGGAATATGTTAACTGGCTTGTGTGTGGTGATGATTTCATAGTTGTATACACATGTCAAACTTTAAAACTGTACTTATTTTTGTACAAATCTGTATGAAATTTAAAATTGTACATTTTAATACATGCAGTTGATTACATGCCAATTGTATCTCAAATTTTGTGTGTCTCAGAGTAAATTAAACACTGTATTTTAAGAAGCAAAAATGTCTATTGAAAGTTTATTTTATAATTGCACTTGTTTTATTTTTCTTAAAAATTAATAGGTGAAATGAAAATAAATATTTTCTCAAGAGAAATTTCCAAGAAGAGCAGGTCATCCCACTAGTTCCTTGGTAGGTGATTTTTATCTTCTAAGAAAGCTGGATGCAGTCATATACTTCCACAGTTTATTCACAGTAAATTGTATTAAGGTTAATTTCTCATATACTTCCACATATTACTAAAAACTTTATTGCATCTTCACCTCTGATTCTTGCTAAAACATTATTGCTTCCTACACCTATGATCAGAGCTAAGGATGGCCAACTGACATGAAGTCATGCTATTTGTCAGCCACCATTTCAATAAAAGTCCTCACTTCATTGCTAATGTTCCAAAGACACCCTTTTAAATTTAACTATAGCTTCTTTATTTTTCTAAATTTAACTATAGTTGAAATTTAACTATAACTTCTTTAATTATTCATGATGTAGAAACAAGAAAAGGAAGTCAAATCTCTTTCTATCAGTATTCTATCAAAATGAAAAAATGGCACATAAAATGTATTTAGCAAATCGCCAATCATGCAGTGTATGGTTTTTTATCAGTTATCTCTTTACCATTATGTCTCAATGAATGTCCCTCTATCTATCTATAAGCATCACCATTCTAAGTGACTGTTTCTAGGGAGAGAGAGCTATCAAACTTTCCAAGGTAAAGCAACAATAGCAACAAAACAAACAAAAAACTAGTTAGTGATGGAGCTGGATTGCAAACTCTCTCTGCCTGACACCAATGTCTGTGCTTGAAACCGTTCTAATGGACTGCATCCCAAAAATGCCAACCAATGTGCCTAACATATAGTATGTTCTCATAGTAGGTGCTTAATAAATATCTCTGGACCCGAATAGAATTGAAGTTTGTATTAAGAAGAGGGGATGGTTGCATTTCAACACTTTTTTTTTTTTGCATGGTAATATGACCTTGCATGGGGTTTCCTTAACAAAGCAATGCAGCTTAGTTTCTCTGAAGTTCACTGAATAATTTCCCACTGCATTTACTATGCATCCTCTGACTGCCAAAAAGCCGGATGCTCTTTCTTTGATCTATATTTGTTCAGTAGTTGTATCGTGTATGCTATTAATTGGTCAGGTGGGACTCATAATATTTATTTCCTCATGATCCAAACAATACTAATTCTACTGGGGGGCAGAGAACATTGCCAAAGATATATTTTAGCCTGAAGATCTTATTCTATAAAACATCAGCCTGTGCTTACATTTGCCCTTTAAAAATATTAGAAGTCAAAATCTTTGTTTCTTCCTCTCAATATTGTTACAAACCTAAGCTAATCTAAAATTATAAAGCCTTTTTAAAAAAGGTCTTTGTTTCTTCTTCTCATTTGCATTGCATTCCACATCCCACCCTTATCCCAGAGAAACCGTAAAAAAATTCAGAGTATGTCTAAATTTTCTTATTTTACATAAAAATAGCTTCGTGAGTGATAACTATATATGTTTGTTCAGGTGTGTGTGATTTGTGCTTTTCTATAAAAAATATTCTTTAGTTAATACAGGTATATTAATTTTTAAAAGATCTAATTCTCCAAAAATATTTTGTGAGTAAGACCCAACATGGCATGAGTGCCTACTGTGTACTTTAGGATTTTGCATAGTATGAGTAATTCTATGAGAAATGATAAGAAAATCAAGGTTGCAAGAAATTAAGGAAATTGTTACATTGAAAGTAGCACAATCTGGATTATTCAATCCCAGTTGCCCCTATTTTAATATTCCACACTAGAGTTTTTAGGGTTAAAAGAGGATTCCTATAGTGGGAAAGTTGCTACTTTCTAATGGTCTTAACACCCTTCCTATAAGTTAGGAGAGGTTAAAACTAGTTTTAAAGAAATAAACGTTATCTCTGATGCAATGTTGACCCTAACAAGAGAGCAGAGTGCCTCACCTCTTCATTTCTTGCTATCCACAGTGAGGTCTGGTAAGCGTTGGAGTGGACCAGCATGCAGAAACTTGTCAGGGCCTCTCACAAGATCCCTGGGGGCTGCACACATCATGGTGGCCACTTTGAAGGCTGTCTGGCTCTGCCATGAAAGGCAGAGTGGGAAAGGTGCGAAGGCTGTGAGCAGCGAAGAAACTCATTAAATACAGAACTGGGTAAAGTGATTAAAACAGCAACAAGCAGAGGGCATAAAGGTTGGAGGTCAGGGATACATTTCCCTAGCTCCTCTGGGCTTCTAATGGACTATGGATTAGTTTGCCCACTGAAGGATGGTTGCAGCATAAGTCGGTGATAATGTTCTCCTTAGAGAATATGTTATAAAACTTGTTCTCCTGCCACAGCTCCTATGTCATCATTTTATAGTAAGGCGAGCATAAGTGACATGGTCAATTTTTTCAAGGAAGAAGCTCATGAACTAAAATTGATAGAATAACATGAGGGAAGATATTAGACAAACTTTTAAATGTTCTCTTTTATAAGTGTGTGGACTTTCAATACATCATATGTTCACCTAATTTCAAAAATATTTTTGAGTTGTAGGATACAAGGGTATCATTCCCAGCTTTTGGTTGGGAAAATTTAGACAATGTAACCAAGTTATTTAGCCAACACCTTTTATGGGTTTGTGGCAGAAACACGGGTCTCCAGACCCCATATGCTGTCAGTTACTAGTTGGACTTTGCATATTTCTCCCCTGCCAGGAAAGACTATGCACTTTACTGCAGTTTCTGGTGCTTGGCTGCCGTGGAGTCAAATGTCATCATTGTTCTGAATTACTGCCATCACCATAAACTAGATAGACCTTATAAATAATGGTGACATACCAAAAAATAAAAAGTAAATTAAAAAATTGTCTTTATGGAGAAAAATATCCATGAATGAGACTCAAGCATGACCACTTTCAATCCTGACACTGATTTTTCTTGCCAACTAGAGTTCTCTGAATATTCACAAATTAAATGACTATGAAGGAAGAACTAGGGATCCACAATGTCTTACATACCAGGAAAGAATTTTTACACTGAAAGTTCCATGTCTGTCTTATCAAGGTCCATAGGAAAGAGGAAAAAAATATATTGTTTTACTGTTCAAGTTATTTAGATCAGAAATAGTTCTTTTGGATTAACCTGCCTGACCCATAATGCCTACTATAGACACTCAAAAAAAAAATATGCTGATTAGAATTGTTTTAAATTTGAATTGACAGAAATTGGCATGCACAGTCTGCCCTGTGTTCTGGCAGAGTCACATTGCACAGTGGAAATATTAAAAAGAGGACCTGACACCTACAGCAAAAGGAGATTTTTTTCTCTAAATTTCTCATTGCTTAAATTTTGAAACTACAAAGTAATGATAATTATTCCAGTTTTCACTCTCTAGGAAAAGAGCACGTATTTTAATTATTGTAGAATATGATACGATAAATCTCTCAGATTCAGGTAACTTACCTTTTTGCCTTTTGAAATTTAGATGCACTGTTTCTATAGTGATCGATGTGCAGACTGACCCAGTTTCCCCGGCTGAAGTAGAACACAGTTCGTTAGGTTCCCCAGAGACGTGGGAGCGAAGTGAAGTGGTTTGAATTCAGGTGCTGGAGTCAGACAGACTTGGACTCAGTCCCTGTCTCTGCCACGCACTGGCCTGTGCTGTGGAATCACTCTGGGCACATTTCCTAGTCACTAAAATTGGTATTGCAAGAGGAAGGGGCCCAAATTTATTTGTCCTTAACACAATCTAATATAATATCTGAAAGTAACGAGCAAATGGTGTGCTCGTCATAAATGTTTGTTGCTATTATTACCGTTACTCATTCCCGTTGGAAGAATCGATAAGGTTTCTACGCCACGTCTCTATGGATGGAGGAGGGATTCATCTAGCTGCAAAGGGTCATCACATGTGTTGACTGACATAATTGAAACTCAGTTGGATGAGGTGCAGGTGAGGTCAAGATAACCACTGGAAGGGATTTTGGAATAAACTAGTCAAAGCAGGAGTTGGAAGTGTGATAACCTAATCAGGTTATTACAAGCAAGTCTCAGAAAATGACCCCGGTTAAGGGAGCTCATGGAGTTGATGGAGATGCAGGCTTGGAAGCAAGCAGGGACATAGGGAGCCGAGGTGGAAGGCTCTGAAATCACTGCCCAGAACTCACCTGGTGTTGTCACCAGACACAGCCCAGAGACCTCTGCCTTTGTGACCCTTCAAAGTGCCTGGTGTTGCTGCTATTCCAAGAAGCCATGAGTATCACTCTGCCTACTTCTTTGCATCACAGTCTCCAAAGTCAGAGTTTTGGGTAGGTGGGTCTGATGGGCAAAAGGGACCAGGAGAGCTGGTGTACCTTTCCAAAAGGATGTCAGTTCCCCTACCACAACTCACGGGATAGAAGACCCATCTGCACAGAAAGGATAAGGAGATGCTGAGCAGCCAAAAAGCTTTGTCCCCTATAAAAGGATATGATCAATGCCAGGTATATTATCAGAACAAAGATACCTGTGTGAGTCATTCTGCAACATGATCCATTCTTAGAATGTAGGTCAATAATTAGACTGGCTGAGTTATCTAGCCTCTGGGGCCTCTTACTGGTCATTTTACTCCGGAAGGCATCTCACTTGTCCCCATGGCAGATGCTCAGCTTTCTCTGTGCTCTCAGAATGCTTATGGAAAAAAGCTGGGGGTGTTTGGGAATTACAGAAGTTTCCCTGATCTTGATGGTTTCAACAATTCTTCCCAGGCTTGAATGGGAGAAGTTAGTATAGGGTTTTTGATTTGGAGAAAGGGGGCACCCATAAAAGTAGGCCTATTGCCCTGTTCCTATGACCTCCAGCCATAGATCAGACTGTTTTCTCATGTCTGGGGCCAGAGAGGCTGATGTCTGAATCTCTTCCTTGAAAGCAAATCAGTTTACTTAACTTTAGTCTAAATAGAGAACATAAATATAATTCTACCAATTATTGATGCTTTAAAAATAAACATATGTTTTTATCTAAAAGTAATTTTATAAAGGGGAATTTTGAAGTAATAGAGAAAATGGAAAAGTTTATGATCCACCATTCTAATAAAACTACTTTGGTCATTTGGCCTATTTTCTGTCATGGGTCTTTAGCTCACATTCATCTCGTAGGGACAACGTAAACTTTTCTTCAAGCAGACACACACACAGGAACTGCTGCCTCCCAAGCCTCAGCTATAGACAGGGGATGCTCTCATTTTGCATATAGGGAAATTGACAAACCGAGGGCCTATATCTAAATTTCCACTGGGAACAGATCCCAGATCTCCATAATATCCTAATAGGCTATTCCTTAAAAAATTCTCTCTCTCTCTCTCTCTCTTTCCTTCCTTCCTTCCTTCCTTCCTTCCTTCCTTCCTCCCTTCCTCCCTTTCTTTCTCTCTGTCTCTATTTCGCATTTCCTTTCAACTCGTTTTGTCAGTTGGATTAGAGAATGTTAAAAACAAAAACACTCTTTTCTTGTAAACCGTCAAAGGGCGAGCCACAGTTTCATGTAGTAATAATTATGACAGGCGCTATCCTTGTTAAGCACCTAGTGTGTGCAAGATTCTTTATATATACTGTTTCTAATCCTAATAAAAATGTTCTAATAAGTAGTCATTGTTAATCCCATTTTACAGACCAGGCAACCAAGGCTCTTCCAGGTGAGGGAATTGATCAGGGTCACACGCGATCTTGTATTAGAGCTGGGATTGGAAGTGAGGTGCACATGGAGGCAAAATCCATGCTCCTTCTTCATGCAACCTATCCTGGAAATTTGGAAGACAGTCGAGTTTAGGGTAGATTTGGTATTTAAAATGAAGTGCTTATAGATAGGACTATTTAACTTAAGACTAAGTAGTTATTTCCCTCAAGTATCTGGCTTAACTGAATCTAAGAAGCTGTTACACGCAGGCTTCCTTGTCTGTGAGCCATGACAGGCAAAAATAATTTTTATGATGTGCGTGCTCCTGAAGCTATGGCTCCAAACAGCCAATGAGTGTGATGTAGCTTGAAGGAAAGTGGAAACAGAAAGCAGTGTGGCCTCTCGGAAATGATGTAACATCCCCCCACCCTCACCCCAGCCCCACAGCCTATAAAACATCTTCAGAACAGGTGTCTTATACAACGGGAGACTTGGAGAGCTCAGCATTTAATGAATCCAGGCCTTTCTCAACCATATGTTATGAAGATCCCTTTAGACCTGAGTACTTTGAGTTGTTCCCCCCACCAAGTAATTAAACTAGGTGACATCCTTCCTCCTGCACATACTCCCCCCACCTCTCATGTGGCTTTGTAATGGGAACCTGACACACTGTACTATGTTTAGTAGTGCCAGGTGTGGGGTGTAAATCTACAGGAGCAGGAGACAGGCACCGAGGAAGGAACCTCTTTATGTGCTTCTGAGTAATTCTCCCAAGAAGAGAGAAGTCAAATAGCTAGAGGACAAAAGGCTTTATTTCACCTTGTCATTGGTGCTATTTAATAAAGAAATTGCCCCTCAAAAAGGAAATTGTGAACTTTGTGGTACTTGGTACTCTTCCAGAGTTTTAACACTGAACAGATATCCACGAAGTGAATATCTGAATCCTTCCAGGAGTTTGCACAAGTTTGTCACTTGTGGAGCATTTGCCAGTATTAATTCTTTACATACCCATCATGGTAGCATGCTCTAATGGGCAATGGCATCGTTGTCTTTGTGTGTCCATCTTACTGATGCATGCCTTCGGAGTAGAGGGTTTTTTTGTAGGGTGGTACGAGGACAATGGAACTAGGAATGGAACTAGTTTAGCCACCAGACTAGATCTCATGTTGAACTTGAGCTGAACAGCTGAGCTGAACAGCTGCATGCCCTTCCAGGCAGCTGGATCGCGATAGGGCTTCAGGTGAGTTTGTAAGCATTAGCTGGCATTATGCGACCTTAGGAACTTTCCCATCGAGGTGTATTCGATAGCTCCCAAGAGCCAGGGATGATAGCAAGAGCTGATGCTCCCCTTCTCCCCGTCTCTATCCCTCTCTCCTCTTTCCTTGCCTTCTAGCTTTCTTTTCTGGAGCCATGAAACATATAAGGAAATTCAAGAATTTAATCATAAAAGTAGTAAGTGCTTATTATAAAAACTTAGAAAGATGGAAAAGTTTAAAGAAGAAAATAAATGGCACCAGGAAATATACAACTTATAGATAAGCACTGTTAATATGCTTTTATATAACCTTCTGGCTCATCCTTGCTCTATGTGTGTAAGCGGGTGGGCGGAGGAAGTTATGAAAGTAGTAAGTCTTTCTAAGAATTTATTGTACTTTATCTTGCAATGGTAGGAATAATTTACCATGAAATAATGTTGAAGTGTGAGGACTGAATTATAGTATTTCCCATCGGCTACTCTAAAACCTATATTCTTTATATTTTGGTATGATAGTTTAAAACAATGTTAGCTTCATAAACAAGTTGAAAAAATAAGATAAAGTCTCTCTGTACACCCTTTACCCAGATTCCTAAGGTCAACATCCTACTACATTTGCTTTATTATTCAACCTGTCTTACTTCCTCCTCTATAAATGGTAAACTGATAACATAAATTTTTTCTAAACCATTTGAGAGTAAGTCATAAGTTGCATATCTTGTACTATTTATTGATGAGTATTTCAGTGCCTATTTTCTAAAAATAGAGCCTTCTTTTATATAACAACAATAATATAACTATCAAAATCAGGAAATTAACACTGATACAAAAATATTATCTAACCTACAGACCTTATTCGAATGTTTTCCAGTTGTCCCACTAACATCCATTAGAACCAAAATAAATTATATTTTGTGTGTGTGCATATTTCATGTTTCTGGCCTGGATTGCAATCCAGGATTACATATGGTATTTAATTGTTATGCTTCTTTAGTCTCATTTAATATGAAAAGCTCCTCGACCTTGCTTTTTCAGCCATGACATTTTTGAAGAGTACAGGCCATTTATTTTGTAGAACATCCTTTAATTTAGGTCAGTCTGATGTTTCCTCATAATTAGATTCAGGCTTTGCCTTTTTGAGCAAGAATACTACAAACCATTGCATCTTTCTCAGTGTATCCTGCAAGGAGGCATATGATAACTGTTATCCCATTACTGCTGCTGATGTGTGTGTGTGTGTGTGTGTGTGTGTGTGTGTGTGTGTGTGTATCAATTGGAATTAGCATATGTATATATGTATGTGTGTGTATATATACACACACACACATTCAGTTCTTATTTTTAATACTTAACATAATATTGTGATCATCATCCCAATCAACAATATTCTTTGGAAGTAGGATTTTAATATTTGCATAATATTTCCTCATATGGATGGATCTAAATTTTATTAAAAAATGCTTCCTTACCATTGGTCATGTAGGTTGTTTCCATTATTTGGTATTCTATATAACAGTGTAATGAATATCCTTGCATAAGAATGTTTGTTAGCATCTTTGATTAGGTTAATAGAAGTGAAAATATTAGGCCAAAGCATTCAAACTTTAAGATTCTTTCCACATATTTTCAAAATCCTTCTCAGGTTTATCCAACTGTGAGTTAAAACTGTGAGTTGTTTTTTTTTTAACTTTAGTGGTATTATTGTTTTTTCATCTCTGTCCATTTGAGAGTGGGCTAAAAAATGCAGTTTGGAATGAAGATTCTTGAGTTCTACTTTTCCTTAGGATGTAGAAAATTGCATCAAAACATCACTCTTACCCTAATAATGAGAAAAGCCAGATAATCTACAAAATCATAACTCTTCTCAAACATATCAGAGAGCTGAGGTTTTAAACCAAAATAGTGAACTAATTTCCAAAGGGTGACAAGGCTCTTTTGAGGAGAGATAGGGGCACATGGTCTGGTTCGCCTTTGGCAGAACATGGAAGAAAGGGGGCTCCCACAACAGAGGGTAAGATAAAATCAACTAAAAATTTTAAAAAGCTTATTAAAAACCAAGTGTGAGGTGGTAGCATATCATCTTAGAATAACCAAAAGCCACATCCCAGGCGAGTTCAAAGTTACATGGAAGCTCATTTCCACAGGCTTCCAGGAGACGCTTACAGGCTGTAAGGTAACAGAAACTTATTGTGGAAGGTTTTGAAGACTGGTGCACTAAAGGTTATCATAGCAGCCAAAGAGACCTACTACTGACTACCTTAACTCATTCACTACACTAATACCCAGAGAGAAGAGGTATGCCCCTTACTAAATGTAAATACTATTTACCTCAGTTTTTATCATTCTTCTACACACAATATTGAGCATTTAATAAAACATGAGGAGATATATAAAATTAAAAACAGGAAAAATGACCCATTGTCGAGATGAATCTTATGACCGAGTAATATTTCTTTGTATATATGTACTACATCTTCTTTATCCAATCACATGGCCATAAGAAAAGATGAAATACTGCCACTTGAGACAATGTGGATGGATCTTGAGATTATCATGCTAAGCCAAAAGTCAGACAGAAAAAGCTGAGAGCCACATGATTTCACTCATATATGGGATATAAAACTGAAAGCAACAAATGAACAAGACAAACAAAAACTCATAGACACAGACAACAGTTTAGTGGCTACCAGAGGGAAAAGGAGGTGGGGGGAAGGTAGATAAGGAAAAAGGGGGTCAAATATATGGTGACAGAAGATCTGACTTTGGACGGTGAACATACAATGCAATATACAAACAATATATTATAGAATTGTACACTTGAAACTTATATAATTTTATTAGTCGATAAATTTAATTAAAAAAATGAATCAGCTCTAGAGCAAGACTTAGAGAAGATTCAGTTGTCGTAATTATCAGACAGACTCTTTAAAATGACTAGTACTGGCTTTTGGGTATAACGGAATAAGACCCCATGAGATGGTCCATCCCAAAGAAAATAATTACAAAACTTCAACAAAATACAAAAAGCAACGCCCCGAAGGCACTGGAAAATGAACAGAAGCAGAAAGACTAAAGTAAGGGATGTGAGGATTCCACTAGTGAATCCCTGTCTCTAGCTTTTAGCCTGGTTCAATGAGCTTCGAACTCAGCACAGTGGTGACTGATCTTTCTGATACGGAATACCAGGAACGAGATACCAGGAAAAGATGAATGCTAAAGAGAGTGAGGGACTTCTAGAAGTAAAAGAGCCAGAGAAGGCACGCCCCAACCCTGTCCGCCCACATCTCTGACCCCTGAACATGCGGGAACATGGCTCAGCTGAACCAAAAGATCTGGAAGGAAACCAGAGCTTCTGCCCAAGAAAAGAGTTTGCAACTCAAACCCACCAATGAATTTTCCCTTTTCCATGAGATATCAGTGCTGAAGATCTGTACCCAGCGAGGCCGGACATCACGACATCACCGAGGAGTCACGCCTCTTCCTCAGTTTCCACTTTCCTTCAGCCTGCCTTTCGCTCATCGGTTCATCGTCCACTGAAGCCATGACTTGCAGCACACGTGCATCACAAAGTTTGTTTTTTCCCCTTATGCCACAAAAATAAACAACAAAAAAAAGCTAGTGCGTAACACCTGCTCTTTCTTTTGAGAATATTTTCCACTTTCTTGGTCCTTTGGGGTCGTATTCTCGACATGGTGAGTTATGGAGATTCTAGATTCCATTATTTTTCTCCAAAAAATATTGTTTCTTCAAACAAATAATTCATAATATCAACAGATTTATAAATTGTACTGGGCACTGCTCTGATAATATAACAGAGACTAAGACTGCAAATGCTATCAGCCTTAAGGAGAGAAATAGAGACACAGGCGATGAACAAGTAAACAAACAGGTAAACCGCTACCCAGGTGATTAGAGTAACGAAGGGGATAACTATAACCATACACTAGAGGCCAGGGGTCGGTAAGCTTTTCATGTAAAGGGTCAAATAGGAAATACGTCAACTTGGCCATTGTAGCACCAAAGCCGCCATAGATAACACAGAGGTGAATGAGCATGACTATGTTGCAATAAAACTTTATACATATATAAAAAAGCAGATAGTGGGCTGGTTTGGCCCGTGGGTCAAAATTTTCCAACCATGTGCTAGGGAATAAAGCATACTCATTCTTGATACTTTAGATAAAGTGATCAGAGAAGACTTCTCTGAGGAGAAATATTTTAGCTGAGACTTTAGGAAATGCCAGTGTGTTCCGGGAAAAGAAGTAGTAAACATATGAGTTCTAAAAAGTGGAAAAGGCTCAGGCTGTTCCAGGAACTGTCAGAGGGCCAGTGTGGCCGGAGTGTGGTCAGCAAGTGGCAAATCAAGGATGGAGAGCAGACGAGGAAGGCCGAGCGGGGCCTGTAGATTCACGGCAGGAATTTAGATGTTCACGGAAGGGTTTTTAAATGGAAGTGAAGCGACCTGACATATAATTCAGAGGGCGTGCGGTTTATCGTGTGGAGAACAGATTAGCAGGTGACTAGAGGAGCAGCGAGGAACCCAGCCCAGGCGCCTTTGCAAGAGCCCTGTGAGGGACAGTTGAAACTTTTACTTGGTCTTCATACACTACTATTATTTGCCCTGTGAGGTCTTATTCCTGTGAAGTAGTAACTGGTATTACATACAAGTAAAATTTAGGAACCAAAGTAACTTGTCCTAAGGGGTGGAGCTGGGGTGTAAACTCAGGAAGACTAATTTTCAAGTACGTCTTAGCCACTCTCCCACAGTCGCTTGACCTTAAGGCGTCCTTCCCACCACTACCTACAGCTATGTGGTTGAGTGCTTTCCAGAATTCTTTGGCTCAAGCCACCATGATTCAGCAGTAAGCCACCAATTTTGGTTTTTGGCACTTATTATAGCCAGAAGCCTGTGCGTTTGATACCTAAATGCAGGGCCACCTTCTCACCTCCAAGAACCTGTAGCAGAGGATGTTCACAGCTGAACCTGGCTGAGCATGTTTGAGATCCTGGTAAAGCATGAAGATAATGTCATTATTCAGGAAAAATTTTATTGAAAACATTGAAAAATTTTTAAATGTCAGTTTCTCTTTGTTCTTAATAACTGATTACACCAGTTTGTTATAATCTTCAGGATTTAGTGGTTTTTTGTTTTTGTTTACCAAGCAGCAAACACTTTTTGAGATTATTACTATTTTATACTTAATTCATTGCGTTTGAGGAATAATGAATATTTAGCAATGGAAGATGTTTGCAAGATCACTCAGGCTACCAGTCTTTAAGCTGTGCTCTGAAGAGGCTGAAGATTTAAGGGGGGAAAGACGGGAGCTCAAGAGGCGCAGATCTTCCACTCAAGCACTTTCTTTATTTTATGTATTGAACTTTTTTTGGAGAGATTCTACAGGTAAAAATGTTAACTTATTAAGTAAAGTAATTAAATCCAATGCCTTATAGAAAAGTAAGTTAAGGCCAAGAGAGAGTAAATAATTTGCTTAAGGACCCATAAAAAGTCAATGACAGGACAAGAACTAGAACTCAGAAGCCCTGAATTTGCCTTGAGAATCAATGTGGTAAAAAGTTAGATAAAATATTGGGTCGACGACTTAAATTTATTACTAGTTGTATGTTTAGGCAAATAATTTTACATGTCTTAAGTCTCTGCATCTTTAAAGAATTGTAGTTGTCTTTTGTTTTCCTTCTTTTTGTTACAACATTTTCTCTCAGAAATGTGACTTTCAACTAGGTGAGGAAGGGTGAGATGAAAATTTAAAAGACCAGTTTGGGACAATTTTCTTTTCTTGCTTGCACACGTTACTTCACTAGTAGTACCCTCAGTGAGAGCAGTTTGGGTCTGTTTTATTAAACAATGCAATCTAGAGTCTGAATAACATCCATACACACACAGTAGGAACTCCATAAACACTTGTTTCATAGATTTATCAACCTCTAAAGAATTGAAGAACCCATTCTGTTCTAAGGGTATGCTTAGCTATTTTTAATGATGCACTGCCATCTGCTGGCAATATGAATAATTACAATTGCATCCATGAAAATGAAATCTTCGGGGACTTTTTCCTTTTTTGTTTTTATATTGCTTTAACAATGTTTAGAGAAAATATTGTGGGAACATGTCTTTTATAATAAAATTAAAAATATCATCTCTGTATACCAGGAACAATTTTCTGCACAAAATGACAAAACATGTACCCTCACCTATACTGAGAAATGAAAGCAAGCCTGAGAAAAGAAAGGCTAGAAGTGAACAGATGCACCTGAGGGAGAAGAAACCGAACAATGGTGAGGGGCGCCCCCCTGTGGACTTCGAGAGCCTTACTTAGAATAAAGGGATGAAGATTGGACTCCATGGGTTAGGTGGAGACTCTTTCGTAGAGAATTTAAAATTAATTTTGAGATTTCTGAATCCCTAGAAAAACCCCAATGCCATCTGCTATCGGACCCAGTCTTTTAGAAATAAAAATTTCCTCCGCATGTCTGTTCTTTCCACCATGTTTTAAAATAAATCTTTGTGAACAAAATTTGTTTCTTACTAGAAACAAATAGCCAAGGTAGCTAGCTTGCTGCCATGTGGTATTTCCCTGGTCCTCGATTTTGTCTTATGAAATATCGATTGCTCTAGAGAAGTTCTAAAGTAATTACAGTTACGAATACCATTAAATCTGATAGGCATTTCAGCTCCTCTCTTAAAAGAGTGTCCTCCCCATCCCTCCCCTCTCTAGGTTGCAGTGCCTGGGAATACGAGAACTTACATGGCAAAGGGGACTTTACAGGTGTAAATAAATAAAAATCTTCAGATGGGGATTATCTTGAATTACTCAGGTGGGCCCACTAGAACCACAAGGATCCTAATAAAAGGTGGAAGGCAAATGCGACAATGGAAACAGATTAGAGTGAAGGCCAGGCCACCAGCCAAGGAATGCTGGCAGCCTCTAGAAGCTGGAAGAGCCAAAGAATGGATTGTCCCCTGGAGCCTCTAAAAGGAACCAGCCATGCTGACACCTTGATTTTAGCCTCACGAGACTCGTTTTAAACTACTGACTTCCAGAATTTTAAGAGAACAAATTTGTGTTATTTCAGGTCACTAAATTTGTAGCAATTTGTTACAGCAGCAATAGAAAATACTATACATATCTCCACCGAATAAGGATTGTTTACATAATGATCATGCTCTTATCAGACTTCACAAAATTAATAATTCCTTGATATCATTAAATTCCATATTCAGATTTTCTTGATTTTGTAGCTAATTGCCTTGTGCTGTCATTACTGTTTAACCTATTTGCTTATTGAGGGGAGGGGTTGATTCCATTCAGCAATGTATCCCCTACAGAAGGGGTCCCCAATCCCTAGTCCAGTCCGTGGCCTTTTAAGAACCGGCCCGCAGAGCAGGAGGTGAGCAGCGGGCAAGCCAATGAAGCTTCAACAGACATGAACAGACATGCAGCTGCTCCTCAGTGCTAGCATCAGTGCCTCAGCTCCACCTCAGATCATCAGGCAGTAGATTCTCATAGAAGGACTGATCCCTGGTGCCAAAAAGGTGGAGGACCAATGCCCTACAGTGCCCAGGACATGATATAGAAAATAAAAGCAGGTTCAATTGAAACGAATCACATCAATAATAACTTTGACATAAGAAAATGCAATTTTGCCATTTTGACTATAAACACCAAGTCAGAAAGACATCATACTATGACAAAGTCACTATTCAATGATTCACCACTCTGACAGTTCTTTTCATGTGTAATTTTCAATTTAATTGTTAACATTATCTTATACAGTTGGTCAAACTGGAATTTGGAGGTCAGTAATTTGATAAATGTCATCTAACAGGTGATGAGCCAAGACAAGATTCAAATCCTGGAAACATCTACTTTGAACCACTCTACAATAATCATGAACAGCAGCTGCTTAGAGAGCTGCAGAATGCAACAACAAATTGGATGGGGAGAAAACCACGAAGGCTTAGCAAAACCACACTCATTATAATTCACGTGGCAGAACTACAGGTGGCGGAAGTAACAGCCTGAGACAGTACCTGAAGCCAGGAGAATCAGAATGTGATGATTAATATTTAATGTAAAATGTCATTTAGTTCTTGAGTTGAGGTCGAGTGAGAATAAATGTCATATCACACACACACACACACACACACACACACACACACACACGCACACACACCAGCTGCAGTAAAAGCAAAATGAAACCCTTAAAAGGCTATGGTATGATATGGTTCCTGGATACAACTGACTTTTTCACTCTGACTCGCTCACTTGGTGCCTTCTAAAGATCCCCAGGTCCTCATCTCTGGTACCTGTAAATGTTACCTCCTGTGGCGAAGTGGACTTTGCAAATGTGATTAAGGATCAGGAGATTACCCTGGATTAATTCTGTGGCTCTAAACATAATCACCTGTGCTCTTACAAGAGGGAGGTGGAGGTAATTAAGCACACGGAGAAGGCTCTGTGACTGAAGAAAAGATTTGGCTTTAGAGGTTAAGGAAGGGTTCACGAGGTAAAGAATGGAAGTAATGCAGCTCTAGATGCTGAAAAAAAGCAAGAAAACGGATTATCCCCTGGCGCACCTCTGGGAGCATAACCTGGCTGATACCTTAACCTTAGCCCAGTAAAACTGATTTGGGACTTCTGGCTTCCAGAATCCTAAGAGAATAAGCTTGTATTGTTTTAAGCCACCTGGATTGTGGTCATCTGTTACAGCAGCCACAGGAAACGAATACATTCCCGTACAGCGATTACCTCTAATTGTCGCTATACTTTATGGGATAGGCATGCTTCAGAAAATAAGCCTTTAAAGTAGATATGCATCTCAAATCAATTTTCCATTCATTTTCATTATGAAATTGCAGATGTTATTTTTTTAGAACTCCAAGGATAGCAGTCACAGCTGCTTCTCTTGCACTTATCACATTGTTTTATTTTTAAAAACACGTAAAAAGAAGCTTGTAAATCATAGCTGCAGTTAGAGGAATGTTGAAAAAGTGAATGTTCCCATGTTATCACCGTCCCAGCACCCAGGAAGCCTTCATCGTGCCGCTTCATAGTCGCTTCATGGTCACGACTGCCGTTTGCCAAAAGTTGCCTGTCTTAACTTCACCGGTTTTAGAAACTTAGGTAAATAAACTCAACAGCATGTGTTCTCTGTTCAGCTTCTTTCACTCAACATTGCTTTTGAGCATTGTAATTTCTTCATTTTCCCTACCAAATAATATTTTTCCCATCAAGAATATATGAGAGTTCTAGGTTCTTTTAATATTGACAGTTTGTTCATTTTAGCTGTTTGGGGGGTGTGTAGCAAATTTCAGTGTGAATTTAATTTTTCATTTTGTGAAATTTCTGCTCAAGTTTTTTGGCCTCTTCTCTGATAGGTAACCTGGCTTTTTGTTTTGTTTTGTTTTGTTTTCCTTTTTAAATGTAGGAATTTAACAAATATTCTGGATGTGAGTCTTATGCAGGATATATGTATTTCAGGGTTTTTTTATAATGTGCATTTTCAATCTCTTAAATGGTGTTTTCAATGAACAGAAGTTCTCAATTTAAAAGAAAAGAACTAAAATTACCAATATTTTTGCATGGTCTGTTTAAGAAATATGTACCTACTCTGAGGTCATGAAGATCGTCTCACATGTCATTGTACAGAAGCTGTACCGTTTTGCTACTTTTGTCATAAGGATTGACCGGTCACTTAGATTGGATTTTTGTGTGCAGTAGAAGTCAAATTCTATTTTTTCCATGTGGTTGTTCCGTTCACTACGCATCATCTATTGAAAAAAGTATAGTCCACGACCTGTTAGTTTTGTCATAAACCAAGACACCATAATAAATGTGCGAGGCTATTTGTAGACTTTATATTTTGTATCTTTAGTGTCAAATCTCCATGTCAATATCACATTGTCTTAATTACTGTGGCTTTATAATAATTCTTGATAGATGGCAATGTAAGTC
>NW_011888805.1:5817023-5846089 GCF_000151845.1 Pteropus vampyrus
ATAATTGTATTTCTATACTCTGGCAATTAACAACAAAAAATTGAAAATTTTAAAATTCAATTTCTAATGGCATCAACATTGTGAAATACTTAATAAATCTGACAAATGTTGTAAATGATCTGTATATTGGAAACAATGACACTTGGCTGAAAGAAATTAAAGAAGATGCAAATAAATGAAGGGACAAATGTTCATAGCTTGAAAGATCCCATATTTTTAAGATGTCAATTATCCAAATTGATCTATAGAGTCAACATACCACCAATCAATATCCCAACAGGTGTATAAGTGTGTGTGTGTGTGTGTGTGTGTGTGTGTGTGTTTTGTATCTAACTTATTTAAAAAATTCATGGATCAGCAAACTACAGCCTGCCAGCCAAATCTGACCATCCATCTGCTTTAGCAAATAAAGTTTTAATGGAACACAGCCATGCTCATTCATTTACATACTTTCTTATGCTGCTTTCATGCTACAATGTCAAAGTTGAGTAGTTACAACAGAGACTTTATCTTGATGTCCTACAGAGCCTAAAATATTTACTGTCTCACCCTTAGAAAAAGTTTGCCAATCCGTGCTAAAATTTATATGAAATGCAAAGAACTGAGAATAACCAAGACAACTCTGAAAAAGAAGGAACATTCTGAGGACAAATGCTCTCAATGAAAATCAAGGCACTACTGGTACAAGCAATAACATGGGTGGATTTCAAAAACATGCTGAGCAAAATAAACATGTACGTAATGAGTACATATGTGATAAGTGCTGCATGATTACGTCTGTATTAAATTTTAAAATAGACAAAAATAACCTACAGTGACAGGAATGAGGTCTCCTGTGGATGATGGAGAAGCTGATTGCAAGGAGCATGAGCTTTTAGGATGATGACTGTGTCCTGTGTCTTGATTGTGATGACGGTTACGTGGGTTTATACTTCGGTCAAATCTCACCGAACTGTGCACCTAAAATGAATGCGATCAATGAAGTTGATTCAGAAAACAAAACAAAACAAAACAAAACAAAAACAAAACAGTAAAGTTGACTAAAGAAAAAAGAAAAATTTATATAAGCATAGGTGTACTAACCCAAAAATGGAAGTGTGACGTTTTCTACTGTGACTGCTGCTTACCTTGAGGCCCTGTAACGAGTGTTTGATCTTGTTGTGGGGATTCAGCCACAGCTAACTGCATTGTTTTCCATCAGTGCTGGGGCGATGGTTAATGTTATACGTCAACTTGCATGGGCCAGGGGTGCCCAGATTCCACATTGTTTCTGGTGTGTCTGTGAGGTGTGTTTTTGGATGAAATTAAGCATTTGAAGCAGTGGGCTCAGTAGACTGCCCTTTCCAATGTGGGTGGGCATCAAACGACCTGTTGAGGGCCTGAATAGAACAAAAGGTGGAGGGAAGAGAAATTGCTTCTTTTTTCCTGGCCTCACTGAGCTGGGACATCTCATTCATCTTCTCCTGCCCTTGGACCAGGATTTATACCACTGGCTTCCCAGTTCTCAGGTCGTTAGACCTGAGTAAGAACTGTACCACCAGCTTTCCTGGGTCTCCAGCTTGCAGATAGTGGATTGTGGAACTTCTCAGTCTCCATGATCACAGGAGCCAATTGTCTAAACAAATCTTCATATACATTTAAGAACCTCTATTGGTTCTGTTTCTCTGAAGAACCCTGACTACTGCAGCTGGATTTTGGGAGGGCTCTTGTGGAATGTGGGTCTCCTTACGGAGTGGCCAGCACTGGGGTTATGCTCACAGGGTCTACCCTCGCTGCCATCTTCGTACAAACACAAAAACATCTTTACTTTGAAACAAGCTCAGGTGAACCAGGCATCCCTAACTCCATCCATTGTAGCCGCATGCACCAAACCACCAAACATTAAGATACAAAAACAAGAGCTGCATCTCCTATAGATGCAGTAGATGCAAAGATCCAGTAGGTCCTTTGGAAAATAACTCCCATTGCCTTCAAGTTCTCTCCTGGACATTCCAGGACAGGATTTTTAATACAAGGTACTGAGCCATAATGTGGTGACTCAAAGCTAAAGAGACTGGTTGGATGAAATTGTTCTTTCTTAATTGGGAGTGGAGGGTATGAGGACACTTAATCTTATGAGAAGCAGATAAAATCTATAAACTTGCTTCATTAAAAAATAAACACACAAAAATATTTGTAAACAGATTCATAAAATTCCCGGCCCCTTTAGTGCACATACATGGAACAGTGAACTAGAGAGTCCTATCATATGGGGTGGTCTGTGATCCTGGGAGAATAGGCTGCTTTTTTTGTTCACACCACTAATTTTCAACCCTTCATGTAAGTTACTGGCTTTTAGAACCAAGCAATTTGTAAAGAGGCAAAAGAAGGCAACCGAAAACACATGATTTACCTTTCTATGGAAAGTGTTTATAATTGATGGAACAAGTTCTAAATGCCTATATTATATATATGTGTGTGTGTGTATATATATATGTATGTATGTATGTATGTATAGGTATATATGTATATATAATTTAAATATATTCAAATACATTCAAATATATTTAAAAGTCATAGATTAATAAAAATTAATGAAGTAATTAAGTTTAACACGCATTTACTAAACACCTACTATGTGTAAGGTATTGTGTTAGTTGCTGCACAGGATACAGACATGAGCAATAGTAATGATATTCAGGGCCCTAGAACTTGGATCCTAACTAACTCTTTAGTTTAATGTTCTTCTTCTTATACCCTATAAACCAGTCATACCAAATTCATTGACGGCCTCCAACAAACTCAAAGTTTAATTTTTTAATGCCCTTGTTCATGAACTTCTCTCTGCTTGACAGACTCAGTGCTTGAAGGTCACATTTCAAGACACATTTCAAAGAAGAACATCCTACTTGAAGCCCTTCCTGATCACTTCCCAGTCTAGAACTGATCTTCCCCTTTTCAGCTCCTACTATTGTTCTTATGCAGTGCATTTGAGTCAAAGGAACATTTCTCTCACAATTAAATATTACTTAGCCCCACTGTCGACACTGCATCACTCTCTTTTAGCCATAGCAGGAAAAAAATCTTCTCATACATATTAAGATTAGAGAGGATTTTTACTAATATAGAATTATGTAAACCTTGAAAGTACAAGGACACGAAAAAATTTTAAAACTTATTTCTCTCTATTTCTTCCATTTAAATCTAAGGAGGCAGACAGAGTTTGACTTGCCTGCATTTTACAGTCTGGTCTCACCTGATGACATTTGGGCTGTGACACCTCTGTACATATGTTTACTTCAACATTGCTAACACTTTATTATACCTATTTGTTTTCATATGTGTCTCTTTAATGGACTATAAGCTTCTTGAGAACAGGGCCCTAATTTATCTGCTTGACTAATACAGCACTCATTACACAGCTGTACCAGTAATAACAGAAATAATCATGGAAGCAGGAACTGTCCTAAGTGCTTTACACTTATTTACTCAACTAATACTCATAACGGTATGATAAAAGTACTTTTATTTTTACAGATTTGGAAACCAACATCTAGGTTAAGTAATTTACCATGTCTTGATGTGCTTAGGACAGTCGTGATTTATGCTTGTTGTTCTAGTGCAATTATTAACAGCTTCCCCTTACACAAAGTATCCTTTTTGAAAAACAAATTTATGGTCATCTTAGGCATAACCAGATTCCAAATCTAGGCAATGGGCTCCATATCACTGTTCATATCCTCTAAAAAATACTATATGCTCCTGAAATGTACACTGAATGAAAGAATGGTTAAGACATCGTTCCTGCTTTAGAGGAGCTCACGGTCTCAACGGAGGAGACTGAAAAACCCACAAATGACTGCTGTACAGAGAGAAATGAAAAAGACAAACAAGGCTATAGATTTTTATGACCGGAAGAATGATGTCTGTTTGATGATAGGAGACACTCCATGTTATAGGAAGCATTTAAAATGGGCCCATTTGAAAGGACTAGAGCGTAAGAGAAAATATCCAAGGCAGGGAAAATAGTATGCACCGAGTGAATGGGCAGGAAAGGAGAGGCTCGTATTTAGGGAAACTGCTCCGTGGGTCGTAGGAGCCAAGTACTACGGAGAGCCTCGAGTTCTAGGGAGAGGGCTTCACACACGATTTAGTGGACAAGCGTAGGGAGGAAACGTGTCTGATCCAGCCGAAACTTAAATTTAGGAAAATTAATCAGGTCGCGGCATGCATGATGGTTTGGTGCAGACACCGGATGGTATTCTCAGTGAAAGTTTGTTGAATGAATTTTAGAATATATGGCTTTACAAATTCAGTAGGAAAAAAAAAGGGAGGGAATGCATAATAGTTCTCCATGCAAGATGATTAAACAATAACATTAAGTTTCACAAATTCTTAGTGCTTGTTATGTTATATGGTATATGTGTTTGCTGTGGGAACTAATGGGAATATGGTGATTTTACAAATTAATAGGAAAATACGTGCGGGATAGAGAATATTTTTTCTATTATTATGATTGTTCTAGTAATCTAGTTGATAAATATTTGAGTCATGGTCAGGATAGAGCAAGGTAATGAATCTTATTGAAGTATGAAAATGCCACTGATAGATAAATCATAATACGATAGAAATGTTTCTTACAGACCAGCAATGGTGAAAAAAAAAAAATCTTCATAAGAGTCTGAGAGCTCGAGCTCAGCTAGAAACCAGTATTCTGACAGAAACACATCATAAACTTTAGAGACATTGTGCACTTAGAATTTTTCCTCTAACAAGTTGGCAGCATCTGCAGAATGTCACAGATTGCATGCTCGCACGGAGAGAGGCTGGGTTTTGAGATTGTCACTGGTCTCACAGACACTAGTTTTCAACAGGAGCAACAAAGCCTAATGAAATTTCACATTTCTGCTTCTAGTTTCATCCAGGCAAGACAGAAGGAACATCTAATAATTTTCTGGGAATGTTGTAACGAACGCAGGCGACTGGCTGTACTGTAAGAGGAAAGGATTCCTGAAACTGAAGGATTCACCCATATGAAATTCAGCATATTTCAAAATACATCAGCATCTCCAAAAAAGGAGAACAGTGCATTTGCTAGGACCACAGACTCACTAGGTACAAGTCTCCCCTACCGAGTCTAAGGCCAAATTCCTGTGTGGTAAGTTAGTAACCTCATTAGACAGGAGAGATGCCTTCTTTAGTAATCATAATTTCCACAGTTATGGTCAGAGAGCTGGGACCGCAAGTGGGGCCCAGGATTCTATAACTCAGGGAATCTGACTTAATGGAAAACTGGTTATATACTAATCAAGACCGTAATGCTTTATCGTTTACAAAATACTTTAACATACTTTATCTCCATGAGTGAGTAAGTTAACATCAGAATCATCCCCACCTGAGAGATGAGAAAACTGAGGCTTGAACTAGTTAAGCTACTTCCCAGTAAGTGACAGTGGGACCACAAAACATACTTCTTAATAGCATATCTTCTGCTGTTTCCATAACATCGTACTCTGCTCTTCTGAATCAAGAAAATCACACTTAGGAAACAGAAAGAACCATCAATATTATTAACGTCTTTATTTGAAATTAATGACATTTTTACATAGTTTCCCTGGACGTTTGGAGAGTACCCTGACTCTCAAATGAAAGCGGAGACAGTATAAAGAGGAAACAGCGTCCAGAGAAGTTGGGGGATTGTGGCGGGGCCGTAAGACCTCCTCCTATTCCCATTATGATAGCCATTTTAGAGACGGTTTCTAAAGATACGAACTAGCATCATCCCTTTTTAAAACTCTAAGAATGGCTAAAAATTCTTGCCTTCTAAAAATGTCCTGACCCTATGTGAGGCCAAGAATAGAAAGAGACATATGAAGTGGTTAACATCGCTCCATCCTGCAAAAAGCATCTGGCACATAGTCCCTCTCTGTTAATATATTGGTAATAGTTAATTTTATGTGTCCACTTGGCTGGACCACAGTGCTCAGCTAACTGATCAAACATTATGTTTCAGTGGAGATTTTTCTCAATGAGATTATCATTTATTTATTTTTAATAATGTTTAAATTTTTCATTTAAACATTAAAAAAAATTTTCGGTTGCAGTTGATATCCAATATTATATTAATTTCAGGTGTGCAACGAAGTGCTTAGATGTTTATATAACTTATGAAGTGATCACCCCAATAAGTCTAGTACCCATCTGACACCAAATGTAGTTAATTAAAATATTATTTACTATATTTCCTATGCTGTACTTTACATTCCCACGACTGTTTTTATAACTGATAATTTGTACTTCTTAATCCCTCATCTTCACTGGAGATTAACATTTAAATCAGTGGATTTTGAATAAAGCAGATTACCTTTCATAATGTGGCTGGGCCTCATCTAATCAGTTGATGGCTTAGGACCTTAAAAGAACAAAGAATGGCACTTCCCCTGCCTCCAGCAAGGAGGGAATCTGCCAGCAAACTATCTTTGGACTCCAACTGCAAGTCCTCCTTGGGTTTCCAGCCTGCTGGCTGATCCCATCAGATTTTGGACTTGCCAAGCTTCCACAATCATATGAGCCAATTCCTTAAAATAAATCTCTCTATGTATACACACATCTGGTTGGTTTTGTTTTTCTGGAGACTGCTGAATCATCAGTAATGTTTGATAATATATAGTATATAACATATATGTATGCATACACACAGGAGACACACACATACACATACACATATATCTATGTATACGCAATGCAGCCAATGAAATGAATGAGCTTTACTGCCCCATATTATACTAAAACTAGCCTGCTGACCAAGTGAGCAGATCATCCTTTTAAGAAAATACCAACCACACCCTGTTTGTCTCTAGATGGAGGTTCGGGGTTCTAAGGCACTAATCGCAGTTGCTTTCTTCTCTGTGCTGGGAACACGTAGGGACTCGATTTGCCTCTCAGGTCCTCTAGGAGAACATTTTCAATTGCCTGAACGGTATAGAATGATTTTTAAGAGAAAGGAATGTTTCATGAAACATAACAGCTCGTTTTCATGAATTTTAGGAAATAACACAATTATCATGCAGGAAACCATTGGATTCTGGATCCTGGCCCACCCCCCGTTGGACTTACAGAGTTTTGTGCTAGCGAGGATTTAGAAGGAGGGAGGGATTAGGGTACAGTGGACTTGCCCTGCAGTTCTGTTGTGACTATGTAGAAAGCAAGGCTTTGCAGATCATAATTCTTTCAGGAAGTTCTTAGAGGCCCTGGGAGTCACTCACGCTAGTTAGATTGGTGGACGTAAAAGGGGCGACTGAATACAAGGACAAGCTATGATATTGCTTATTCACTGTGACTCCGAGCTTCTCCTGGCTACTTTCCTGCTCCATACCTGCTAAGTGAGATATGAGAAATAAATTAACTGGAGAATTAGGGAGAGAATGCTTAACAGTCAAGGGCTTTTATTGAGCAAACATTGACGATGTAAAATAGCAGAACAAATGTTTTTTTTTAAAAAAAGAGATCCTTTGAAGGAAAAAAATGTCCGAGTGAACTGGCAATTATTTGGAAGAACAAAAGCCACAACTATGTCAGCAATCCCTTTTAGCTTTTGTGGATAAGGCAAAAAAAAAGCAAACACTTTGTAACTACAAACTGATTTTTTTCTATAACTGTGGCAAAGTTCCAGTAAAACATTTTCTACCTCTTATGTTTGGAGTACTTGCTTGGAATTGTTCCTGGGAAGAAAATGCCCTTTTTACAACTCTGAGTATTTTATTCAGAAAACAGTCCATGTGTATGTGTATACACATTCACACATATATATTTATCTACCCCAAATTTTGATTTTGAAGAAATAGGTTTTTATTACTTTCTGGTTAAAATGATCAAGGTAGTGATATTTTCTATTTGCAGAAATATATCTGTTACTTTTTAAAAAATATTAAGATACTAATCTAGGAGCTGTATTGACTTGCAAGTTGTTTGAGCATCCCTCTTGCTCTGTTGCACATAGTTGCATCACCATAGATAATTTCCCATGGTCATGACTGTGAACTCATGTTTAATACTGCTTAGGGGACTGAGGGCCCTTGAAAGAAAAATCACATGAAATATTATCTCTTTAAAGTGCTTCTTGGATCTTTGGCAGTGAGTTTCATGCTAAGAACTGCTCTTCATAATTTATATGCCACGGCTTTCTCTAATTTGAATGCAAACCCGGCCTAGGTGAAGGAAAACATGCCTCTCTGTGCTGTGGGTTTATTAACTACAGCCTATTATTTCTGCCTTTCTTATTCACCAAGCACGACGGCCTGTATTGCACATTTGAGGACAATTATTGGCAACTGTCAACTCTGTTTTGCTTGCTGTCTTTGTATCTCCTACTGATCTGCTTTGTTTTTTCCCCCTTGCGGACAGTGCACAGTGTCACACAGCTGGGGAGAAGAAATGAGATTTTGGTACCCATATTGGGGGATCATTAATTCCACAGATTTACTGAAAGAAAACTGGAGTTTTATCTCTGATGTTCACAATGGGTATTGTCTTACTGCTGTACCATCTCCTCTTCTGTATTTGCAAGGGAATCTTTTCAACTAATTTTATCCTTAAAAGGGTTAATTACTGTCCCGAGAATATTAAAGTGCATGTATAAAAGAGGCATTAATTTTGGAAATAAAAAGACATAAAATACATATATTTTCTATTTGCAGAAATATATCTGTTACATGTATAAAAGAGGCATTAATTTTGGAAATAAAAAGACATAAAATACATATATTTCCTTGAAAAATTCAGACTGGACAAAATTACATGGCTTGCTGGACATTTCGTTTTTAGGTCTTTGGATTTCGTGTTTAAATGGACACTACTAGCATTTTTATATTTAAAGTAAAAGGGAACTATAATATTCCAATGCTGAAAATATTTTAGCACTTAATCAGTCTAATATTTACCAGATAAATAAACTGAGGCCAACAGCAGACAGATGACATATTAAAGTCACACAGAACAAGCCATTACTAGCAGAGTAAATATTTCCTAAGAATTAAACCAGTGATGTTGCTTCTACATTACATGATTCCTTCGGAGTGAAGGACTAGTTGCCTTTGGCAAAATGGGATCAAGTCATCTTTCTAAACCTTAAACGATGGTAATTCTCTATGACTTCTTTATCTAGTTCTTCTTATCCTTACTAGTTAAAAGCATCAGAGTTTTCTGGCCTTACTGCAGGCAGTAGTAGGGTTTTCTCATTTGTAGACACCGCTAGACAGTTAGTAATAGAACCTAGGCTAATAAGCTGGTTGAGATCTCAGACTTTGATCACAACTTCACCAGGACAAAAACATGTTTACCAGCAGTTTATGCAAAGCGAGTCTAACAAATATTGGATTTTTGTTTGCCAAATTACTGCTGCTCTCAGAAACTTAATAGCTGTTCGAGGAAACAAGTACATTTATCAAATGAGGATGAAAAGAAATAATTTTCAAATGCTTGATTCAGCATGAATTCTAAAAACACCTCTTGATTTTAAACAGTAAAAGTTGAAAGAGAAAAAAATGGATGATTAATAGTCACGGTTTTAATCTCTAAACCCCACGTTTTATTATTAAAACCTCTTTGTCAATCTCTGGCTGAAGATACTGCTTGCTAGTGCCCTGTGCTCAGCGTTTGCTGGGCCTGTGCTAAGAAGAATGGAGATAACACCTGGGGCCAATCCAGCAAGGTGACAGCATGCAAGGCAGCCTCTCTAGCTGTCTTGGATTTTTGTGAATATGGAGGGGTGGCCACGGGGTGCACCACTTGGATCTTTCAAAAGACAACTTGCTGCAACTAATGGAGTCAGCTAATGATCTCCAGATACGGCAGCTTCAAGACCTGCTGCTTGCTTAGAGCTGAGAATCGTCTCTTCTCAAGCAGCTTCAGCTAGTAGCTGAGCCCTGTGGGAGTGCGGCCTGGCTGTCTATCCAACACAGCCCTCCTCAGTGAGAGAGCTTTGTGCTGGAGAGCCCTGCTGGGCTGATGAGACTTTCTCAGAGTTGTATTGCACTCCAAGGCTCTTCTCACCCCATCCTCCTCCTTCAGACTCTCCTTTCACAGGTGTGACACCTGCCAGCTCACCTTGCCTACTCCTACTCCCTCTCCTTTATCTTTCACAGATGTTATTCCCAATAAATGGCTTGAGCTTCTAAATCTATTGTGCTTTAAAATCTAATGTATTCTAAATCTATTTCTAAACCCGACACAATGAGCTAACATCCTTTGACAAATCACTTATTTATTTATTTATTTATTTATTTATTTATTTATTTATTTATTTATTTGCCATTCGTTTCAACTGAACATATTCTAAGAATCCTCTCTGAATTAGCAAGTTTGCCCGTTCCCCCTCCACAGCATCTGTTGATGGGTGAGCATGTGCAGCCATAGTCATATCTAGTGTTTCTTGACAAGGTGTACGCACTTGCCAAGTTTATCAGGGGCACTTGCCAAGTTTATCAGGGGCTCTTTCTCAAGAATTTAAACAAAGAGTTATTGAAACTATGGTTATATGGTATTGAGAACTGGAGCTGTAAGTTCATGTTTAGGGTTGAGGCCAGAACTGGCACCACGGTAACTTTGGACTTCATGCAAAACAAAGCTATGAGGACACAGAAAATAAAGACCTTAGAGAGGAAGTGAGTCTGCTACAGATACGGAGAAACAAGCTATGATAAAACACTATAGCATCACTACTTAGGAGTACAGTCTGGTGGTTTCTTACAAAACTAAACATACTCTAACAATACGATCCAGCCATCATGTTCCCGTGGTATTTACCCAAAGGAGTTGAAAACTTACATCCATCCAAATACCTACACACGAATGTTTATAGTAGTTTTATTCATAATTGCCAGAACTTGAAAGCAACCAAGATGGTCTCACTAGGCGAATGAATAAACTGTGGCCCATTCAGACAATGGATTATTACTCAGCACTAAAAAAGAAATGAGCTATCAAGCCACGAAAAGACATGGAGGCATCTTAAAAGCATATTACTAAGTGAAAGAAGCCAATCTGAAAAAACTTTGTACTGTGATTCCAACTATGTGACATGCTGGAAAAGGGTAAACTATGAAGATAGTAAGAAGTCAGGGGTTGCCAGGGGTTGTAGGGAGGGAAGGATAAGTAGGCAGAGCACACAGGATTTTTCGGGCAGTGATAGATGGATAGATACCATTACACTTTCGTCCTGCAGGATTTACCATATTAAAAATGAACTCTAAGGTAAACTATGGACTTTGGATGATGATGATGTGTCAATGTAGGTTCATCGTTTGTTATAAACATACCACTCTGACGGAGGATGAGAATAGAGGAGGCTGTGAATGTGTGAGAGTAGAAAATGGATATTTGGCAAACTTCTTCCTTCAATTTTTCTGTGAAACTAAAATTGCTCTTAAAAAATGAAGTCTTAAAAACAAACAAACAAACAACTAGAGCATCACAAACAAATAACTGCTTGATGTTAAGACCATCATACCTTGGTCCCAGGTTCCCCCAAATCTGGTTGCACACATGGCTGTTGGGCTCCATGAGGACCCTCCATGCTGTGGTGTTAAATTCTCTAATACTGCAGCTAATCTGAGCCATAAAATAGTTCCGAAGATAACTGCTCAAAAACAGGTTTATGTACTTATTCATTTCAGACTTGGGTTGAACCTAGTTCCTTTTCTGATACCATTAAAATGGATTAGAGTTAATATCAAACTCATGTCTTTTTGTTTTTATCCCACTTGCCTGAATCACATAAGGTGACATACAGCACTTAGGGGAAAGGGTCTTGAATAGCATAATGGTATTACTGTTTTTTTCCCCTTTGCTTTTTATTTCTAGCCCATGTTCTTGCAAACCTACCAAAATCCAAGGCACTTAGAGATATAATTTCTCAATATATATCAATGGACCATGTAAATTACATATAAATTTCAATTTAATTTCATAAACATTAACTGAACACCTCTTATGTAGCTAGAAGTATGATAGTGCCTATGCAAATGATGAGCATAAACATAATTGGGCCTCCATATTAACATCGTTCAGTAGAAAAGCCATGCATGTATGAAATTAAGAAAAAACAGTAACAAT
Organism: Pteropus vampyrus; assembly: GCF_000151845.1. Classification (NCBI taxonomy): domain Eukaryota; kingdom Metazoa; phylum Chordata; class Mammalia; order Chiroptera; family Pteropodidae; genus Pteropus; species Pteropus vampyrus. Next base: position 5,829,114 of record NW_011888805.1, read on the forward strand.
ATAAAATGTCAAGTTTAAGGGCTATAGACATTGTTGGTACTTAAGATTTATTGCTGTTAAGTGTTATGAGAGACAATGCATTAGCTCTAATTTGGCAGTAATGACTACGCTTCAGATTTTTGCAGATAACCAGTTACTCCTTGAGTTAAAATAGTTTCAAAGGTGTCAGATCTTATCAGTTTTTCTGGACAGTGAATTCCTGGTAGGAAGTTTCTGTGAATTGTTCTGCAACTCTCCCCATCCATGCCCCCCGCCCCCCAAATAAATTAGCACAGGGCTGTAGTCGCTTAATACCATTGCTTGATTGAGTTTTAGGACAATGAAACAGGAAAATACTGTAGTGCTCTAGAGATCTTTCTTTTGCTCCCAGAGTACATAAACTCTTTATTTCCTTATTTTCTCATACAGTGTAACTGGCACTATAAGTATTAATATTGCAACATATCTAATGTGCACCTCAAATACTTTATTCTCATTGACATCTCGAATTTATTTTAAAAGAACATTTTAATTAATTTAGAATGAAAATAAGTCAACCACAACTAATTTAAAAGGTTCAAAAGATTTTGAAATATGTCTGGAATGACTCATCATCCAATTATTCTCAAGTGTTTAAAATAAATCCCTGTTCAATAAGTTTGGAGACTCTAGAATATTAAGTGTTTGGCTATAACCTTTGAGTAAACTAGTTTTTCAAAACACACCAAATAAAAATATTTTAATGACATGATTTGGGGAATATACCTGTAAAAGCTATTCTAACGGCAAATAACAATTTGTTTAATTTAGCCAAGGATTTGCATTCTTTGTAAGGTTGTTTCAAATCTTTTTTAATTTTACTCAGATCCCTATCCTGATACCATTTCCCTTATAACACCCAGAATGTAAAATGAGCCTTTGATTATTTTAGCTGTTAAAAATCAGGAAACTGAACAAGCTTTCCTCACTATCTGTTCCTTTGTCTCTCTTCGTCTCATCTAATAATCTGATTTTCAACCTCAGAAGGAGGCTAAGCCTCTTTGCCAGGACCACCTCTACCTGTGGTTCTTGTCATCCTCTCCCTCTCCCTCTCCCTCTCCCTCTCAGGTCCCTGCTACATACACCAACCACTCTCTTCGGTTGCCTTTTTTTCACCTTAAAGTATTGTATTCCATTCCTAGAACAAATAATAAAAAAAAAACTTCATAAGACACCTTTCCTTTGTCTATACTCCTTGAAACAACTTGCCTACCTGATCTTCTGCCCCCTTTCACCCCATTCCTTGACAGAGAAGTTTTTGTTCAAAGGTAGGACAGGGAGCTAGCACCTACCAAAAGGTGGGCTTGCTGCTGCTTTGAAAGCCTTGTGGCAGTATCTATCATCACTTTTTTGAGACCTGTGATTCCCCAGACATAGTTCTCCAAATTGCTTGCTGTTCTGTCAACTTCTCCAAAGGCCTCCTCACTCCTCTACCTGAACCCAGTCGCTCTGCCTTCTAATTATCCTTCTAGTCACCTTCCAACCAGGATTTTGTTCCTTCACTGCACAGAGCCTGCATGCCTCCCTTGTGCCTGCTGATAGGTAAAACTCCCCCAGCCAGACACTCGGCTCTTACACTGTGGCTTAGTCTCGGCTTCTCCCACACGCCCCACCATCAAGCTAACCTCAACTATGTTCCACTCACCGCCCGGGACTTTCCAACCTCTAGGCTTGGAATGACTTTGCTTACTCCCAGGGGAGGCCTATCAGCATCTATCAAACTTCAAAGACCAAATTCTCACCAATGTTCCACTATTTCAGAGCTTTTGTCTGAGTTCTGGAAGAATTTATTGGGACCTGGTGACGCTGATCCCATCCTCGGCTCACCTTCCTTCACAAGGACGCAGGTTCTCTGAGGGGGCCACTAGGTCCTCTGACATAGAAAGGTGAACACGGAGTCTGATGGACTTGGGTCTGAATCTTCCTCTTCTTTCTCTGTGGTCACAGGCAGGTTTCTATCTTTAATCACCAGTTTCCCAAAATGGAAGACTGGAATAGCAACACCCCTGCCCCCATAGAATTATGGTAAAAATTACAAGAGATAGCAAAGAAGTATCTGGCACCCAAACATGTTTATAGATTTGATTCCTCCCCTCGCCCCAATCAGGTCCAAATTACTTAGTTTAGGCTGAAGCTGACTGTGGTAATAAAATAAGTCACCCCCACCCCCGCCACCGCCCCCTTGTTTTGGGCAGGCTACAGGATATAAATGCAAACATTTGACTATTTCACATCTATTCTTATTTCCCTCTAGAGAAACAGAAAAAGAAGACTTACTTTAAATATTCTTCCTTGATATAAAAAGAGGGAAGGAGTGAAGAAGAGAAAGGGGAGAGATAATGCTATTATATGAGGAAAGTAAAAGGTAATTCAATTGGAAGCACAAAAGTACTTCCAAAACACTGTATTTATAAAGCCCAAATTCTTCGGATTTCAAAATACTACAAACACAAGTCAGCCTGCAAATGAAATAAGTGTTTCCCATTTACTCCAAGCTTTCTGAAGTAACTTGCTTGTAGATGAATCTTAAGCAACTGCTTGCCTGTTTTCTTAACATGGCCTGGCCAGGAGTTGTAAACGTTGGCTCAGAAGACCTGGTTTAGCACTGACCAGCCAACACGCCTCACAGCTTAGTCCTGAGTAGAGCTATGAGCCAAATTACGCCTTGGCTCTCTGAAGAAAAGAATTATCCTAAATAACCACAGCAAAAGGAAGTGGGGAGGTTCTGTTCTAATCACACAAGTTAAGTTGGCTAAATCCTGTCATTTTCTAAGCCTCCCACAATAAAAATAGCAACTATAAATGTGAGAAAACATCCCAGGACCTAACTTCTACATAATATTACTGATTCAGTTCCCTTTTTGGGAGGCCGAAAACTTCCCCCAAAAGAAACCTACATTACTTTTAATCTGCCACAGAGCCTGGCATCACATCAGTCATCTTAAGAAAAATCTAAGAACTTCGAAATGCATAAATCTCCAGTAAACTGGATCTTTGTAACATATTCATTCTTAATGTTTTGGCAAAGTACTCCATGTCACTAGCTTCACTGGTGGAAGGTTATTTTCCAGTTGTCAAATAATCTTTTCCTATTTAAGAGTCAGAAATAAAAACACTTACTCATAAAGAAATTAAATAATTTGGAACACAAATAACATTAAGTATTTATTTGAAAAACATTTTCTATTTAAGTAAAATGGCAAATCAGCTATAGTAGCTTCTTACTACTAATTCTAATTTGCACTCACAGTCACTTTTATTCATCATATTCAAAGATATTGCTACAGAAAACTATTTCACAAAGTATTTAGAAAAACATATATACAGTCTGTCCAACAGAAAGTTAATTAAAATAACGAAGCCAGGTGATACAAAACTAAGATATAAAATAAGCTGACATTTATAAACACAAATAAATAAATATGTACAAAAGAGTCCATGCTAACAGTGGACAAAGAAAAGCTTTACAGTACAAGTAATGGTAACGAGAATGGAAAATATTTCAGGATCCTAGATTAAGACTCTAAAACAATGTGGGAAAAAGAAGGAAAAAAACAAAAAACAAAAGAGAGTCTAAATTGATATTATTCTCAAAGTTAAGCTAACCTTAATTTTGGCTCCACAGCTAAATTCCTTTAATTTTGTTCTCAAGGTGGCTAAATGAAGGTGAGAATTGTATGTTTAGAACTGAGGGTAGAATTTGGCTTAATCATTTAAGTCCATTTGCAAATGTTCCTCTTTGTCTGTTTTGACATTTTTCCTTACTTGGTTACTGGAAATTTCTAAAGTGGAGCTGACATTGTTGTCCAATATGGAAAAAAAATAGTTTTTTTTTTATTTTTAGATCTGGATAAATATGAGTAGAAATTAAAACCACTTTTGAAGCTGTTTCTTAATTACTATTAACTCAGTAAGCACTTTGAGTAGAAATCTCACAGTAGAAAGCTCATCAAATTCTATTACAGATCTCTAAGGTTTGGGAAAAGGTATGTGAAGATTCAGCGACTATTTAAAATTAATTTTCATCTATATGTAACCTCTGTCAGAATAAACAGCCTGTTAATATATGCCTACAGAAAAGGACTCAGCTCTACTGTAGTGAATCTTAGAGACCTTAAGATTTACTATCCTCTCCTACTATATACACTCCTCCCCTGTGAGAGCCAAGTTGGGTAGCGCTCAGGTCTCCCAGAACAGGGTTCCATGCTACTGCAAAATGGAACAATAATAAAAAACCCACCACCACATTATCTTATCATCCATTCAAGCCTGTCCAATAGCTTATGATTGAAGATCAGCAAAAAGTGAGAGGCCCCTTGGTGGCTGCATAGTTAGAACGCTCTCCTATGTCTCAGACCAAGTGTTACCTGCTTTCTGCACATAGGGAAAGGCCCCCACGTGCTCAGTTCTTTCTTGGCTCCAGAATGTCTCATCTTCTCATCACTTAGACTGCCACCTCCCAGAACCTGATATTTCCCAGATAATCCAGAGTAAATGTAAGGGTACTGAGACCGATTTCTAAGAAACTAGACACAACTCCATCTTTAAGAACAATTAAAATGTGGTCTCCTACACATTCACTAGCAAGTGTATTACTCAGGATAGTTTGAAAGCTGGGTAAGCTGCTTAATATTATGCATGGCTTGTATGCAGAAATCTAATCCATAAATAACACACCATCTATCTTGCCAGACTTCCTCTGGCTCGTATTATCAGAGGACTTATGTACAACTTGTTTTTAAACTAGCAATTGTAGACCCACGTTTATAAATTATTTTGATTATGATAAGTCACCCATAAGTCTTGGTTTTTATTCCTTGAACAAACTCTTAAATGGAGAAGAGGCTTTTCATTTGTGCAACTGGAAACATCTTAAAGTCTGCAGAGCGAGCACAGAACCACAGAGTCTCGGTGGTTGTATTTCCTAAAAGGGAGAGACTACTGTGCACTGTGAGCCTAATGGAAATTCTCATTCCTCCCGTGAGCCCACAGTCAGTACAGGAGCCAAAACAGAGGAGTAAGAGATTCATTCCTCAGCAACTGCTAGGAGATCCACATTAAGGGAATGTCAACACTAAATTTGATTCAAATGTATGGGATTCAATTATAATGATGATGTTTAAGCCTTGTATTTTGAACAGTAGAAATTTACATGGCCTCATATTAACTAGGTCAAAATGTGGGAAATTCGTTCGTTCTTAAGCATGTTATGGTCTTGACTGTTAAACATTTGGTATAATAAGAAAAAAATTGTTTTCTAATCCTTGGGTCAGACATTAAACATTCTTTTTATATCTTTGATTGACATTTCACTGAAAATGAGGAAATTCATTCATAGAAACTAGCATTGAGATAGGTCTTGTGGGCATCCAAAATAGTTATAAATATTAGTATGCTTCTGATTGTTGGGAAAGATGCTGAAGCAAATGGCCATATCCAAACCTAACTACTGGATGGGGTATAACTAAGCTCTAAATTAGGGTTTGTCCCTAGCTCTGCCTCTCCCTTGTCCTCTAATTACAGTGTCTCCTCCTGAGTTCTGATTAATCTGATTCAATTATATATTTTTTTAAAAAAATCATATTTTCTATGGCTACTGAGTCATGATACTTTCAGTACTAAAGTTTTAGTGATGGTAGAAACTTCCCCAAGGAAGAAATACACTGTAAAGACAGATTTTGAATTTCACAGAAGCCTTCTTAACAAAACACATTATATATATATATGCTGTTACCTAGGTTACAGCACATTTACATCTGCTAGTTACAGTTTTTACTGCTTACAGATCTTCATATTTCTGCAAACTGGTTCCTCTTTCTTATATTAAAGACATCAAAACTTTGTGCTATGGCTGAAGGTGTCCGACATGATAATATTTTTATAGAAGTTATCTGAATGAGCATTGCAGTAACCCTTGACCTTATCGATGACCTGATGGACAGGAATGATTGATGTTTGCTCTCCATCAGCATGGGTCAGTTTTGATGAGGACTTGTCCATAGAAGCATTGTCTGTAAGAAATGACACAAGACATTAGGCTGCAAGAAGAGCTGGTGACATGCCTAAGGGCCACCATCTGGACATTCTATTTTGCACATTGTAGAACACAGAGAAAATGAAGCTCTGGTCTTTTCTTAGGTTAGGTAACAGGCAGCACTAAAACTTGATGCTTTTCACCTTCAAAGTGCATTCTTATGTATAAACGAATGTTAATTTACCTTCTAGTAATCTGTGTTGGGGTTTGTTTTAAGAAATGTTCTTTTAAGTGGTAATTTTCAAAGAGCTAATGAATAGAATAATCAAAAAATTGCCACCAAAAAAAAAAAATGTGTCAAAAGGCTCACAAGAAGGGACAGGTTATATAATAAATGAATTAAAAGATGTGGAAATGTTTATGGAAGAAATGATATGTCTAAGATGTTTTTAAAATAATACAGGGAAGGGAAAAATGTGTAGGTGGCTATGAGTCAAGAAGTACAAGAAATTCATTATACTATCCCCTCTACTTTGTATATATGATTGACATTTTTCATAAAAAATTTTATAAAATATAATTTTAAAGGATTTTAGACAATAAAAGTAAATGAAAATAAACATAAAAGGCTATGTTGAACACATTTTCCCATGGTTTTTACCTTGTGAAATGACTGGAGTATAGAAAAAAAGACATTTCTTATTATTTTAAATTATAGAAATCAAAATTCTCTTTATCAAAAAATATTTTAAGTATTTTTTTATTAACTGTACTACAGTTTCAGAATGATGTCATTGGTAACAGCAATAATATCAGAGCAACTGACAGTAATAAAGGACTACTAAATACCTTTTTGTTGTGCATTTCTCAATATCATGTATTTAAATATTATTTCTCTAGATGCAAAAGCTTCGAAAATTGGTTCAGATGGTGCTCTGAAATTCACTTAAGCACTATAATCTACAAATAAACAATGGCTATCTTTATGTGCCCTATGAATATCATATATTTTAAGTATATCATACATATATATATATGATATATATATATGTATGATATATATATATATGTGTGTGTGTGTGTGTGTGTGTGTATATATATCAATCAGCCCTGCTCCCTCTCTCAACACATTTTGGAGAAAAAGTCTACCCTAAAATAAACCACAGAAATTTCACACTGATGAAAGAGCAAATATGACCTTCTACAAAGTACTCAGTTCCCTACAGTTGTATCTTTTCTATTCAGTGTGGAAGAGGCAAAATATCTATTATAAAGAAACTGCTTCTAGGAATCGTGGCTCCAAAATTACAAAACTCACTCCAGCTGTTTTATGTTTTGAGTAAGCTGGACCCAGTATGTGCCAAAACATTAAAAATCCATTAATAATTGGTAAAAACCATTATCATTCTATCTGTTGTCTTTGGAAATTGCTCAAATTATTCGACTGTTATCTTGGAACAGACACTAAAAATAAATGAAGGCTGAAATGGGAAATCCCACACTAAAGGAAGCAAGAGCGAATAGATGATTCACGGGAAGGAAGGGCAGAATGAAGCGTGGCGGCAGGATGATTCTGTCCCAGGACTGGTGAGAAAAAGGCTCAGGGCATTCATTGTATAAGGGACCCTCCCCATTTAGCTCTCAGCAAGATGATTGATTCTGTACTTTCTTCCAGTTCATATATTCACTAGCCATTGGTTTTCTGTTGGGGATTTTTCTATTGACTTACATCTCAATAACAAACAATTTGTGCTTGAAAGTTTTAGAAAACTATATATCCTCAAAGAAACTTCAAGGATATACTCATACTGCTTCACTGACAACTTCCAAGGGAATATATTTTTTAGAGATTTTGATCAGTTCCATTCTCAATATGTGGCCCAATATTCTGGGTCTTCCCAATCTATTAAAGTAAAATTCTGAGCAAGGGCTCTAGTTCTAGTCCTCTGCTTAGATCACTACATTATGAGCAATATAGATTTTGGATTATAGTTGCAAGTTTGAAAACCAGGGGCTAGGGAAATGAACTATTATTTGACCTATGCTGAAATTTCAAGCAGATAAAAATCCTCAATAAGCAGGCTCAAAACTGATAATTTCTCTTTTATGACTTCTATGAATGTACCATGACATATCTGGTAATTCATAAGAGCAGCAGAAAAATAAAGAATGTCACTTCACTCTCTTCTAACACAAACCTTTTGAGTACTGTTTTTTTTTTTCTCTTTATTTTACTTGATATATAACCTACTAACATCTCCAGAGCATGGTACATTTCCTAGAAGGAGCGGCTTGCAGACACCCCCATGCAGAGAGAAGAGCCAGCACAGCAACCATTTGAAATTTCAGAAATTCTAGCTCAATGCAGGGATGTCACTGTGCTAGCTGAGAAGTACTGTAGAGAACAAGCAATTTTGCTGGCGCAGCAAGAGTCTTAGTTTAATCCATGCAAATTTTCTCTTACTACCTTGCAAAAAATTCATGCATTCAAAAAGTAATGAAAGTTTACCTGAAGGATCCACTTTTGTTGAAGGAATGCTCTTAGAAGACATTATCTACACCATAAACATATGAATTTCTAGATCAATTCCAAGAAACAAACCAACTAGATATCCATAATGATATGCAGTGACTCTTTGCATACTCTGACTCAAGTACACCAGCAGTCACACTGAGTACTGGCTATGTAGCAGAAGGCCACTTGTATGTCAGTTGATGGAAAACCAGAATTCATTATATCATAGAAGTAATATCATACAGCTGACTACATCTTTACGTTAGTTGACAAAAACCCATTTAATCCCAAAGGTTTTATTATGGGAGACTGAAAACATAAATGCATTCTTTAAAAAATAAAAATATACATTTTGAAACAGCAAAGTTTTTCTTCAGTACCTCCATTTCTGGATTACTTTTTATTTTTTAGTCAGTTTTCCCCATGATCCTTAATACTTTCAAATATTTCATTACTGTTTCCAAAATGCCCCCTATTCCAAATTGTCTACCTTGTTACCTTCTCTCCCCTTTTAATAATGGCATTTCTTCGGGCTAGTCTCAGCTGTGTTAAGAGGAAAAAAAATTCAATTGGTCTAATTCCTATTTCTTCGCAACTGACTTATAATTAACCATTTACATTTTAGAAGGGGAAGCAACATGAGTATCTAACTTTAAGGTTGATTAAATAAAGTAAAAAATTCACTCGTTACAAATAAAAGCTATTTTATGCCAGGAAACTACCAATTAGGTAGAATAATCTATCTCAGACTACCTCAGATAATAGCTGTTACTAATTTTCTTACACAGGTATTTCCAGTAGGAATGCACAGACTTTTAATTTTAGGCAAAACTTTGTGTACTCAAAGACTCAAAGTCTGGATCTTATTCTGGACGAGAGTCCATTGCTTTTATTAGATTCCCCAAAATATCGTTGACTCCAAGAAACTCTTAAGGTGTTTCAAGTTTTCAGATATTTCATTAATTTTGGAATTAACGAACTGTCTGACACTCAAACATTTTTCCACAGCTCTATCTTGATTCCCAGGCAGTGGCCACTCCAGTGGCAGGACAAAGACAGTGGTACAAGCAAGGACTTCTGCAAGAATTCAAATGTACGTAAGGGTCATTTGAAATTTGAGTGTTTGCAGTGTGAGACTTTACACATCGCACAACACACTCCCTTATTTGCAAAAAGCCAAAGATGAATCTTATTTGTGCTGTTTGCCTCTGCTTATGTTCAGTAGCTAAACAAATTCAAAATTAAAAAGTTATTTTCATCATCCTTTTAGAAGCATCTTTAATTAGGAAAGTGTGGGGTGCTAAGTGTTGATAAATGCATTCCTGAGGTTTAATTAGTCCTTAAAAGTAGTAATTCTATTTTCCTTTAAATTATTAAAAGATTCCACCTTTTTACACCATTTACTGGCTATTGAGTACTGCAATAGTCTTTATTTCCCACATTCTCTTCGGGATTGTTCTCACACGTGCTCAGTGTTAAAACATGCGGCCACTGTAAATATCATGAAGACATAAGAGATCAGCAAAGATACAGCGTTTCTCACCATCCTGTATCACTTTCTAAATATGATGCTCTCTATTCTTTTATATTTAATTGGTGCTTTTAAACAACAATTGCTGATGACACTTCCGATGGTTAAGGACTTAAGTCTTAAATGTAATACACATCCTGGACAGTGTTGTTTCCTGTTCCCATGCCAATTTGCCATGTAACTTTCATACTATGCTAAAATAATCTGCAACTCAATTTCTATATTTTTAAAATAAAACACATAACGTGTTAAACAAAGACACTATACTTCTTAAAAGAAAACTAAGATTTGAATCAAATGAAGTTACAATAATACTCAAGAGTTATGAAATTATGGCTATCTTGATTCAATTTTGATTGTAAAATTTAAAAAAAAACTAAAATATTCACAAACATGCTAGATAAGTTATTCAACAGATTTTGATTTTCATAAATTTAAAATTAGTACCCTAATGGGCACTGTGATATATCAATCTTCACGATATGCCAATTTTCACAATGAAAACATGATGAGAACTGTACCAGAGAACACCTTTATGACATGGCCAGAAGGACTCACCTGTGTGGCTATTCCTTTTGAAGAAGGTGGTAGAGCTGGATTTAGATTTGGATGTAAGGTAGGTTGAGTTAGAACCAACAGAGCTTGAGGACAATGACTTTCCTAGATTATCAGAACTTTTCTTGATGATATTGGTAGCCGTCTTACTCCAGTCTGAAAGAAATGACATCTCTCCATGAATCTGCTTCAGAAAGAATATGTTCTGCCCAGAAGAATCATCACTGAATTATTTAGGTAACTTATCGAGAGCATTAAATATGTAAATAATAATAAACTAAAGAAAGAATACGTTTCTTACTTTGTTTAAAATTCTACTGTATTTTTTTTAATTTTATTAGTTTCAAATATATAGTACATCGGTTAGACATTTATATAGGTTATAAAATAATTGCCCTAACTGCTCCTTCTCTCTTTTGGCCCTCCATCTAGCCATTACATTAATGCTAACTGCATTCCCTATGCCATGAACATCTATCAACTACTAATTTGTACATCTTTAACCATTCACCCCGTTCTCTACTTTAATATCCTAAGGGTGAGAAGTAACCACTGATGGCTAAAAAAAAAAAAAAAAAAAGTAATATTTTTTCAGTTTTTTTTTAATAGTATTGAGAAAAATCTCTTTGCCTAATTATGTATTTGAAGACCTCAAAAATGTGGAAAGGTGGGTATGGTATAGTGGAACCTCTGGATATCTCACTTCTTAAATTAGACATAAAACCTCAAGCAACTCATTTAACTTGTCAGGATTTCGCGCTTCTCATTTGCAAAACAGAAGGTCAAGCCCAGAGTCTTCAGACCTGCAGTTCTCATATTCTAAGACTCCAACTAAGCATCTTCACACACCCCACCTTTACAACTTGCTACCATTGGGACTGGGTGGCTCTGACAATGGAAGAACAGATGACAAACATTTCTCACTACTACTCCTAGATGTAAAAACCAATTACCATCATGTCCCTTTACCTGAGTTGTCTGCTAACCGAAATCTGCCACAGCAGAGATGCCGCCTCCACTGTTTCTGAACATTCTCCTTCATAGCACAGTGGAAGATAAATATAAATAAGCCTAGGACAAAAGAAAATATAAACATTTAACCCAACAGACACAGTTTTAAAGATAAATCTTATAAAACACATGAATTTGCTCTACAATTTATTTATTTTTTTTACATCTGAGTCTCTAAGAAATAAAATACTAAGGAATCTTATTAAAGTAAGATTGACTTAGATGACTTAATCCTTTAGAACAGAACTCAGATAAAACCAGAATAGCTATATGGATCTGATTCTGTCTTTTCATGTTCTGTTCACATTTGTTTTATGTGAAAACACTTCACAAAATTAAAAAAAAAAGAGAGAGAAAAAACTGAAAACATCTACATGAGCTCATCATCTACTTCAATTTGTGCATTTGAAGCTATTTGATTTATGCATGTTATTATAAGTTTGGGTCACTGAAAATACCCATTTGAGTATTTTTGCAGATCAAAAATGGCAAAAATTGGCAAATTCCTGTGGCTCCACCTGGCCTGCTTTAGTTTATCAACATTTTAATGGAGAAATATTTCTGCATTGTGAAATAGTCTCATATTTATAGTCCCTCCCCCCTCCTACAAAAACTAATCATCTCACTTGTGCTTTGAAAGCCAACCCCTTTTAACTTTTTAAGAAATTTACTTCTGCATTTTAATCTCCCTTTGCTATCTCATCGATTTCTCTCTCTATACTTAGTTATTCCCATTACTTACAAGCATTTTCTATTAACTCTTTTAAAAACAAACAAAAAGTTCCTCTTTTAACCACTAATTATCTTCCAGCTTCAACTTCTCTATTCCCTTTCCCAACAAAACTTCCTGAAATCGTTAACTTTAGCTGTCTCCATTGTTTCTCATTTCTTCTCAATGCATTCCTAAAAGGTGATTATCTATATCCACGATGCTCTTGTGAAGGTCACAATGACTTTCATATTGCTAATTTAGTTTTACATTTGCATTTTACTTGACCTCTCAACAGCAGTCAACACAATTGACCATTCCCTCATTCTTGATTAAAAAAAAAAAAAAAAAAGCTAGCTTTCTTCCTAACTTGGTCCCTGGTCTCCTTAGTAGAATCTTTGGCTTTACTTTTAAATGTTGACAAATCCATGACTCAGTCCTGGGTTTCTATCTTTTCTATGGCTACACTGTTCCAGTAGGTACTAATCTCCTCTAGTCATGTTGTACAAGGACCATATGCAAACTTTCATATTTGCCCCTATTACCTTCTCTCCACAATATCACCAGGACTACAACCCATACTGCTTCCAGGACATCTTCACTTGGCTGTAGCTCCATTCAGCACCATCTTAAACTCCTGATGTTCTAAATGGAAGTCCTCTTCATAAGTGCCCTCAAGTCAACATATCCAGCTCATTCCTGCCCATTACCACTTCGAAGGCTCTTCTTTCAGATCTCTCCATAACAGGTCCCTACCTGTCCATTTAGGTCTGAGATCCATCGTTAACTCCTCAAAGAGGCAACTTTCAAATGTTTATTTGTATTTTTAATGTTTCCTCTAGTCACACCCTTGCACATTATCTATTTTTGTCATGGTACTGATCAGTACCTGATATTCCTGTATTTCTCATTTATTAATTTATTTGTTTGCTTGATTGCCTCTTGCTAGTAGATAGTAAGCTCCAAGAGCACAGGAATGTTTGTCTATTCAATACTATACTGGTCATTTCTAGAATATGCCAAGAACTAAGCCAGAACTCCAAAAATCTTTCTTAAATGAATGATTAACTGCTCATCTATTCTACATGAGTTAATTGAACACTTACAAGCACATTTTAATGTGTTACATGTGTTTGGGGATGAAGGCTTAAAAACAGGAGTGAGAAGAACACATATTAAGGGGTGAGAGTACACAATAAAGATACGTTTAAGGCAAAAGTTTCTGAAAAGCATGCAAATTCATTGCCAAGGTACTGCTTTGGTAATATACCATACTAAACATAATGTCTTCATAAGGGAGGTGTTTTAGAGGCTATAGGGCTTGAACTGAACCTAAAGAAGGCTTCGGATCAGGAGGTAAGGGAAGTTTCCAAAAAAGCTATTTCATCCAGTGACTACTAAGCACTACTGGACAGGAGGTACTGTGTTTTAGGAGTTGGAGGTTCAATGGTGAACCAGGTAGATGATCATTGCTTTCATGTGGTGGTGAAGGGTCTAGCACAGAAAAGCATAAAAGTAAAAATAATTACAGTGCACTTAATAGACAATAAGACTTTATCTGTTCTTTTTGAATAGAGGGTATCCATCAAGAAAACTGTAAATTCCATTGTAGAGTGAAGAACTGGAAGTGAGAAAAAGTACTGAGAGTACACTCTTTTGATGTGTACAGTTTAATTTGCAAAATATGTCTAAGGTTATGCTTATCTATTTTTTCAATATCTTAACTCAAAATGACCCATAATTTTACTCCAGAATAAATTACATTAAATTATTAGAAGAGTGTGCTAGATTTCTCCAGGGTGGGCCTGACTGCTGTGAAATGGCCATGGCTGCTTTTCTTCCTCTGGATCTGGCTTCTTGCTTGGTCATCCGTGAGTGCCTGACACTTAGTAGGTGCTCTATAAATTTCTACTGAAATTGCTGGTTGAAAATGACTGCATATTTTGACTTGCAAAAGAATGCCACCACGAAAATACTGATGATTAAATTTTGGTCACTGATTTCAAATGGATGACCAGCCTATTAAAAACACCTGGGAAATTCAAACACTTTTATCTCTGAGAGGTATAAATAAGGCATTCAATGACTTAAGTGAAATAACAGTAATCAGTAATCTTATCATTTTATTACATTATTTCATTTTAGATATATTTATAGGCAAAAGACTTTTATTTTATGTTATTTATTACTAATACATCCTAGTGACCTATTTACCTGAAATGATATCAGATAGGGTAGGGAAGTTCTAATTTTAAAAGAGCTAATAAATATAAATCAAATTTCAATCATCCAGAACACACACACACTCCCCTCCTGTGGACACAGAGGTAAGAAAGAAGCTGGATTCAGGAGGAAAATCTGAAGAGAGAAGGATACCTCCTTGCAGATCGGCCTGGCCTGTGCTGAGGGATGGCAAGTCTCATAGTAAGAGAAAGATTTTTTCCCACACTAAAAATCCTTCAGAACTAAGAGCTGCAGGCTGATCCACCTTCCTAGGAATTCAGGAGGTCCCATCACTGGATTAGGCCCTCATCTTCACACTCTGACTAAATCCAATGGCTTTTCAAAGCCTTCCGCCACCTACAGCCCTCAATTCCCTCACCAGTTCGCTGACACAGAAAATTACTAATGCTGACTAACGCTTACTAATAAGTAAGCATGCTTTGTATCACAGGCATTGTAAATAGCCAAAGTGTCTAAATAATTGGAATTGGTTAACAGACTCTTTTAAGTTTTTAAGAGGTGGTGGCAGTTTCAGAGTAAAGAAAACAGAGGGCTTGGAAGTCTGAGGTAAGGTCAACACAGGTTACAGATGAAAGAGGCTGCGGTTGAGAGGCTCGGCCTCAGGTTTACTCAATGTTTATTAACTAGGGCAGAATGTGCAGAACTTGTTCTTGGAAGGATTTCTGTCACAAAACTGAAAATATAGGTAACCGTGTGTTCTTTAAACAACTGTTTAACAAAACCATGTATTAGAGTCGGAAGAGATTATAAACTCCAATGGAGAACTCGTTCTCAGTCATTACTCAGTATAGGGCCTCACATTGAGCAACTGATTTTCTTTTAGTTGAGGGCAGAAGGTGAAATTTGCTAGACATTGCTTCCCTTAACACTCAGTAGTTTTTATAGATGTTATATATATTGGAGGAAAAAACTTCAAACTGGTGTTTTGAGGATACTAGAAGAGAACTAGTTCTCGGATTGGTTTTTAGGCCTTGCTTGGATGCTAAAAAGTGAATTACTTTGAGGATGTGATACTGATCACAGTCACAGAAGAGGATGCTAAATATAAGATAAAATGGACATTGTAAAACAATTTTTTAGATTGTGTAGTACAGCTACAAATCATAATTATATAACATTAGATGATACCCCCTATTTTTAAGCAACCACATTTGCCTGTAAATATACAGACCCAACAAGTTTAAGAGCACTACAATACACATTAGAGTCAAAATCTGATACATCTGTAAAATTATGTGACAGAAGAGAACTCATCTAAATGCTCTATTTCTACTCTGAACTGTGATGTGATCAGGCAGTTAAATAAAATAAGCATGAGAAATTAGAATTCTTAGGAATGAATATATTTTTAATTTCCAAGGTATTATGCAAATTCTTTTGTCATGAGATATGTTTCCATTTTAAATGAGAATAGGATTCTCCTAATAGGTTATTTTACTATTTGTAGTAACTAGCCCTTTTCACCTGAATTTAAATTAGTCTCGCAATAACTATCATACCAAAATTCTTTCAGGACAAAACCTCCCTTGTAGAGTTCGGCCATGGGAAATGTGGTAAGTATCCATCTGAAAGACTGTGTGTGTGTGCAGTATGGAAAGAAATTCTCTTTCAGGAAGGAGGAATAGAAAATATAGCAAGAGAGCCAAGGGCACTTGGAGGCCAAAGTGAGAAAATAGAGGGTTATTCCTTCTTCGATTCTGAGGTGTTTTTTTTTTTTTTCTCCTCCATCTACTTACAGATTTGGGTGCCAGAAGCAGAACTAAAATAATGAGTTCTGAGTTAGCATTTAAGAGAATCTGTTTGGTATTTCATCCCCATCTCTGCTCCCTTGCTAACAAATGTTTTTCCTTTGAGAATCTTCATATCAACTGCACAGCCCCTCAGACTAGCTCTTCTACCACCTGGAAAAATATGTTCTCCTACCCTTCTTAGCTGTGACCAGGGACCATGATCATCAGCCTTTACTTTTCACAGTGTCTTACAGCTTTATTTAACTGACCAGGGAGTAGGGATCATTGCCCATAAAAATTGGAAGCTAAAATGGCTCCAAAGATTGAATTCGGAGTTAAAGCCTTTACTTCATCTTGATAGGCTTGCACTAGTTTTATGAAACCTTTATATCTCACAAAACAGAGTTCATGATGGTCCTTTATTTTGGTGAATCATAGCCCGAAAAACCAGCAGCTGATGCCTCTAAGCCAAAGTTCCTTAGCAATAGTTTCTTCAGCTTGATAACTGCCTAGGTTCTTTATTTTACCTACAGGAACGCATATTCCCCACTAGAACAAGCAAAACAAAAACTTAAACCTACTTTAACTGAACAGATTCCCAACCAGTCCTTCCCTGCTCATCCCACCCTCACCCCTGCCTTCCTTCACCTCCATCTTTCACTCGCCAGATGGTATCTGCTCACTTAAAA
>NW_011888805.1:5846139-5853706 GCF_000151845.1 Pteropus vampyrus
GAGTTAAAGCCTTTACTTCATCTTGATAGGCTTGCACTAGTTTTATGAAACCTTTATATCTCACAAAACAGAGTTCATGATGGTCCTTTATTTTGGTGAATCATAGCCCGAAAAACCAGCAGCTGATGCCTCTAAGCCAAAGTTCCTTAGCAATAGTTTCTTCAGCTTGATAACTGCCTAGGTTCTTTATTTTACCTACAGGAACGCATATTCCCCACTAGAACAAGCAAAACAAAAACTTAAACCTACTTTAACTGAACAGATTCCCAACCAGTCCTTCCCTGCTCATCCCACCCTCACCCCTGCCTTCCTTCACCTCCATCTTTCACTCGCCAGATGGTATCTGCTCACTTAAAAAAAAGTAGACGAATATGTGAATTCAAAATGCCGTAATTCTCAGTAAATTTTGTAATTTTCTCATTTAAAATAAATGACATTTTCAGTTGCGATGGAGGAAGGGTGTTGCTAGTATATGGGAAAGCAAGCCTGCTTTTGGGTTCCATTAGGGAGGAAAATGTAATAAATCCACTTCCTCAAATCCTCCTAGAGAAGCACCCCACAGGCCAAGGCTGGTTCATCACATATGGTAAAAAGACACCTTAAAGAGTGTTCTAAATGTAGAGTGAGAAACATTCTGAAAATCTCATCGAGTAGTGGACTTTTTTTTTTTTTTTTTTAATCTCTTTTCCTCTCATCTACCTCAGAACACATTCAAGCAGCATGTGGGGCAGAGGTTGCGGGGAATCCTCCTCGTAAGTGTTGGCGTTATATTCACTGTAGATTGTATGAGCTCGAGTTTCATCTTGATCTTTGTAAGAGCTATTTAACTATTTATTCAGGAAAAAAAGATCATCTTAGCCTCAACATTTTGGCTAATAATGGGGCCCCCACATAGAACTCATTCTCTCTGGTTGATTCTGGAAAAGATATGTGACTTTCAGGGGCAGATGTAGAATGAGTAGCCAAAGGGATGTTCTCAGATCTTTATCCTAATTACCAAAAGTTAAAAAAAAAAAAAAAATCGCCAGAAACATTTTCCCTTGGATATGCAAATGAACGCTATATGGCAAAGTTTAGGGCAACACATGTTGTCATTCTTTACTGCTTGCTCTAAAAGGTCACTTTCGGCAAAATTGTCATCAATAAATTCGGACAAATGGCCTAAGCTGACCTTTTCTTACCCTGTCTAAGAAAGACCCAGAAATATAGTAAAGGGGAAGATTGCAGATACAGGTAGCTTCAGGAATGTGGGATGGGATCAGAATGGGTAGTAATGATGAGTAAATGGTATCTTCATCAGGCCCATGGGCATAAGTAATTCTGGAGTTTTGATGAGAAAATCAGTCAAGAATTAATCAAACCAGGTGTTTAGGCAAAAGAGGCCACATGTTCAAGACAACTGATTTTTGACAAAAAAAGGTCTAGATGACCTCTGAGCTTCCTAGCAAGCCCGAGTCCAAATCTTCTAACAGCTCATACGTTGTCTGTCAGACACAGAGCCAGCTGGCTGCTGGCCTGTGGATCTCTAAGGTTTAGGAAGCTGTTTGGGGACCTCTTGAATCCCGCTTTCATACTACCATGGTGCCCTTTAGAAAATTATTTCCCTGTGGCACTAAATTCCATGCCAAAAGATGAGTAATTTTTTTCCTTGCAGTGTGTGATGTCTCAGCCAACACGAAGTCATTTCAGATGTTAGGGGTATAAAGGTGGTTCATTATCTTGGTGCCAATTCACCATGTGTTGTACGTGTGATTATGACACAGCTTAACTGTCAGGAGGCTTCTAGTCGATAACTTGATTTAATTTTCTTAGTTTACCAATGGGATTAAAATAAAAAAACATATTTCCTTTAATGATTTTTGCTGAATATGGGTAATAGATTAAATTCCCATTTATTCATTAAACATATATTTACTGCTTTTTTTTTAAGTGGAAGCAAATACTCACTTCTCAGAAACTTCGAAATCAAAAATGAAAGGACAATCATTTGTTTTGCTTTTCTGCTTATGCTCGGCTCCTAATGATGTGCCTTTCTATTTCCATATATGCTACATTGTAAATATTATATTGTCAGATTCAGACCAATCTTGAGAAAGTCATTAACTCTTCTGAGCCAGTTTCTCATTTATAAAAGGAAGAAAATATCCTTTCTTGGATACATACCTTCCAGACTTATTACAAGAATTACATCATATCACAGATGTTATGTGAAAGTGCTTTGTAAACCACAATGCACTATACAAATATCAGTTATTTCTGTTGTTCTGGGCATCTTAATGTTATCAAATTAATTAATAAGTAGACTGATAATACCCTTCTGTGTTTGCCATCCCAGTTTCTATTTGCAGAACCATACGTTGCATCTTTTTGAAAAATTAAATTTATCAAGGTGACATGGATTAACAAGATTATATAGGTTTCAAGTGTACAATTCTATAATACATCAGCTGAATATTGCATTGCATGTTCACCACCCAAAGTCAGATCTCTTTCTGTCAACATGTTTGTTTGATTCCCTTTACCTTTTCCTCCCTTTCCCTCTGGTAACCACTAAACTGCTGTCTGTATCTATGAGTTTTTGTTTGTCTTGTTCGTTTGCTGCTTTTGGTTTAATATCCCACAGATGAGTGAAAGCATATGGTTCTCAACTTTTTGTCTGGCTTATTTCACTTAGCATGATTATCTCAAGATCTATCCATATTGTCATAAGTGGCAGTATTTCATCTTTTCTTATGGCTGAGTAATATTCTATTGTATATGTGTACCACATCTTTATCCAATCATCTATCAAAGGATGATCTGTTTTTTTCCATGTCTTGGCCACTGTGAATAGTGATGAACATCAGGGTGCATATATCTTTACAGATAAATGTTTTCAATTTTTTTGCGGAGGTAGATACCCAGAAGAGGAATTCCTGGGTCATATGGTAGTTCTATTCTTAATTTTTTGAGGAATCTCCATACTGTTTTCCATAGTAGCTGAATCATTTTACATTCCCACCATTATGCTGTCACATATATGCACAGAAGATGGGTTGATTATGCCAGAGACTATTAATCAATATTGTTTCACATGCCTAGAAAAGGAAAGTTGAAGACTGAGGTCTTGGTGTGGGGCTAGACTTTAGAGCCTGATGAACTTGTCAGGAGAGTTAAACTCCACTATATACTGAAGAAGCCCAATCTATTTCAGAGTGTCAAATACTTTTGTACTGTTAATGAAAAAAAATATACAGTCTGAGATACTGTGCATCACTTGTATAACAAGCAGCTATGTGTATGTGGTGCATCTCAGAGCAGCAATTCAATCCTGCAAGTGCAATAATACTGCCAAGGGATATAGATGCTATGAAGACTCTGGCCAAAAGCTTCTCAGCAACCAGGGAGTGGCCTTTTATTTCTTTAGGATGAATTACATTATATTTCTTGAAGCGAAGGCTAATGCTCTCAGGCATGTGAATCATGATATACTTTCGCCAAAACATCTGTTCTTTCTTGAATAGCAATATGTATGTTATACAATTTTCTCAAGTTGTATTCTTCAGAAAAAATTATAATCTCTAATAAAACGATCTGCTAGTTTCAAAAGTTTCATCCTGGGAAAGCCATAAAGATAGCAAAAGCAGATAGCTATGGAATTACACCATGTTAAGATATATTTATCTTCTTATCTTAGAGAAAAAAAATCAATGAAATAATAAATAATGAGTGAAATAGGCAAAATAAAAAGAATAAAACAATACACTGTGGAAAATTAGAAAATAATAAACTCAGTTTCAGCCTCGATTCAATTATGATTTCAATTGCTTATTCAAGCAAGTAAAATTTTAGTTATAGCCACACAGACTATAATAATTTTCTGATATCCATTTAGCATGCTTTTTGGCCATTAAATGTACAGTTATAAGTGTACATAAAAATAAAAATACATTTAAGAATAATAAAAATAGAAAACATTAAAAATAAATATAAAAATAAAGCACACAAAATAATTATATAAAAATAAAACGAGTAATTGTGGGGATCACTTCATGGATTGTATGTCTAACTTTTTAAAATTTAAAATTAAAAAATAAAATTAAAAAAAGTAAATAAATTATATAATCAAAAAATAAAGCATAAATAAAATTTTAATACAAATTGATGTGAGTACCCATATAACTACACATATATGTATATGTTTGTATACAAACACATTCTATGTATACAAAGACATACATACATTTATGTACGCATTTACTTCTAAGAATTGTTGACGTTTTAACCAACTATACACATTTCCAAGAATCTCAAAAGTTTTAACCAAATTTTTGAAAACATTCAGAAAAGTGGAAAGAAATCTACAAGAGCCACTCCTGTGATATGCATGCTTTGACATCACTGTAGATTCATCCTGAACACTTGTCCATCCTGCAGTTCCCACCTCTATAATACTATAGGCATTCATAATAAATTCAAAACTTGTGGTATTCATAATGAAGACCCTGTGGATTTTTAGATGCTCAACTATAAGCTACATCTGAGAAGATTAAAAGTTTGTTAAGCATAGTTTTAGTTTCAGAACATTGTATTACATTAACTCTTTGGCCATTGCTAAGTCTCATAATGATAGGCTTCAATTTACCATAATATTACATTAACAAGGAGACCTCTTACTCAAATCATTAGAAAAAAAAACCAACGATGAGTGTTTTGTAGTAGCATACCTCCTAAATTTCTCTTGACTCTTGCTCACCTCTCTCCAGCTTCCTCATCCCCACCATAATCTAAAATACTGGACCACCTTACCTCACCTGGACCATTGCAACAGCCTCCTACATGCTCTCCCTACACATAGTATTGGGCTGCTCTAATCCTTTCTTTACATTATGTCCAGCTTCATCTTTACAACGTGCCCATCTGATCATGTCATTTCACAGGCCTAAAACTTTTCAAAGACTTCCCACTGCTCTCACAGAGATTGAAACACGGGGCCTTGTGGTCTAGCTCTGGACTTTCTTTTTTGCCACACCAGTGTCACTCTCCTGCTCTTTCTCAGTTCTGAGATTCTATAAGCTTCCTTGAGCATATGCTATAATCACCAGCTAGAGCAGATCCTCAAATGATGTCATTTCCTTATAATGTTGACGAGGTGCCACAGGAACTTAACGTTTATATCAATTAGCCTACAGTAAAACTGGTTTCCTTATATGTCATTTTGCTTAAAGTCACAGAACCTATGGACCACACTAATTGAGCCTTACTATATAGCATATTTTTTGCACATGAAATGCCCTCTACCTTAAATAGCCTCTGCCGGACTTTCATTCTCACCTTTCACCTACTTAATGCATACTGAACCTTCAGATTTCAGTTTAGATACCATGTCTTCTGTCATCTGCTCTCTACACCATCAGCTACTTTTATATGGTGACGTAATTGATTAACATCATAACATCAGTCTCTCCTACTAGAATATAACATCCATGAGGCAAAGGGATCATGTCAAGGGTCAAAGTTGCTTTTTTTTTTTCTTTTTGCAATTGTTTTTTTGCTGGAATAAAGACTATCCAGAAAAAAAAAGAAATAAACATAATGTAGTTTGTCTAAATACTTTCTGAGTTCATTTTACATTCACTGAATGAATTGTTTCTTTAAACTGTCTAAATTCTACATGTTTCTCTGAATAAAGCATATACTTTTAACAACAAACAAACTGCTCTCGAAGTTTCAGAAAATGACACGAATAAACCGTAAGTGAATTTCTGTAGCATCCTGAGAAGGTTTTGTACCAGCCTGGCCAGTAAGCAATTGTTAGTCGACTTGTGTGCTCTGTATCATGACCTTTCAATTTAAATTTCCTTTTTAGGAGGTGTTTTTTATATCACTGGACATGCAGAAATCTGTTCTGAATTTATATAATTTAAATTTAGTCTTAAAAGTCAGTGATTTATGTAGAATAGAGCTTGATGATGGTTTACAACATTTTTCCCTCCTGACAGGAGACCTATGCTGGGAAAAATAAAACATCTCACTTCTTATTAATGGAAACAGAGCTGAACAGACAACTGTAGCTGTTGAAGGTTACTGAAACTGCCAGGAAATTCTAAAAGCAAAAACAAGGTTGGGCTGGCAGATTAATGTGCCTTTCATGTACAATCTTGAAATATAAAACCACGGAATTTCTAACGTTAATAGATATTTTTGTCAATATTACCTAGGTACACTTATGTTGTATGTTATAGAAAAGATTAAATAGAGAAAAACTCACTGTATAAAGCTAGATCCTAATGAAGATGTATTCATATGCTGCCTCTTGAGTTTCCAACTCTTGGAGGTGTACTTGAGGCTTATTATTCTATTTACAAAAGATAATGAGCACACATATTTCCTCCGTTATGGGAGAGTGAAGCGGAATAAAACTTGCTAAACTAATTAATGAGGATTTATGTCAAAGGATCTTATGTTAGATTTAGGTCATCTCCAAAGCCCCTCCCGTTCTTCATCCAGAAATGCATTTAATCATTTAACAAACAGTTGTGCACCAACTACATGACAGATTTTTTTTTTTTTTGCATGCACTCATTAGCTAGTAGGAAACCTAGGAGGAAAAGTAAAGCAGATACATACAATACAAAACACTACACAGTCTTCTGCAGAGAAATACAGACTGTCCTTAGAACACACCTGTAGAGAGCACCTGACTAGGCATCTCATTTGGTGAGTAGCACAAACCTTATTTCTACCACACTTTTTGCCCCAGCACAGATCTGCTCAGCTTTAGTCAGCTTTTCCTTCCCTACACACCTACACGACATGAACGATAACTTCAGGTAAGCCAGCAGCACTGCCCTGCTCAAGAAGATTCCAAACTGTCATCTTATTCCTTTTAGAGTGTGGACCTTGTGGTGCTTCTGAACATTAGGAAGTTTATCAAAATGGTATTTCGAATGTCCTGAAGAATGTCATTTAATTAAAAAAAAAAAAGATTTCTATTCACTTAAAATTATATCCATCAGAGTACACTAGGGTTTGTATACGGATCAGAAGTGTGACAGTCCTTGAAGGAAGCCTTGTATTTCTGCACAAAGTGGGCCATTGGCAACTGTTTGTTAAATTGTTGAACTTATTGACATATATCATGAAAAAAAAAAGACATTTCTTAACCAGTGTATTGGTATTTATTTTGAAATCCAAGGAGCTAAGGAATCAAGGTGAATTATTCTGTCCTTGCATGTAGCCTAAAAATTCTTCATGCCAAGAATGGTACCCCACAGGAAGAGGTTCCATGAGCAGCACCACCATTCAGCAAGACTTTCAAGGCTGAAACTTATCTGTGCATCCCTTTAAACTTCCTGTTGGACACCTCCCTGCCTACGTCCACTCAGGCAACAACACATGTTTATTGAGCACTTACTATGTGCTGGGTACTGTCCTGCGTGCTTGGGATACATTTCTGAAAACAAACAAACCGAAATTCTACCTTATCTCTCCATTCAAGACCTTTTTCTTAAGAGTACCCACCCTGTGCCTGAAACTATGCTCAGCGCCAGAAACTTAGTGTAGGCATCTGTCCAACAGGAAAGCT
>NW_011888805.1:5855786-5858846 GCF_000151845.1 Pteropus vampyrus
TCTCCATTCTCTGCATTTCCACATAAAACTCATATTGCCAATGAACCATTCGGTGTCTGATATTGCTATTTAACTCTCTTAAATATGTGTGTGAATTTAAGAAGGTGTAAGGATTATGGAATATCCTCAAACAGAATGGGTTTTCTGAGCCTAGAAGATAGTATCTTAGATTTCTTCTGCATTTCCCCAGATGACAGAATACAACATGAACAGGGACAAGCAGCTTGAACAGTTAAGGACATTCAGCTGAATTAATCTGCAGTGTAGAAAAGATCTTGGTAAAGACCTGCAAACTCATTTCAAAATGCTAAAGTAAGAAGCACACTATTGGCATGGAAACCCATACTAAACATGAGAAAACAAAGAATATACACTCATCACAAATAAATTCCCAACAAGTTTTTATTACTTACAATTCATCGCCTTGCTCTTTTCCATAGACCTCATTTTGGTTTCTGCTCGCTAGAACGACTGACACAACCAAGGCAGGCAAACCTGTTATTAAAAAACCATGACAAAAACAACTTTTTTCTGAAGCATCTGGAACTGCTTTATAAGACTGATAATAGCAAGGAAAAAGAAAAAAAAAAAACAAAAAACAAAAAAACCACTCCATATCACAGAGTCAAATTTCTTAGAACTGGCAACTTGGTTAAAAACAATAAAATCCCCTCTTTTGTGTGGCACATCCAGCTCTTATTGGAAACGATTAAAACCTACTCTTTAATGGCAGCTATTTAAATATTCTGTTTGTTTACTGGTACCTACTAGAGAACCAGAACCTGATTTATACTGAATCCAGCACCAGCAAATGTGCTTTCATTAACGATGCCTGTTAGACAGTAAGAGAACTGCAGCTTATTTTACCCCTTTCTATAAAAGAAAAGTCTTTAGAAAAAGTAGGGGAGAAACAATGGTACTATAAAGTCTTTATAGTCTTCATTTCTCTCTCAAGACTAAATAAATAAAGTAATTCCATGCATATTTTGGTGAGGAAGCTATACCACCTTAGCCTTGAAAGATGCCTCCTAAAATGGTGAACATCATAGAAATGTCTCGTACTTCTATACTCCTATTTGAAAAAGAGATTGTGAAAAAGCTCTAAAATGTCTTGTTCGCTATGAAACCCAGATAAAGAAACGAGCCCATTTAGAATATTCCAAACAAGCTAATACGACCCTCCACGTCTGGCTGAGGAATCACGTTAAGAAGTTCAAGGCAAGAATGCTGACAGTGTTTTGGGTGCACACACAAAAATAACATTCTCTCTCTGGTTTCCAGGACATGGGCATGTGTCTGGGAGTGAGCGTGCCTAGGACTTTGAGCTGGCCTTTACATTTTGAAACATAATAGAAATGCAGCACTGTCTGCCAGCTGCTTCTTCAGGCCTGGATGGGCTGGCTCTGGGCATAGGAAATTAGTTTGTGGTGACTCTGGACCTAGGGCTTTTTCCTTTACTCCTGAATTTAGTGAGGACTCTTGAACAGTTTTTAAAAGTCCTGTTTGAGGAAGACCCATAAGATACGTATATCAAATCTGCATCATTTGCAAATTTGAAGTTTCTTTCAGCAGTGCTATTCTTTTGAAATACCATTTTCCTATGAGCACCTGGCAATTCCCATGACAGTGCAAATAAAGACAAAACCTTTTAGGAGGCTTACCCCAGCCAACGATGCAGAATTTCAATATGTATCGGCGGATGTAAGTGTTAAATACTTTAACCAGAGCAATGTACATGTGAATTGCTTCTAGCCCCATCCAGGTAAAGGTCGCAAGAAGGAAGAAATGCAGCAGAACTGCGATGGCTGTGCAGAGCCCATCCACATGAAACGAGGTGACCCAGCCATCCAAGAGGAAGGTGAGATTCAGGAACAGCAGGGCTGTACTCAGGTTCATCAAGATTTTGGAAGGATAATCCCTTCGCAATTTTCTAAAAAAAAAACCGGAAAGATATATGAGAACTAATATTGTAAACAAACCTTTAAAGCACAGGCAGTAAATTCATGTTTATACAGTCCGTAGCAGGGTAGGGGGCACTATCTTTATAACATGGTTCCACTAGGAGGAGGGCTAAAGATATTTATGAGTATTTTGCAAATAAAGATTTTTAAAAATATTAATTATATTTCCAAACTGTCTCCAATTGTTTATAAAATTTCCAATTGGTTTCAACAGCCTGACTTTTTTTAATCCAGAAAAATTCTACAGTTATAAAAATGATATTTTTGTTAAAAAATGATTTCCCTAAAATTATTCGAAGTTTATATTTAATGAGGTAAAATCTTTTTTTTTTAAATTTCTTGTTTCAGGACTAATTTTATAAGATTATGAAACAAATGTTTTCATCCTTTACCATATAAAAAGCACTCAATATAGTTTTTATTGACCTACATGTTAGATTCAAATGCATTTTATCAGTAGAAATACAGTGATTATAAGTTAAGATGCTATAGCTAGAAAATTCATATTACATGATATATCTTACAAGAAACCTGAACATTAAAACTGAACCAACCTACATGATTCACAAAGGTCATAAAAGTTGTTAGAAGCTGAGGCGATATTCTTATTTGTGTTTTAGAACAGTTAGCACTGGGTTTAGCAGATAGAAAATACTTACTCAAAAGCAACATATGTCAGGAGAGTAACTGCTGAAAAAATAGCAGATATTCCACACCCAATATAGGTGATGAAGGTGAGAACTTTAGTGTTTCTTGCATCTATGTGTGAGGATGTTCTTTGAAGATCCTACACAAAACATGGGAAGCAGCTGTAAGAATCTCTTTTCATGGGAATGCTGTTTGTTTTATTGGAAAGTCTATTGCTAGCACTTAGAATCTCAGCTCAATCATTGCTGCTAAAAACAAGTATAAAACAGTATTGAAATTTTATTTTTTATCCTCTTGTGGATCACGCCATGAAACAAAAATGTAGTACTATTGAGGGAGTTACATATTGCTTTTTATTCTTTACCTGGTTACCCAAGCTCTTTGTACAGCAGTATAACTTGAAGAGTAAAACCACTGGATTCCGCAATAGAAATTGGAGAGAAGGTTGTTG
>NW_011888805.1:5858896-5861618 GCF_000151845.1 Pteropus vampyrus
GTCTGGCTGAGGAATCACGTTAAGAAGTTCAAGGCAAGAATGCTGACAGTGTTTTGGGTGCACACACAAAAATAACATTCTCTCTCTGGTTTCCAGGACATGGGCATGTGTCTGGGAGTGAGCGTGCCTAGGACTTTGAGCTGGCCTTTACATTTTGAAACATAATAGAAATGCAGCACTGTCTGCCAGCTGCTTCTTCAGGCCTGGATGGGCTGGCTCTGGGCATAGGAAATTAGTTTGTGGTGACTCTGGACCTAGGGCTTTTTCCTTTACTCCTGAATTTAGTGAGGACTCTTGAACAGTTTTTAAAAGTCCTGTTTGAGGAAGACCCATAAGATACGTATATCAAATCTGCATCATTTGCAAATTTGAAGTTTCTTTCAGCAGTGCTATTCTTTTGAAATACCATTTTCCTATGAGCACCTGGCAATTCCCATGACAGTGCAAATAAAGACAAAACCTTTTAGGAGGCTTACCCCAGCCAACGATGCAGAATTTCAATATGTATCGGCGGATGTAAGTGTTAAATACTTTAACCAGAGCAATGTACATGTGAATTGCTTCTAGCCCCATCCAGGTAAAGGTCGCAAGAAGGAAGAAATGCAGCAGAACTGCGATGGCTGTGCAGAGCCCATCCACATGAAACGAGGTGACCCAGCCATCCAAGAGGAAGGTGAGATTCAGGAACAGCAGGGCTGTACTCAGGTTCATCAAGATTTTGGAAGGATAATCCCTTCGCAATTTTCTAAAAAAAAAACCGGAAAGATATATGAGAACTAATATTGTAAACAAACCTTTAAAGCACAGGCAGTAAATTCATGTTTATACAGTCCGTAGCAGGGTAGGGGGCACTATCTTTATAACATGGTTCCACTAGGAGGAGGGCTAAAGATATTTATGAGTATTTTGCAAATAAAGATTTTTAAAAATATTAATTATATTTCCAAACTGTCTCCAATTGTTTATAAAATTTCCAATTGGTTTCAACAGCCTGACTTTTTTTAATCCAGAAAAATTCTACAGTTATAAAAATGATATTTTTGTTAAAAAATGATTTCCCTAAAATTATTCGAAGTTTATATTTAATGAGGTAAAATCTTTTTTTTTTAAATTTCTTGTTTCAGGACTAATTTTATAAGATTATGAAACAAATGTTTTCATCCTTTACCATATAAAAAGCACTCAATATAGTTTTTATTGACCTACATGTTAGATTCAAATGCATTTTATCAGTAGAAATACAGTGATTATAAGTTAAGATGCTATAGCTAGAAAATTCATATTACATGATATATCTTACAAGAAACCTGAACATTAAAACTGAACCAACCTACATGATTCACAAAGGTCATAAAAGTTGTTAGAAGCTGAGGCGATATTCTTATTTGTGTTTTAGAACAGTTAGCACTGGGTTTAGCAGATAGAAAATACTTACTCAAAAGCAACATATGTCAGGAGAGTAACTGCTGAAAAAATAGCAGATATTCCACACCCAATATAGGTGATGAAGGTGAGAACTTTAGTGTTTCTTGCATCTATGTGTGAGGATGTTCTTTGAAGATCCTACACAAAACATGGGAAGCAGCTGTAAGAATCTCTTTTCATGGGAATTCTGTTTGTTTTATTGGAAAGTCTATTGCTAGCACTTAGAATCTCAGCTCAATCATTGCTGCTAAAAACAAGTATAAAACAGTATTGAAATTTTATTTTTTATCCTCTTGTGGATCACGCCATGAAACAAAAATGTAGTACTATTGAGGGAGTTACATATTGCTTTTTATTCTTTACCTGGTTACCCAAGCTCTTTGTACAGCAGTATAACTTGAAGAGTAAAACCACTGGATTCCGCAATAGAAATTGGAGAGAAGGTTGTTGCCTTACATATTTATCAAGCCCATTCCTAACATTTGCAGGGTTGGCGGCACAAGTACAAATGGAGGCCATGGTGGTCCTCCACATGGCCAAGCCCTCAGGTGGGCCCTGAGTTCTTTGGCCAGTAGGCAGGGGCTCAGCCAGCAGATGGCCAGAGACTGGTGCTTGCACTGTGGTTGCTGGGTTCTGAGCATGGTGCTGAGGTTGCGAAGTGTTGTCATTCCAAAGCTTGGTATAAATGGGGTGGGGTGGACTTTATCTATTTTTAGAAATTTTTTTAGAGGGTTGGGGCCATAGATTTTTGGTTCCTATAGATGTTAAAGGGCACCATTCAAAGTGTTAGGGGTGGTTGTGGAATGGAAAGAAGTAAACGCTTTCTAGAATATTAATAAGAGGTATTAACTTTACTATACTGAGGCAGATTTGCAAAGTCTGGGCCTGGTAGAAAAAAATTTTTTCTCCCTTAATTGAGGAATTGGGACAGGATAAATCATGAGTTAAAACCAACCACTCAATCCTGGTTGGAGGGGAAAGGCCCCTTCATTATGCAGATGTTCGTAATGGAGCCTTCCTGGAGAAGGGACATATTCCAAAAAGAATATCTAGTTAAAACTTTTAGGTCTTAAATTATTTTTTAAAATGTCCATTTTGTAAGTTTTTCATTCTATTTTCATTAATAGTCACCAAAATGTCAATAAAATCTGGTACTCACATAAAAGCCTCCTACAGTAAGTGGTGTTTGTATGTGCATGTCTGTGTGTGAATGAAGAGATGGGACTTAGTTCCAGGTTTGGCTGATGCAGTTAGGAGCAGGGACGGTACCTCCATGACACCAAGAAACACACGGTGA
>NW_011888805.1:5861668-5864230 GCF_000151845.1 Pteropus vampyrus
ACCATTTATCTTACCTTGTAATGAATTAAAGATGGAGAAGAGGTACAAGAAAGGGACATATAAGGGTCCCCAGGCAAAGAAAGCAAATCCCCACGTCATGCCCAGCAGGAACGTCAGGCTGACCACGCTGCGTAGGTTCCTCAACACCTCCTCCCGCAGGGTCCGATTGCTCCTCTGGCCGTTCCTCCCACAGATCTGCACCATCACCACGATGAACATGGCAACGTTCAGGAAAAACATGACTCCAAAATACCCAGCACAGGTCACATAAAAAACAACTGGATCCTGAATCCAACAGCTTAAAGAAGAAGAAGAAACAAGGAAAAAAGAAATTTATTACCACGTCCTGTTTACCTGGCTCAGTTTGACTTCTGCAGCTTTCGCAGCTTGGCTTTTCTCAAATACTTTCAGAGAGTCACTTCATTTTCTTGAGCCTCAGTTTCTTTTTTGATGTTTTTCATGTTTTTTTTTTTATGTTTGTTTATTTTGGATAGCTACCATCTTAATATCTAGTTACTTAAGTCAACAGTTAAGAAGAACACAAGGTGGCTACTTGAATTTTGACTTGGCATGAAAACCCTCCTGGTTGGTTCACCTGAAACCGTGTCTCATCTCCTTTTCTGTTATGTGCTCCAGAGAACGGGAAATTTAAGTACTCATATTCTCAATTTCTTTTGTATGGAAGGGGTGATCATGAGGCCAGCGTTTGACAAAATGATATCAAAGCAAAGTCTGCTAAGGAATCTGGGGGAGAGCTATTTCTGATAGACTCATCTAGCATTTGTTATTTCTACTTCGAGCATGAAAGCTAGCTCTGGGGCTGAAGAAATCATCTTATATTCAATGAGATAAAGGCCAGTAGGGCTGCAGAGTGGCTGGCACTGACATTTTCAGCCATAAAATCAATGCCAGTTGTTGGCTACTTCCACGTTTCTTGTCATGTGAGAAGAGCAAATTCCTATTTATTTAAGACATGCATAATTGTGGATTCCATTACTGCAGATGAAATAATTTTTATTAATGTAATTTGTCTAGTTGAGGCAATACCTTATTATAAAACTGCGATATTCTTATAATGACACTTCTCATGCACAATTCAAAGGCTTACATTGATTACAATATTCTTATGAGATGAGGAAGGATATATTTTATATTCAAATGATATAAAGATCAGAAGACAGATGAAAGTAATTTAAAAACTAATATGTGTAAAGTATTCCATGAGTAAAGTTAACAAATACTACAATTTGCAGTCTTAATAATACTATGGAAATTCCCAGGTACCTTGAAAATTAAATGAATTATCGAAGGCAATTAAATTCGTCTCAAAATTTTAGTGTAAATGGCTATCATTTCGGGTTATGTTCCACACTGGAACATGACAGCCACAAAGCGAAAGCTACCTTGAATGTCTTTGAATCCTGGAACCTAACATGATTCCTGGCATATAGTAAATGCTCAGTAAATGACGGTTGTTGATGGCATAGCAATTTATTAAAGCAATTTATAGTACTTTAAAGTTCTATAAGAGCTGACTAACATACTTTTAAAATCTCCTTATTTAGAACTTATGCACTAACTTTTACTTTTAATATATCTTATTACAAAGATTTCCCCAAATGACACTGCTTATCCTGGAAGCTAATATTTCTTTACATACGGACATCCCCTTAGGATCCTGAAATTCCTGACCTGGATCCTTTATTTTCCACTGGTTTTTGTGGGGTCTTTTGAATGCTACTTTGGAAACATAAAAGAAGGGAGGGCCATGAGAGAATGGTACGGGATTGGAAACTGATTGGATAAAAAAAGTGTTGCCCATTCATGAAATGTAAGCAGAAATGTGGCATTACAGTCAGGTGCAAGCTCTTCAGTCATTCAGTAATTCAATCAATCAATAAATATTCATTAAGTACTCAGTATGTGCTAACTAAAATATAAGAAAACTAACCGCCCAAAGTGAACAATATAAAAATCTTAGCCTCGATGATCTCACATTCTGGAGGGAATCTTCCAAATTATTCAAGACTCACTGATATCTCCATTCTCTGCATTTCCACATAAAACTCATATTGCCAATGAACCATTCGGTGTCTGATATTGCTATTTAACTCTCTTAAATATGTGTGTGAATTTAAGAAGGTGTAAGGATTATGGAATATCCTCAAACAGAATGGGTTTTCTGAGCCTAGAAGATAGTATCTTAGATTTCTTCTGCATTTCCCCAGATGACAGAATACAACATGAACAGGGACAAGCAGCTTGAACAGTTAAGGACATTCAGCTGAATTAATCTGCAGTGTAGAAAAGATCTTGGTAAAGACCTGCAAACTCATTTCAAAATGCTAAAGTAAGAAGCACACTATTGGCATGGAAACCCATACTAAACATGAGAAAACAAAGAATATACACTCATCACAAATAAATTCCCAACAAGTTTTTATTACTTACAATTCATCGCCTTGCTCTTTTCCATAGACCTCATTTTGGTTTCTGCTCGCTAGAACGACTGACACAACCAAGGCAGGCAAACCTGTTATTAAAAAACCATGACAAAAACAA
>NW_011888805.1:5867330-5887342 GCF_000151845.1 Pteropus vampyrus
AAAATACAAAAATCAGTCTTACTACAAAGAAACGTAGCGGGGATATTAAATTCTTCATACATTTGTGTATTAGAAGATACAATTATGGGTCTGAGGTATATTTTTTAGACATCTCATATGGTGCATGTGTCACAGGGCAATGTAGATTCTGGGACTATCTCATACAAGTGAATATAAAGTTTGTAAATCAAGAAAGACTTAATAAAGTTTTAGTGGTCTGGAAAAGCTGAAAGGATATGGGCACATTGCCAGAAGATAAATTCTGGAAAAGTTTTCATCCAGCTGTTTATAATCCCACAAAAGCAGCCAGCATGGAAAACGGAGAGATAGCACTAAAAATTTTAAAAAAAAAAGTGTATATGTCCAAATACATGTAAAACTAGTTATTTAATCAGATGGCAACAGAAAAAGTAATATATATTTACAAACTCATATACTTAAACAGTATATGAAGAAACTGACCATTCAAAGTAATGGGAAGCCAAACTTTTGTTACATATAAATCATCTCTGAATAGTGCATGTGTTACTCTTATCCATTTAACTGATAGTAGACTTACAACACACAGAATCATGCTCAAGCATACACATACATACTCAAACACGGCTAAAATAGTTAAATCCATTAAGCGAAAGGTTATATACCTGAGTGAATAATCATGCAAAATAAGTGTTTTCTGAAAAAGAGCATGAAAGAAAACTGAGAAATTTTTCTTTTAATCACTTAGCGAAAACATGCCACAGTTTAATTGTTTCCATTCTCTAGCGGTAAAGAAAAAAATATTTATATTTTGAGAAAGCTAAAAAGCTACTTTCTATGACTGTCGTCTTTTTAAATGGCTTGTTCTTCTTCCGCAGAGCATTTATGTATTGGACTATCAGGAAAATTACAACTTTGTTGGGTCGCCATAGGACAATGGCCATTTACATAGGCCAAATAGATTCATGAGCCAAATACTACATTCCACAGTTTTCACTGCTTCCTCCCAGTCCCACAGGAAGTGGGTGTAAGATTTAAGAAAAGGGATAAACATAACCTGATGTCTCTGATTTGAATTCGAATAGTTTTATTGCCTGAGCACACATTACTCGCATTTCCAACTAAAAAAGCAAAATATGGTTTGATCCTTTTATGGAAACTATATAGAGACAATGGCTCTGCTATGATCTGAAGTGGGGCACTGGGCACCAGCAAAGTGTCTGCAAAAGCACAAGTGTATCAGGTATAAGGTAAAGCTATGAATCTCTGGGTGAATTCAAGTAAGTCATTGGACGTAGGGAAACGCTTAAAAATTTGGTGGGATGAAAAAAATATGTCAATACAATCTAATTTTTGTTTAGAACCATGGAAAGGCTGGCTAATGAGATTAAAACAAGGCCATTGGAAAGAAGGAAGGAAAGAATGATATGAAGGCCTAATAGTGAGAGAAATGTCACACCCCTCATCCCTCTTGCAGGCTTAAAGACTCCATGTGACCCTTGTCACTGGTCTGTCCTATCAGGCTGTGATCTCCAGAAGGAGGATAGCGGTTATTTTGGGTCACAGCTTGCTCACCTAGCACAGTGCCTGGTACAAAGTAACATTCATATATATTGAGTGATAAAATATTACAAGAAAGAACATTTTTGATCAAACTTTTCACAGTTCCCTTCCATGTTAGTAAAACCCAACATTTTCTTCCTCTTTAACTTTTCTCTCTTACCCTCCCTCTCTCTGTCTCCCTGACTCTGTTTCTCTCTTAATTTAATGGTCTCCCGGTCAGTTTTTGGTTTCTAAGATTATTTATCATCACGGTTAATGCTATGGAAAAAAAGTAGAGTTCTTTTCTATAATTACTTTTGCACATTTTTATATATAATCTCTGCTAATTATATTCTTCATTAAGAATCAAGATTCAGGGCACAGATGAAAATTATCTGGAAATAATTCCCCAAATACATAAGCTAAAAAAGGCTGACTCACAAATAAAAGTATGCCTTCCAAAATTCTATCATTTCAAAATGAGTTTAGAAATCCTCCCCTACCATCAGAACTCCAAAGTGTGTGAGATGGTAGCACAGGCAGACCGTCTCGCTTGCATCCGAATCTCTTTGTGCAACACATCCTGATGTGTTCCAAAATCCAGAACCTTCTGCGGGAGGAAGTCAACAAACAGTATGAAAATAACAGCAGGTCATTCCTTCTCTATAGTGGATGACATCTTCGTTAGAGAAATACGCCTCAATCTTTTCTGCCTTATAGTTTATCTGTAAAACTGCCAATAGTTAGAATACTTTAGATCCCTGGAATCACAGAATGTTAGTGATGGGTGGGCAGCTAGAGATTATCTAGTAGGTGATTTTCAACTGTGATCCATTGAAGTGTCTCAGGGGTTCTGCAAAAGTTTGGTTCAAGTTTAATTTTTAATAAATTATAAAATAACCCCCCATAAAAAGAATATCTCTTTTCGAATGCATTATATACTAATGAAGTCTCTGGAGATCAACACATCTTTTCCCCTTGGGTGAGTATATTTTTGTGAAGACATGAGAACAAAGAAAGTCTCTCTTGGAATATGCTATTATGTGCACAGCAGTCACACATGGTGACAACTTATGATAAATGCCTTTAATATCCCTGTTCTGACTTTTATGGTATGGTGTGGAGCAACTCATATATTTAAAGCATATTTTAAGACTTAAAGGTAATATTTTAAACTATGTATCTAGTAAATCAGGAACTTTTCAAAACTATGTAACTGAAAACTGAACAACAACAACAAAAATCTTTCCAGCTGTGATAAAGAGTATCACAAAGAGGTTTGGATATCTTCAGACTACATTTCGACCAAGAAGCGTTATCCTGCACTGGCACTGATTTTATTTGTTGATGATTATCCTATTGGGGAATCAATCCCAAGGGAAGGTGACCCTTACGAGAGGCTCTGAAGAGATTTTCGTACATTATACCTTGTGATCAACCTCTTCATTCTGCCTTTCTCTCTTGATTGTCAAATGTCATTTTAGAGGCAATTCATTTCTTTCAAGTAATATATATCCATTATAACCATCCTTGTATCTACAGTCCTTCAGTGTGCTTCATCCCATAATCTGAAATCTGCAAGCTGGATTTTTAATTATATGCTTAGTGAATATCAAATAATATCCTCCAAAGTGTCCCAGAAGGATGAGATCAAGTGTACACTGACATTAATCTAAAATGGCAATAAAAATGCATACTCTATTTAATAAATAACTGAAATCAAAGAGGTTGTTTGATTTAAAAAAAAGTCTGGCCTGCCTATTTCCTCTTGCAACAAATAAAAAGTTACAGCAACTTTTTTTTTTAGAATTTACTTCCTAAGCTCCTCAAACTAAAATTTGCAGCTCAGTTGCCATCATCTTTATATTGTGGCTCACTCTGGTCTAGGGTAGAATTAAGGGAAAATGTTTAAAATTGCACAATGTTTAAAAATGTACAATGTTTAAAATTCCGTTGTTATTAAGACAGCCAATATTTTAAAACGTACCGTTATTGTTCAGATCCCAGAAGGCACAGATGGGATGAGGCACTGCCTATATTAACATAAGAATAAACATGTGAAATTGCATTTGGAATAAATAGAAAATCATATGATTTGAATAGGAGAAAAGAGTAATATGCTAAGGTTTTCACAAAGAAGTAGGTCCGCATTAGTCATGCCAACATGACTGAAGAATGGCAGGCAGTCTAGAGAGGTTTCCTCTCACAAAGAGCTGGAGTGAAAACTAACTATAACCTCATGAGGAACTGTGTTACCCATTTATCTAAAGGTTACTATATATGTCCTATCGCAAAATGCTATAGCATTTAAGAAAGCTCTTTATACTATAACCCTACTTCATCTTTAAAATTCTCCTTTATGTCTAGGTATAAGCCCAAAAGAATTGAAAGAAAGGACTCAAATAGATATTTGCATATCCATGTTCACAGCAGCATTATTCACAATAGCCAAAAGGTGGAAGCAATCAAAGTGTCCATCGATGGATGGATGGACAAACAGAACGTGGGATATATGTATTATGCAATGGAATATTATCCAGCCTCAAGAAGAGGAGAGGTTCTGATACATGCTATAATATGGATGACTCTGGAAAATGTTATGTGAAGTGAAATGAGCCAGTCACGAAAGGACAAATACTGTATGATTCCACTTAAATGAAGTACCTAGAGTAGTTAAATTCAAAGAGACAGAGAGTAGAATGCCAGGGTGTGGAGGAGGGGGAGATGGGGAGTCATCGTTCAATGGGAACATAGCTCCAGTTGAAGAATATGAAACTGTTCTGGAGATGGACGTGGTGATGGCTGCAGAACAATGTGTATTACTTATGTGACTGAATCGTGCCCTTAAAAATAGTTAAAATAGTAAACTATGTTATGTATATTTTATCACAATAAAAAAAAAAAAATTATGTATGGATGAAGGATCTGAAACAAAGGAGTTCAAAGGGTAAAACATGGAGGTCAGAGGGTTCCGTGACAAAGCAGAGCTAGTTCTCAGATGACTTAACTTTCAAGCCTTAGTCCTTATCAAGCAGCTCACTTCCCGCCTGCCTTCCTGCCTGCCTAATAAACAGTGGAATCGTGACTGGGATCCTCTATAAAAAGGAGAAAAATCTGTGCCTGGGTCACCTGGAACAATACAAACCCCCGTATAATTTTTATCAAATAAACAAATGAGAGCAAGGGTAATTAAGCAATCAAAAATGAACATGTGCCAAGATCTCAGACAACTGCTAACCTCTCAAAAAATAAGTCGACCTGTTTGCCTTCTGCTTTCCCAGTAGCAATGATCTCCGATGTTAAAACAAAACAAAAAACTTTTCATGGCAGGATTATACAACTGCATCTGCACCTAATTTATCTCAAGTAATATATGTCATTTCTTAGAAATAGTGGCCTTTTTCTTCACTCCCATTCTCCTGATTATTGAATTCCGAATAAGACTAATTTTCTCTGGTTGTCACCATTTACCATGGCATTACAGTACTACCTGACGAGCTGTTGTCCTCTTTTGGGAAAACTGTCCCCCTTAGAAAAAGTGCCAGTTACTTCTTTTCATGGGGAAAAAATGATCCCATGTTGCTCTGAAATACTCTGCCTCTGCTCCACTGCTATTTGTAGGATTTTCTTACCTGGTTTCTTGTATGTTTGATTTTAATTCGAACTGGATCCCTCAGATCCTGGATAGTTATGTTTCCAATACTGCAGGCCATCACATAACTCACTAAGGTGCCTTTCTTGGTTTCTGCATCCTTTAAAAACATGTGTATTAGTCAGAAGTACACACTTTTATTTTATTTTGCTGCTCCAAAATAAGCAAACTGTCAGCACTTTTTACACTTAAGATCTTCAATTATAGAACATCCTGTTTATAAGCTCAAATTGCTGGCTTTCCTGAAACAGCTTTTCTATTTCCCTTATTATAATAAATACATTGAGAGGACATTATGAGCCAATGCAGCAAGGCAATGTTCATAAAACTTCATTCTTGATTGCTGTGACTGATGCCAGCCAGTTAACATCTGAAACAATGCAAACCCATAAATAATATAAACTCATAAAAAGCTGTGAAACAATTAGATCACTTCCCTACTCTAGAAAATAGATGAAGTTGTTTTCCTTTAGAGAAGTATGAAGAAAATATGGTGTGAAAAATCAAAAATAATTCATCTTTCACATCTTGCCAACAGCCTGATGTGTTTACTAATTTAAACTAACTGTAACTCTACTGGATTAAAGCCCCATGCGGAACTTTTACCTTCCCTGATTGTATACTTGCCGGCATCTGTAGCTTCCACTTCAGAGAGAGGGTTGTCAAGAAACCAAATTAGTGAATCTGTGTACAAAATGACTGGGACCAATGGACTGTCTCTCCAGTGAGACAGCCCTTCTTCTGGCCCTTGTGTTTCTTGTCAAACCTCCTGAATTTCTTTATTGCAGCTTATAAACTTAGTTGTTTCAGAATAATTGCAGGATTTTTAAATGCCAAACCAATCTCAGCATCTGGAATATAGCTTTTTATTACTTTGGTGTGGTCACTCTCAATAAAGTCAGTTATGGCTTGGGGATATTCAGCCTTTTCTTAAAAAAAAAAAAACCAACTCATACTTTGTTCACTATGTGGGGAGAACCACAGAACCCTTAAATTTGTTTCTCTCTGCTATAAATTTACTTTAAAAACCAAACATATGTTTCCTAATAACAACATTGATTGGGAAATGCCAGAAGAGAAGGAAAAGATGGTGTGATGAAGATAAGACTCAAAATAAAACAATGACAAATTCTTGCAACTCTAAGAGTTGTTGCAAACCCCTCCCACTGGGCTCAATCTCTCCTTTAAATAGACCCTCTGCCCCACCATCTGTCCCTCCATTCACATTTTGTGACACCCATTGCATTTTTTGTATTGTTTTTAAAGGTAACAG
The DNA here is from genome assembly GCF_000151845.1 of Pteropus vampyrus. Taxonomy (NCBI): domain Eukaryota; kingdom Metazoa; phylum Chordata; class Mammalia; order Chiroptera; family Pteropodidae; genus Pteropus; species Pteropus vampyrus. The sequence continues at coordinate 5,873,777 of NW_011888805.1, forward strand.
GACTGTAAGCCTCAAATACTTTTGACAAATGCAGTTTTGTATGTCCATGGCTATTAAATCTTCAGAGTACAACATGTAATTATATTCTTAATCTACTCAAAAATTTTATATAGCTCACTCTTAATACATTTGTTGATGAAACTTTAAAGTTTTGGAATTAATTACTGTAAATGATTCCACAGTATTCCCTTTACCACCTGTGGCTGACTTTGCCATTCCTCCACACGTGGCATACAGGGCAGATCCATTAGAAACCCGTAGTCTATTTCCTTGAGACTTGCCACTTTCTCTTACATACATCTCATTGTTTAATATACACTGGTATCTTCAATTTAGTAGATAACTTTTTTTTTTAAAAGGCTGAATAAAACTGCTCTAGACTGGGTTGTACTTTCAAAGGCAACCAGAGGTCACCGGCGTTTGCTGGCAGTGGATTTCCTAGTATCTAGAAATGATGCCAATAAAAATGATAATATGTGCTGAGCACAATGCCACCCTACTCTGGGAATGCGTGAAGGCCAAAGGTCATTTGAAATACTAATGGGAAAACTGATTAAAGCCAAGAATGCTGCTCATTATGTAAACAGTCCTTCCTGCTGAATTAAAACAAAACAAAACAAAACAAAACAAAACAAAACAAAACCTTTTCTTTGGTGCACAATTTCTTTAACTCTGAAAGTCTAAATTGCTGGAGAGCATAAATATTTAACAAAAGGAATGATAAATAGTAAGTTCTCTACACATTCCATTTCTAATTGTATCATGCAAGTCTTCATCTAATATCTGATTTATTAAAAATATTTTAATGAACACATCTGTTCATAAGCATGTAATTATCTGAAATAAAATATTCGAACAAAGTTAAAATTTTAATTTTTAAAAATACAGGTGAATTTTTCTACTTTTATTATTTTCAAGGAATCTGAACTTTTATTTTTCTTTTGAGCAGACACTCAATTTGCAACTGAAAAATAATAAGTTAATGAACACTTACCTGGAAAAGTCCAGTTTTATTGAAGAAAGTAAACTGTGCTCTTTTAACTAATGCAGAATATTCTTCACTTAAATTCTCAAGTAAGTTTGGAGGCAAAATTACAGAAGCCAATGCATCCACTTGTCCATTATCAAAGTCCATCTGTCACACAGAGATATATTGGTCGAGCAATCACGATTAAATTACAATAATAACTTTACTGCACATGCTGAGTAAGGCAGGAGAACAACTGCAGTTATCATCTTGGCTAGGACAGGCTTCCCTGTACCTCTACCACAGTCACTGCTCTCCTGGTGAATCCCCTACGGACAAAGGCATGGATCTCACCGAGTCTTGCTAATGTGGCAAAACCAATTTTAACGAAGGCAACTGAGAAATGTACAGATCAGTTAACATTTTCAAGGATGAGAACTGGATTTACACTTTATAGATTTTGAGCTTTTCTCAAAACATGCAGTGAAAAATAACTACCAAAAAAAATGAGTAGAGTTAATCTTTTTGATCACTAAAAGTGAGTATCTCCACATAGAGCAGCTGAAGTTTTCTGAACACTCTGCGATGTCATTTTTTCTGAACCCACAGATCAGGCCAGAGAGTGTTTTCCTGCAAATACTTTAAATGAGACTGAGGCTGACTGAGTTTTCACATTAAAATGACAAACAGAATTATCCCTTAAGAGGAGAATAAAGTTCTTTCTTACATTCAGATTTTAAAATATTTTTTCTTGGTTTATCTCCACAGTTAAGTATTACATGCCACTTGTGTGTTCTCCCATGTCAAGGACGATGTTTCAATCATTTTATTGGCCTATGTGGTCAACACTATCGAGTATACAGTAGGAACTTGAAAATTATTTGCTGAAGTGTCGCCTGAGCAGGTCAAAGAGGCTCTCCATTCATGTGGCCCCAGCTTTCCTGTCCAGCCTCTCCATCACCTGCCCTTCCCAGCCCTCTATATCACTGGTTCTCAAAATACAATCCTCAGACCAGCAGTATCAGCCACACCTGGGAACTGAAAACTGCAAATTTTGGAGATCCGCTTGTACCCATTAAACTAGAATCTCTGGGAATGAGATCCCACAATCTGTTTTGACCAGTTCTCCACGTGTGTGATTATAACACACACCTGGAAGAACCACTGGCAAAGAGAATACAGCATCCTTCTTCCCACTTTTGAGCCCTCAATAAAGCTCTTTCTTCTGACTGAACTTATCCCCGACCCCCACTCCCAACAGGGTGGCCCCCACTCATGCTTTAATACTTAGTTCTACTAACATCTCTTGAGAAGGTAAGCTGCCCACCCCTATCACCGAGGCTCTGAAAGTTTACCTCCTCCATGTGCCCACACACCTTACGGCTACACTACCACTGACCCTGGTCAGCATTTGGACCTGCCTGCCACGCCTTGGACCAATATCTCCTTGAGCAACTGGAGGGTGATCGGAAAGTTTTATCTGTTGAATAAATCAAAGTTAAAGAAACCACTGGCTCATTACCTGAAAATATGATTCATTACTGTTCGGAAGACTGATGCTAAAATTTAAAATTTCATTAGTCCCTGGAGATAGGGATGACACTCCGAGAGCCAAATTCCGAGTTGTAATATTCACACGTGATGTGCTATTTAGGTCTATCTTAAAGGCCAATTCATCGATTGTTTTTAAAGCACTAAAGAAATGACAAATAATACCACCATTAAGTAACACATTTTAGGTAAACACATAGGATTTACTGCAAGACAAAATACAAACCAAATAAAATTGTGTTTAAATTGTCTGATCTTAACATAAATACAAAATCACACCAAGCCACAATAATAGCAGTTAATGCACAGAATCATGGTGATAAATGCATCCTCAAGAAAAATATATTTTTTAAGGAAAATCAACAATTAAATCATACTAAACACTCTGTTTCTCACATATCTTAGCTTTTCTTTCTTCATATGAAAAACACTCTTCCTACTTCATAACTGAGTAAATCAAAGAAAATAATGTAGTAAAATTATTTTTTGAACTGTAAGACACTGTAAAAAAAAGTCTGATTATTATGTAGATAAGATAAATTACCCACATAATAATTTGTTTTAACAAATATAAAATATTCATCAAAGAAATTTGTTTGAAAGGAAGGAAACAGAAAAAGTTAAATATCTTAATACATCAAATAACATAACTGGACATAAACTGCATTGTATAAAAATAGGCACATTTTTTCCCTGCACTAGTCATTTTCATTTCAGAAGTACAACAATCACATAGCTGTGGCAATTTTTTTTTTTTTTTTTAAGGCAAGGCAATCCTTAGTTGACCTCACAGATTGCAAGGACCTGGTCAGCTTACAATCCTTTATTTTTTATTTTTTACACCTACAGCACCCGTCTTCCTAGGTAGTTTCCCATCAAAGTACTAACCAGGTCCAACCCGGCTTAGCTTCTGAGATCAGACAGGATTGGGTTTGTTCAGGGTGGCCTGGCCGTAGACAGCTGTGGCAATTCTATGTCACAGTTCACAGGACAGTGACTTACAGTGACTAAGTTATGTCTAAAAGATATGAACTGAATGTTTTCTAAGTGTCTCCTTCCAAGCAAAAAAAAAAAAAAACTGTCATAAATTCACATTGGCGATAGTCTGTTCATCTTTTGAATTAACCCCAGTTAATATTTTTCAGATAATAATTAAATACTGATTATGCTTTTCTAAAAGATATGAACTGAATGTTTTCTAAGTGTCTCCTTCCAAAAAAAAAAAAAAAAAAACTGTCATAAATTCACATTTGCGATAGTCTGTTCATCTTTTGAATTAACCCCAGTTAATATTTTTCAGATAATAATTAAATACTGATTATGCTTTTCTGGGACTATTTAATATCTCGCCAAAAGCCAATCTCAATCATTTTATAAATTAAAAATCTCCAAAAAAAAAAAGAATTTGAAGTTCCGTTTGTGAATAATCTTGGGAAATATCAATGAATCTTTCAGAGATTTAAATTGCAAATTCCGGGGAACAAGTATTCACATATGTAAGAAATTATATAACTATACATGCATCCAACAAATTTTACTCTCCAGAAGAAAATAAATACTTACTCAGAAGAAGACGCAAGCAAATCACTGTCTGGACTGGTTAAGATATTAGAAAATATATTCATTAAAGTTGAGCCAAGAGTTATATCGATATTTTCTTCTTTATTCACAATTCTTTTGACCTGTTCTACAATGCTGATAATATTGTCTGAATTCAAGTTTTGCCCATCTCCAGTTAAATTTAAAATCTGATTGGCAGCCTCCCCTAAAAAAAGGCAAAAGAAACAACATACAAAGTTTTACCTGTTTTTTTTTGAGCATTTCCAGGATCCTAAACATAGTATGATATTCAGCTTCAAAGCTGAAGGAGCAAATTAGTTTTTCTGTGTGTAACCCCTATTCACAATCTTCACAGAACAAAAATATTTCTTTACATACAGAGACTAACTTCTCTCTTTAGTAATATACAAATTGTGCTTTTTAAGCAACTTAGGTAAATAACAGAGGGACCAATATTCACATATAATTCTAAGAGAAATGCACCCACAATCATTAAATAAGTATACATTTGCAGTTTAAAAACAATACAAAACTATAAAACATTAATGTAAATGTCGATTTATATATTACTTTTGTCTTCCCTAACAGTTTTAATTTTGATTTCCTTCAGAATGAATACAACAGAGAGGTAGAATGAGGAAAAACAGTAGTTTTTACCTTAAGCAAGTAAAACAATTATTTGCCTAGCTTTTAATATTATGATAGTATTATACAGCAGAAGAATATGTCTGAAGAGGATGAAAACCATGAAGTATGATGTCATTTCAATTTGTCTTTGAAAAATTGAAATGACACCAAAGAAAAATCGTTCACTTACTTAAACAATTGGAGATATCAGGAGGTCCCCAGTAGGCTACCGTTGTGTTGGTTGGACTACGATAACTATGAGAGAAAAAAAGTAATTAGAGTATTTGGCATAAATGACATTATAACTGACAAAATTAGTTAATGAAAAGTTTTACAATTTGCCTTGATATCTAGGTAGGTTTCATTTGAAAATAAAACTGTAATACATTAAAATTAAACTTAAATTAAAAATTCTTATTGGAATAAATCAGATGCATGAATCATGGAAACAAATTACTAGCAAGGGACTATAGCCTACCTTAGGATACGATACACCAGGTTACTAAGGTTAAAGGCATATTTGGTAACATAGGTCAAATATTGCTTGAAGAACTTTCCAAATAAAATCTGATGTTGATTTCACAGGTCACAGTCCACATTTTATATATGAGGAAATAGACTAAGACAAGTCAAGGAATTTTCCAAGTTCTCTCAGCCAGGAAGAGGCAGAGCCACGTTTCACACTCAAGTTAGTGAGTCTCTATAGTCCCTCCCTCCCATGTTCCCTCCCCACCATGTATCAAACATAACAGCAAGTTCAAAATATTTCTACATGGGCAGTTTCAGTTTCTGCATTCCTCCACCAACAAAATTCTAACTGGAGGTAGGGAGAAGGGAGAAGAACAGGATTAGCAGACTGCCGTACCCCAGATCCTGTCTTTAGTCCCTCTTCTTCTGCCTTTTCCCCTTGCAACAATAGCTACTCCAAATAGTTTAAAAATCTTGAAATTTCAGATACATATTCAAAGTCGGTGAGCTTGCTTGGCTCATCCATGTACAAGGTGCTTTGCTCTAAAGCCACCCTCTGGTTTCCAAATTTCTCCATCTTTGTTTGGAGAAGGCTGAATTAGCATGTGTGTTGGAGTAAAAATGTTTTCATTGGTACCCTACCTGCCTCATCTTCAACCCTCATGGAGTATATGATTTAGGCACACACATAGATTCCTGCCCTTCTTTCTAAATATTATACAATGCCTGGGAACTGCAGTGTAGCATGTGCAACCCTGGAGAGGTAGGTGACGTAGCATTTGCTGGCAAGAGTCAACAAAAGTATTACCATATCCGTGAAGCATAAACATCGGACTTCCCTGGACAATGCAGCTTATATTCAGAAGGTAAAATGGCTGGCCAGCGATAGCCTTTGGGATCCTCGTCGCTAGGACAAAAACCTATTTGAAAGCAAAAACTAACATGAGAAATATTAACCTATAAAGTTAGAGGTATAAGATGAGAACGAAACAACAATGCCGGTAATTAGGTATTTATTTTATGTAATACTAAAATATTAGGTTTTTTATGTTCAGAATTTGTAAAAATTTAGAAGTTATGAAAAATAAACATTTAATACATTTCAGAGACAAAATTGCAAAACCACCAAATAAAAACACGCAAGTATAAACATGAAAAATACATTATAATTCTAATGAAATCATTAGCAGATAAAATAAGTAAAATGAAGTTTTATTAAAAAAATACACACTGTATAAAATCAAGACAGTCCTGAAAAATTCAAAACGTAAATTCTCTGTTGGTCATTTTTCAAAGGAGTGCCTTCACGGTGATGTCACTGAATTGCAAGCATATTTTAGGGAAAAATTTCCAGTTGTTCTTAAAGCATCTTCTGCCTGAAAGTTTTCTGGGAGAATGGCAAGCAGACACCTATGAGACATCACCACCATCTTGCACACACGCCTTCATCCTCAAACCCCACCTGTTGCTCGAGAACTCACTGGGTAAGTGTCATGTCATAAAGAATTCACATTTGACCACTTAAAAAAATATCAAAATAAAAGCAATATATCAACAACAACAAAAAATCTTCTATTTCGGTACTGAAAAATAGCAAGTTATACCAGACTACTGAGAACAAGTATTGCAGTCACCACTTTTCGAACATTTAAATGACTTTTCCATCTATATCCTGAGCCATAAAATTACCAGGCTTTGGCTTTTTTTTTTTTTTTCAATTGGTAGAAACTTTTCTTCATAGAACCACTTGCAGAAAAACAATAGAGTGTAGGATATAAATTAAGTGGTATAAATTAACAGCTAAGTATGTGGAGAGAGTTGTTCTGGGTTCCTCAGCCTCTGAGGATAGAGAAAGTGTTGGTCCTCACAGGGCTACTTTGTCATATACGCATTACCATTTATCAAGTTACTTCTTTGTGGAGACTCTGAGGCGTAAAAGGCTAACAGCTATACTCTCCCCACCCCCAAGAAGCCCTTCCTGTTAATGAGCAAGAGTTTTCCCAAGTGTGCTCAGAAACTGTTGATGATGATGATGATGATGATGATGATGATGATGATGATTTGCATTCTTCCATTACTGTGAGTTCTCTCTGTGTATGTTGACACACTAGAGATGAGTGGTTCCTTGTAGAAGTGAAAATGCCTGCTTCTTCATTACACTGTGATTCTGGCCTCAGTCATACTCTCGCTTTTAGAGGCTGAGGAATATACCTGCTTCCCCTACTTCAACCTCCTGCATGAATTTAAGGAAAAGTATTAAAGCTTTCTTTTCCTTTGATCTCCACTAATGTACCTAACAGTATATAGGTACAATCATAGAATAACATTAGAACAATAACTTTACTTTTTGTCCATATTTTTGATCATTAGCTTTTCTAAAATATTCCCATCAAGCCTCATTATTTTTTTAAGTATTTAAGTGCTAGAGAATGTACTAGGTCCTGGTAAAAGATGGGAAGTTAAAGAAAAATCAGATGTGTTCTCAAGCCAGAGGAAATTCCTGTTTAAAGAAAAAATATATAAGAACACAAACAAGTCCAGTTAAATACTATGGTTTTCTAATGTCTGCAGTGCTCTAGGTATCTGGACAGCATGAAGTGGTGGCTCAAAGACAGTGACATCTATCTATACATGATGACAGGAGAAAGGCTTTACAGAAGAGGTGACTCTGGGCTGCCTTTAAAACCATGTAGATGATGAGCAGGTGGCTGGTGAGAGTAGAGAAGAGCAGCATGGGCAAAGACACAGAAAGGAGGTATAAGAGAGCATAGCATGTTTGGAGAAGTATAAGCTATACCACGTGACTGGAGCTTAGAATGTGAATGGCGTTCAGATAAAAACTGAATCTAGGTCCCAGATAACTCCCAGATTTGGGGCCTATTCCTGCAAAGACAGTGGTATCATTCATTGATGGAGATAGAAAACATAAGAAAAAAATGTTTCATAATAAGAAATTGCCTTTTATAAGATTTACCTCATTAGAGTTCCCATATACACATATATACACTCTATCTCTAAAATTGAAGCCAATTCTGGTCAAGGCTATCCTGGCATTTTGTTCATACTCTTGGTATTTTCATAATATGTCCCTAAAGAGAGTATAAACTCTCCTCTGTCTCTTTCATTACCTTAGATTCATAGGTATCTTTTATGCTAACCATGTCGCCCATTTGTTACAATATCACCACAATGATGAATTTCAGAAAAAATTCATCAGAAGAAAATAGCTTTAAATAAGCAAACAACACATATAGGACAAATAGTTTTGTTGTTGTTTCAGTTAAACTTGAATATACAGTCATGTAAAATACATATTATAATAAAAAAAATTAAAGGCACTTACCCACTGGCCTCACATTCACTGTATATAGCTTCAATCCTTCATCCAGGGACTCATTATTTTTCAAGAGCTTCTGCTGAATGACTTCTCCTTCCAAACTGAGATTGTTAGTAGCATTGTAAACTAGAAGGGCCCAAACCGCCAACCTAGGAAAACATTGTAGATAAACTGTCATTGGGTTGGTTGGATTTCTGGTAGAAAAATGGAAGGAACATTTAAATAATAGTAAGAGGGATAATCGTAAAGTGATGAGACTACAAAAATATGCCAAAGCACTTATAGATTTCTGTTGCTGCATATATGATAATGTTGAAACTATCTCAATACAGATTGTATAGGATATTACACGGATGATTCCATCATATCATATCACCTCATTTCTTTCGAGAAACATTTTTAGCAACATTTTATAGCATGCATGCCAGAAAAAGACATACTTGTGATTAATTCTACATTGTTTCTTTATAGCCAAAAATAAAGTTTGGTAGAAAAATTAAATTTCAACTAATCTGGTGAACTGTCATTTGACTTTCGAATTATTAAAACTGTTATCGTTTACAAATGTGCTACAATTTCTCCAGAATTGTGATAAATGATTTTCTGTCTACATAAAACACTTGCAAGTACTTTGCATGGTGAAAAGTTATAAAGTAAGTACTCAAAATATACCTGCTGATGGGCCAGCATATTACTGAAGAACTTTACAGACTGCCTGACCTTGGATGTCTTTAATAAGATAATACCTCTATTGGAAGCAGAAATGTATCCAATAAGCCCCATCAAATTTTGGCCCTATGATTTGAAGTGATATAATTTTCTGTTGAACCATAATCACAGTCATAGTCAATAATCGAAATCAAAATTAACTGAGCATTGAGATAAAATTAAATGACACTCTTTTATCAGGTGGAGGAGAATATTATTCTTTTACATGTGAAAGCTCTGGATTTACAACAGAACTTCTTTCTTCACATTCTGAGGATAAATGAATATGACTAAGGCATTATACTATCAACATCAGTTTGTCCACATGCCAAAGACAAAGCAGTAGCGTTGTTTTTGAAATAACTTTACGTTACTCAGTGGAGAGATAGGACATATTCTATTTATGAAATTCTATGGGTATCAGTAAAAATAAAAGTCAGAATATTAATTTATTTGTGGTGCTAAAAAGAAAAGAAAAAATAAGTAAAATATTTACTATTGAAGTTTAGAAGAAATTAAAGAATAGCTCTATTTGTTTCCTAAGTGTCTGTGCTAATTCCAAAGACAAAATACACTGTCTTCATAATTCACTTTGAAGGGCAATTTATCTCTAAAATGATCTATTGCTTAATGTTCATATATAAGCCATATTTTAGGACGAGATAAACATGATGTGAATGGTAACTGTGATAACTTGATTTTTAACAAAGCCCATAAAAAAAAGAAAAGTATGTCTTGATTAAATTATCATTGGAAGATAAGCTTGGCCACTCCAATTACTGAGAATTTACAGTTAGGATTGTGATCTTTTACTTCTCTTGACTATTGAGGATATAATTAGCATGATGTATTGTGGATGACACTGAATACCAAATTCAGCAATTCAAGAATGACCATGCTTTGTCATAGGTCTTATCTGGATTATGTTCCTCTCTCATCCCGAAAACTAAAACTGTTTTATAGTTCTAAAAAGACAAGTTCTATCTGTTGCTACCATCTATCATTCTTTATTTGAAGAAACCAGTCTCTGTGGCTTTGGTTTCTTGTCTGTCTAGGTGACAGAGTATGCCAGCATTCTCTGAAGCTATGGTTCTGTGTTGTGTTACAATCAAATTCAAAGGAAAATTTGGAAACAAGAGTGTGTGTAAAACTAGTAGCCTAAGGTTTTGAGAAAAACTGAGAGAGACTATAAAGGTTCATCAAGAGCATTAGAAAGTAGACAGAAAGAGGGGGTGGAAGACTATAAAAATAAAGTTGAAGACAATGTCAAGAGTTTGTACCAAGAAGCTAAATGTGTTGATTTTCCTATATATATTGTCTTAGTTCGCTCTCCCTGTAATTTTCTGTGATGTCACCCAGTGGTCTGACAGATAGGAAACAGAATCTATGAATTTAAATGTCTTTCAAGCATGAGTTATTGAGGTGCTGACCTCTACTAAGGTTGACTGATTTTAGTATTGTCAGGGAGTAGAAGAATCACAGTAAGTAACCCAAAAAGGGCAATGCTGACTTCTTGAAGAGCGTCTCCCATTGGTGAGACTCTATAGCAGGGCTGCCTCAATGGTTACACAGTGTCCAGAAAAGGGATCCTGATTGCTGATGGATCCATTATTCAAGGCTCAATGTGATCTAGCAGTAAGGGTTGGAGAAGAAATTTTTTGGCTAAATAGAGGAGAAATGTCCTGTCATCATCAAGAATATAGTATGAAAATACATTATACGTCAGATTATAAAGAAAAAAAAAACATTAGAAAATAAAAACAATTTTTCCTAATCAGATGGCTCAATCTTGTTTGTTGAATATATACAAGAATGATAAGTTTCAAATATAACTTTAAAGACTTTTTTTTTCCTAATGTTGAATAGGGAAAAAAAAAAAAGAAGAAAACTCTCTGGTCAACTCTCAGATGGAATTTTATTTTAATCTTCTCCTAATAAGAATATATCACCTGAAGAGAAGTATATTCCATCACTAAGGTTATAAATCCATAATTTAAGTTCAGTCAATTGTAACTGAGCAAGACTTATGTGAACTTTTGCTTTTCTAGTAATTTTTTTTTTAATTTTATGGAGATAGAATATGGTACCCTGGACACAACTAAATTTATTCCATTTAGGATTTTAGATTGTTTTTTGTTATATGACACTCTGAACAGCTGGCTTTTATATGTCAATTAATTATATATGGTGAACATGTCTATTAAATTATCTGACTGCTTTAGTCATTATCTTGCTATAAATTTAAAATAGAGATTTCAGAAAATTAGCTGATGGCTTTAAAATACAGAAAATATTTTGGCAGCTATTACCCATATTACTAGATGCTATCATACATACATACCTTGCTTTTAAAAAAGCTAAGAAAATATTATTTTTCTTTGAAGTTCTCTCTGAAATTTCAGATCAGAGGTAACGGATTATCATAAATAAACCAGAAATACTAACACTAATAACATCTATTTTAAATATCCTATTTCTGAATTATTTTTCATCAGGTGTACATTTTTATCCAGTCTACTATATTATGGTTTTAACTTCAAGAAAAAAAAGTATGCATTATTTAGACATAATCTAAATATGCAAAATAATTAAAATGTTCCTCTTTTATGTCATTGCTTTCATTTCTCTATCATACAATCAAAGCAGAGGCAAGAGAAAAAGCGTTATACTTTCTGTAAGATTTTCTCAGTGTTACCTTTGATCATTCACAATGCTTCTCTTGACTTTAATCTTGTCCTCTCCTGTGCTCAGGTGAAAACTATAAATAAAAATACACGTATTCATTATCAACCTCATCTGTTACACAATTCCTTAACAAAATCTGAGGAGGTGAAAGAGAGAGGCAGAATGCACATTCTAAGCCAGTATTTTCAAAGTTATGTATGTGATGACGTTCTCATTCTTTCAAGTACGTGAGACTAACTAGCTTCACAGTCAAATAAGCTCAACAATTGTGTGTGCCCTTGCTCTCTTTTTAAGATTCACAGTGCATTTTAGGATGCTAAAGTGTCTGAGATGTTTTGAGATATAGAAATCTGCTTGTTTGTTTAATAATGTACTTCTTAAACTCATTTGACTATTTGATCCCGTTCTATGTGTTATTACATCTCTTGCATTCACAGAATATATGCTTAGAGTTCATGAAATAGACTTCAGAAAGCTAATTAAAGTTTAACACTGTGAAAACAAGGTGCAGAGAAGCACATGTAGATGATACTATTTACTGGGTATTTTGGAGTGTATTTAAATAGAAGAACAGTGAAGATAATTTTGAAAAGCTAGTATGCAATCACATTGTAGATGTCTTATAGAAAAGTGATCTCAAAATTGGGGTACATGCAACTCTGGGGGTACTATAGGTGATCTGGGGTGTGAGAAGAAATTACCAGAACTTCTATTTATATTTAATTGTCCTCTTTTAATTTGTGATATATTGTAATATATAATATATTGGTTAAGTAATACATATATACACACACATATACAATTTATGTAAAGTCACAAAGATATTTTGGGAGTACAGGCTAAATTAAAAAAAAATGATTGGGGTTCAGGATCAAAATATTTTGTTAAAAACCACTGCTGCAACATTAAACAATTTGTGCAAAGAACTGACATCATACAGAGCAGTTTTAAAAAGATCATGAATATGGTACATGTGTGTATATTTATGCATGTGCATGTTTGTAGGTAGAATCAGAGAGATACAGGATAGTACTAGTCACTACTTTTTATTTCTCAAGTAATTCATTCTGTCATTTACCTGATATTAACCACATACACAGTGTAGTTCCAATTTTCGAAGGTTGAATTGAGCTGCAAAATACAATGAAAAGGGTAAGTTGGGTAATACTCGAAAAAAAACCTGAATCAAGTTTCTTCCCTCCCAAAAGCTAAGTTGTTATTGGAATAAGACCCTGGGAAAATCCTGTAGAGCTAGAGGAATGAAAAAAGGGTAAAGATAACAGTTATTGGATCATTTTATGCCAAGAACTTTACAAATGTTATTTCTTTCAATCTCACAGCAGCTAATGAGATAGGTATTATCTGTCCCTGCTGTCTTATAAATGAGGAAACTGAGCTTCACAGAGTTAGAGCTTGCCTAAAGTCACCCAACTAAGAAGTAGCAAATCTGAGATTGAAACCCAAGTCTGTCCTGAAACACTACACTTTCCACTCTAGCTCATAAAATGGGCCTCCAAATTAGCCATAACACTGAGAATTTAGCTGTAAGAGGATACACAGGGAAGATTATCACAATAGACACCTTCCATATTCTTTATTCAATAGACACCAAGGTGCAGTAAAACATATGTTTATGGTAATTATACTTTCATAAGAATATTGA
>NW_011888805.1:5888247-5895057 GCF_000151845.1 Pteropus vampyrus
AAAAAACCTGAATCAAGTTTCTTCCCTCCCAAAAGCTAAGTTGTTATTGGAATAAGACCCTGGGAAAATCCTGTAGAGCTAGAGGAATGAAAAAAAGAGTAAAGATAACAGTTATTGGATCATTGTATGCCAAGAACTTTACAAATGTTATTTCTTTCAATCTCACAGCAACTAATGAGATAGGTATTATCTGTCTCTGCTGTCTTATAAATGAAGAAACTGAGCTTCACAGAGTTAGAGCTTGCCTAAAGTCATCCAACTAAGAAGTAGCAGATCCGAGATTGAAACCCAAGTCTGTCTTGAAACACTACACTTTCCACTCTAGCTCATAAAATGGGCCTCCAAATTAGCCATAACACTGAGAATTTAGCTGTAAGAGGATACACAGGGAAGATCATCACAATAGACACCTTCCATATTCTTTATTCAATAGACACCAAGGTGCGGTAAAACATACGTTTATGGTAATTATACTTTCATAAGAATATTGACAGAAAAGTTATAAACTAAAAATATAAACCTTTAAAAAAATAAGTTTAAGATTACTGAGAATTATGTTAACTGTTGTGTGGTTTCATAACAGTCTTTGTAGGTCTCAGGACCAGACTTTTAAATAAGGCAATGGATTCTTCTCAATATAAATAACAAACTTCCAAAAATGCATTGTTCAATACAATCACAAAACAGGATTTCCTTACTGACGTGAAATTCTCTTATTATATATCACCTCTAAAGGGTTTTTTGGGTCTTGTTTCATATACACATTTAGCCTTCCTGGTATTTCTAAAACTGAATGGAAATTCTAGCAAAAAGTGTTAAATTATTTTTAAGTTGTACATAGTAATAACATGAATCAGGGACACGCCTTATATTTTCTCTTTTATCAGGTATCTGCTTTGGTATCTTGCATCTCAAACTGAAAGTGTCCAGTAAAGTTTAGCTCCAGATGAGAATGATGCTATGTTGAAAACCGTGCCTTAAATAAATAGAAATGTCAAATCATACCTGTCTAAAACAGACTCTCTAGTGAATGCTAATTTTCAAGATTCACAAAAAGTGGTTTCTTTGAGAATGAAAATAAAGAATTTTATCTTTTGAAAACACTGACTTAAAAAAAAAAAACTAAAAGAACAATTCTGGAAAGAAAACAGAATTCAAGAATACTCCTTCTGTAAAGTCTGCTCTCCATTTAGAAATTAAACACATTTAGTGTTTAAATTGGTTACTAAAGTTAATGTGTCATTAAAAAAGTCAACGGTAGTTTTTTTGACTTCTATTAGGGAATATCACTTCCCCGATTTTATAACAGAATTGTTAGTTACATACTATTATTTCTTGTGGTCAACTTGTTTTAAAGGGTGTTGCCTTTAAAACTAAAACTGTTTACCTATCATTCTTCAAATATATTATTTGTATATAAAGTATACATATAATATGTAGTACCTCTCAGTTTATGGTTTAACTTTCCTTTCCTACCAAGAACATATTTATTGAGGACAATCTGGTGATGGCCAAAGGGGAGGGGGGTTGGGGGACTGGAAGAAAAGGGTGAAGGGTTAAAGAAGAACAAATTAGTAGTTGATAGATGGTCATCGGGATGGGAACCATGGCATAGGGAATGCAGTTAGCGTTAATGTAGTGGCTAAGTGGAGAGCCAGAGGAGAGAAAGAGCAATTAGGGGGATCATTTTATAAACTATATAAATGTCTAACCAAAGTACTATATATTTGAAATAATAAAATAAAAAATTTTTAAAAAGAGCACATTTATCAGACACCTACAAGAAAACCCATTTTTCTTACTTCAGAATGTATGCCCAAGTGGGTGGGAGAGTTCTATGATACAGTTAAGTCCTCACCTAAAGTCATTAATAGGTTCTGCAAGTTTGAGTGAAATGAGGTATAATGAAACCAATTTTATCATAGGTTAATTGACATAAATAAGAGGTAAGTTCTTACAGCATCTCATCAATGTTATAACAAAATGACGTTGAATGCAACTGTTATTCGAGGAGTTGCTGTATATATTTTTAGACTTTTTTTTTAGTCAAACGGTAGAATAATTAAATTTTTAAAAGAAATATATATTGCAAAACAGTGCTAAAAATGTATGACTATCATAGTAAATAAAGATGCCTACCAATACACATTTCCATTTGTGTGGCACTTTCTTATTTAGACATTAAATAGTCTATTAGGCTCAGTTTCTGGTCCTTTTTTCAAATGTACCTCTTTTCTATGCATAAGTACAACACCAAACTTATGTATCAATTTCTAATGACTAGCATCTGTGTTTCAGTATGATCTGTGGACTTAGTTACTCAGACAGTAGGATCTTTCCCAGATTTCCAGAGGTTAATGATTTAAAACCAAAAAAGAAATCTTACAAGTTCACTTACCCATTCTGTCACCTTGCTCTGTACTTTTACCTCGGCGTGATGAAGGATGTTTAGAATCACTATGGAAATTCTATAGATAATTCCATCTGTCCATTGGAAATAGGATTTAGCCCATTAATTAAATTTTACAGTCATGTAATTATCAATGTAAATTTACAATCATACAATTTCATACAAGTTAAAAGAAACACTGTCTACTTAGGTACAGAAAATTTCTGAGATATTTGACTTGATGCTCATTGACCTTTGCAACTTCTTAGAAATAGTGAACAATTACTTTACTCTTATGGGTATCATTGCTCTTGAATTATCATCTGCATATGTTTCTTTGTATTTTTAAAATCTATAAATTTCTGATATCTATGATCTATAAAGTGGTAATTTTTTCATGTACACTTTGATATCCTGTAACAAGAAATTATCCTTTTTTTGTACTTACAGAGTTCGGCATGTAAAAGCTTGAATAAGAAGATGGGAAGGTGTTAACTTGAAAAAGAACAGCCATACACATATTTACTGATCCCAGCCCCTTCTGCTCCCTTGCCTCTTTCCCCTTCCTGATAAAGCATTTTCTTCAAAGTTACTGAGTTGAATTTCACCAGACTTTTCATCAAAATTCCATAAATGTAGTCATTTGTACCAAAGTAGAGGAGGAAAAGAAGTAATATTTGCAGATGGGATTTTGAATGTACAAGCTTGCTTTAAAAAGAAAACGTTATGTCAGAAGATTCTGCTTTTTGTTTTTGGGAACAGTCTTTAAAGTAGTCATATATACACCTATCAATCTCATCAGCCAGGATTTGCTAAATCTCCCTAGATGTTTGCTACAGGGCATCTTACTAAAATTCGCTAACGAGAAAAAGACCCTTTTAAAATAGAGTAGGTTATAGAGAAAAAAAATTTTTTTGCATCTCCATTACTGTCAATCATTGCATCTTTATTCAGGCTTATGTTTTGGTAAGTCTTATGTAAAATATGCACAGAAAATGTAGAAATACACAATTAAAACAATAATGGAAAATGGTTTTATTAAAGATTTTTTTAGAAAAAGTACAAAAAAGTATGTCCCTGGAAACTCCCCAATCTACCAAAATGTAAACTCCAGTACAACTACTAAAAGGAATGTTTTTCCAGTACATTGGTCAGAATCGTGCTTAAAAAAAAAAAAAATCACCATTCCCAGATATAATATAAACATATGAAATTGGTACAAGGCCAAGTACGGTGAGTTTAATTTATGCAGACTAGGTTATTTCAGCTTCTAAAACTCCTCAAGTATTTTAATGATCTTGAATTTCTGTTCGTTTAAAAAATATTCTGAATGAAAATATTTAGAGAAATGTATTTAAATCAAATGATAATATTCAAATAAAAAACATTTTACACTGTAGATTTTATCACAGCAAATCATGAACATTCTTAATGACTAAAATTCAAATCGCAGAGTTCCAAGAATCTATATTTATTTCAGAATCCTAGAGATATTCTGTGATTTTTCACTGATGTCAATAGAGTAACTGAAAAACTACCACTAGATGGAGACCTAAAGCATGTTTGCTAAAATTTCCCATTCAGGAGAATATTGCAAAATACTAAAAATTAGTCATTTTAATCACTGACGCTTCTGAAATGTTATGGAAGCATCAAATAGTTAAGATATTGTTTAATTTTAAATATTTCCTACTTCACTTTTTATTTTCATTTCACTGTTTTATAAATGAGAAAGACACCCAATATCAGAGGTGGCCTATATCAACATAAATATAGTACTCTCCTTAGAGTTATCTGGCTTAAGGCAAATAAAATATGTAAATATACCAAACAACCTAGCATTCTGTGTTACATATTCTCTTGTGCTATAGATCATTGTCAAGTAGTCTCTCCTTAGAAGCCTTAAAACGATATATTTATATACTTATCCAAAAACTACTCAGCGGAGGCTACTCGTTCTACTTTAAAAATTTTTTGAGTAATGTAGTCAACAAATAGTTGTGAAAAATGTCTGAGAATGAAATGTCAAAGCAAAATAAAATGTCCACTAAAGGGCTGGTGAAAAGGGTTTAAAATTGGTGCAAAATAATTGGCTTAAGCATTGCCAGTGCAGAAAATGTGCATTTAAGACACACTGATGCAGGCTTTTCCATGTCATCCTTGCAGTCAAGTTGTCTTCTATAAATGTAACAATTCCCAAGGTGTCTCAATAGAAAAGCTATTCGCTAATCTTCATATGATCCAGAGACTTCAAAAGATATATGTATTGTTCTAATTAAATGACATCCAGGCCAGAAGAATTCATGATAGACATAACTTTGGGGGAAAAAGGTATTTAAAAATATAACCATCTTCCAATTAGATAACTCTTCCGGCCACAAAGAACATCAAAGTAGGAGTCACTGCTTGCCATTACCGATGTGGTATCAAAACAACATTCCTGTCTGGAAGTCTTTCTCCAATTAATTTTTCCTTTTTGTTTTAACACTCTTTTCAGTTTCTTGAACAATATAGATAAGACACTGCTTTATCTACTAGGTTTGAAAATGCAGACTTAAAAAATATATATGCATATATATATTTGAAAAGACAGATGTTAAAATATAAAACAAATGTTATTTTAGATTCAAGATTATTTTTTGAACTAGTGATGAGGCAATTATGATATGACAGTGCCATTTATGATGAGTCCTGCTCATCCTACACACACAATTTTTTAAAGATATTGTTGGATACAAACAAATATCTTCAGAGGGATTTTTTTTATTTGAGTAGTTAAATGTATGTAAGAAACTAGAAGTAGTATTATAGTTTGTATTTGTAAGCTAGGTTTTTAGAATAATAATACTAACGAAGTTAGTTTCTTACTTGGGTTGCTGACCTCACAAAAGTTTAATATTCAGTAGCACTAGAGTGATGCTTCAAGCATAGAAAATATGATTCGGAAATAATGGAATATTTAGAATGGAAATAATGATTAGTCCAAGAGCTTTTCTTGGGAATGTAATACAAAAGGCACAGTGGTTATTTGCAGGAATACCTAGATTATTCATCATTTCCTGAAATACATGTGAAACGCAGCTTAAAAGATAAGATTTTCTTAGTATATAATCTGAGGTATCTTACAAAAGTTTTATTGAAAATAAAAAGAACTTTACACACACAAAAAAATAGGAACATTTCACAAAAGCTGGGAAAGCACATTTTATTGATATACTGAAGAAATATGTCTGATTGTCAATCAATTTCAATTCCTTTCCTTTCATTACCAATAAACTCAATAAAACTCTCTGATAGTCCAGAGTTTAAAAAACTGGATAAGGTAGAAAACAGATTTGACATTTGTGCCTATCTTTCTTACAGTGAACAAAAAAGATTCTCTAATATATCAGATCATAAGCCTGAGAATGTTTACTATATGAGTTTCCCAAGGAATAAAAAAGTATATCTGAAATTGTTGACAGTATGTGAATGATCTTAGATAGCCCAGGACATGACATTAAATCCCATTTATTTACAAGGTGAACAAGTAATTCTCTTTTCAATTATTTCGAATTTGACATCAAAGAAAAATCTTATTTGATTATAGACTATCTCTAACACTTTGTTATTCTTCCTTTTTAAAAAGATAATGAAAGCTTTGGGCACTGAGATGTGAGAAAGTAATAGGACATAGGGGGAATTCAATACCATTGTTTTCATTATATTTATTTTCACTTTTCACTTCTATTTTTAAAAACGTTGTAGTGGTTTCATTTTACAATAGTGATATCGATTTTCCCATAAAAATAAAAACATTTAAGTACAAAATGTGAGTCAATTTAGAAAAAATACTATTAAATAGTAGAGGTGTTTCAAGGATGCGGTTTAAAAATGGTACAAAAATTTGAAGACACAATTTTGAGAATATTTCTACTACATGACCACTTTTGAAAACCTTTCAACATTTTTAAATGCTAGGATTATATTTTTATCAAGAATCATCTGAACTAGATTTTTTTTCTTTAATGTGGTCAAGTCAAACCATTTCAACTGATTCGAACATTTGCTTGCTTTGTTCAAAATCCAAGGAAGGTTATGACGCAGGGAGAGCGATGGACTAAACAAGGCTCTCTTCAAGAATGTCAGAAATGACATGATCGAGTGAATACAGTTCTACTCCAGCAAGTTGAGGACTCTAAAGCATCATATAAACGTTCTTGGGCAGTAGAGGATGTGCCAGTCCTGGAGGGAGAATGCCACAGAGGCTCTTTGTGTGTTCATACAAAGAGCGAAATACTTAGTTAGAATTATAATATTCCCATCTACTGGCTGGAGTCCATGTGAAATATGCATTGGAAACTTCAGCTGCTTTTGCTGTCTTGGGGGTTGCTGGAATTTTTGCTCCATCATAAATCTCCTTGGTGTAACTAACAGAATAA
>NW_011888805.1:5895107-5902443 GCF_000151845.1 Pteropus vampyrus
ATAAACTCAATAAAACTCTCTGATAGTCCAGAGTTTAAAAAACTGGATAAGGTAGAAAACAGATTTGACATTTGTGCCTATCTTTCTTACAGTGAACAAAAAAGATTCTCTAATATATCAGATCATAAGCCTGAGAATGTTTACTATATGAGTTTCCCAAGGAATAAAAAAGTATATCTGAAATTGTTGACAGTATGTGAATGATCTTAGATAGCCCAGGACATGACATTAAATCCCATTTATTTACAAGGTGAACAAGTAATTCTCTTTTCAATTATTTCGAATTTGACATCAAAGAAAAATCTTATTTGATTATAGACTATCTCTAACACTTTGTTATTCTTCCTTTTTAAAAAGATAATGAAAGCTTTGGGCACTGAGATGTGAGAAAGTAATAGGACATAGGGGGAATTCAATACCATTGTTTTCATTATATTTATTTTCACTTTTCACTTCTATTTTTAAAAACGTTGTAGTGGTTTCATTTTACAATAGTGATATCGATTTTCCCATAAAAATAAAAACATTTAAGTACAAAATGTGAGTCAATTTAGAAAAAATACTATTAAATAGTAGAGGTGTTTCAAGGATGCGGTTTAAAAATGGTACAAAAATTTGAAGACACAATTTTGAGAATATTTCTACTACATGACCACTTTTGAAAACCTTTCAACATTTTTAAATGCTAGGATTATATTTTTATCAAGAATCATCTGAACTAGATTTTTTTTCTTTAATGTGGTCAAGTCAAACCATTTCAACTGATTCGAACATTTGCTTGCTTTGTTCAAAATCCAAGGAAGGTTATGACGCAGGGAGAGCGATGGACTAAACAAGGCTCTCTTCAAGAATGTCAGAAATGACATGATCGAGTGAATACAGTTCTACTCCAGCAAGTTGAGGACTCTAAAGCATCATATAAACGTTCTTGGGCAGTAGAGGATGTGCCAGTCTTGGAGGGAGAATGCCACAGAGGCTCTTTGTGTGTTCATACAAAGAGCGAAATACTTAGTTAGAATTATAATATTCCCATCTACTGGCTGGAGTCCATGTGAAATATGCATTGGAAACTTCAGCTGCTTTTGCTGTCTTGGGGGTTGCTGGAATTTTTGCTCCATCATAAATCTCCTTGGTGTAACTAACAGAATAACCATAAACACTTCTCTGAATCGAAGTCTTTATAACCTTAATGAAATTTATATCTACATTTCATGTAAAATATTCCATACCCAATTTAAATGTCCTTATAGAGGAAGTTGATGTAACCCCCAAAGCCAAAAGAAAAAATGAACTATGTGGGTTCTTTTCTTTGGGTTTTGCTCCCTTGTGATATACTACAGATGTCTTGGCCTTGTAAGTTAAATGATTGGCGTTGAGAAAATTCCTTTCTTTCTAATATCTCATATTTGAGAATATTACTGTATTAGAGGCAATAGTATGGTCACCTGATTGGAATTTCTCTTTTTCAGAAGGAATTGAAATCACTCTGAATTACCAAAAGGTTATATATGTGGTCCATATAGGCAACAGATTAAATAATAACTCAATTCACCTGGCATTTGCCCTACTTATTTCTTATCTTATGTAACTGCTATATTTACAAATTACAAATAATATAAATAGAAAAGTACATAGGAATCAAAAAGGCAAGAAGTATAGTTACTTGAAGTATTTTTACTCAAAAACAGATTTAGGATTTAGTTAATAGACAATCATATTCTAACCATTACACTTCAACAAATAAAAACAGAGACCAAACTGTTACCAAATAAATTGATCTAAATGTCACCAATATTTGAACAGAAAGTGGCTTTAGTGAAAAATTAAATTACTAAAATTATTTAGTTTTTTGAAATTACAAAATCTTTTAAAAAGTAGTTTCCTGAAGAGATAACCTGACAAAATATCATGAATAATTTTTTTCTCAGATCTCTAGCATAATGCAAACCAATTCCTTTTAATTAAATGCCTTTCTCATAAAACTTCTTTTGAAAGAAATTTTAGCTAAAGTACAGAGAAGTGGTCCTGGAAATGACCTCATTCCACTGGTCATTAGA
Organism: Pteropus vampyrus; assembly: GCF_000151845.1. Classification (NCBI taxonomy): domain Eukaryota; kingdom Metazoa; phylum Chordata; class Mammalia; order Chiroptera; family Pteropodidae; genus Pteropus; species Pteropus vampyrus. The sequence continues at coordinate 5,897,165 of NW_011888805.1, forward strand.
ATGGGGAACTCAAAAGAATCAAGTGATGTTTATTTATTTTACTAGTCTTGCAAATGTACTGACCGATTCCAATAACAAAAACTTTGTTGGAACATTAGGTATTCCCACCCTTAGAATACAATTTTTTATCACGTCAAACATACTACAAATATAAAAGGTAATAATTCTTACCATTCCTTTCTCTAGCGATTCTATTAGTTACAGGAATGTTAGTGGTGACAGTGGGTGTTGTAGTACTAGGAGAGCTTACAGTAGTAGCTGGTAATAAAGATGAGAAAGATGTAATTTTGCAAGGAGTACATGACAGTTAATATGGATAAGCAATCTATAATTAATTCATGACAATATATAGAGGAGAAATGGAAATCATTTATTTCCACTAAATACAACAGACTCTACGGTTATAATGCATAAAATAAAGCAATGCTTTCTACGGCACATTAAGAATCAGTTCACATGGCCTTCGGTACCATATTGCAAGAGTCTGGATCTGGCACAAAGGGAATGGAGAAGAACATTTTGATTCTAGATCTAGGTCTGCCATTAACAGGCTGATCACTACACTGCTAAATCTTTCTAGAACTCAGTTTCCTAAGTTTGTAACAAGAAGTTAGAGAAGGCAGTCTACACAGTGCCTATCGGCTTGAAAATTATCTAAATAAACCAAGTCTTCCTAATACACTGAGAAAAGAGAAATAAAATCTCGGAGGAAATATATTTCTTCTTAAGAAGGTAAATGTAAAGTAAAACAAATGAGAATAAAATGTATAGACTAAATCAATCATTTACAGATCTCAATAACTTTACTAAATGTTGACAGACAAAATGCACTCCATAATGGCAAGCCTTATGGGGGAGACATTTTCAAAGCATTATGTCATAGATATGCTTCTGATACTATTAAAACTCTCAAAGATTAAACCCTTGTATAATACTTAGATGATATCATTCTAAGGGATTCTAGAGGAACTCTATAAGTAATAAAATAACTATACATATAATTTTCCTTTAGTCTATCCCAGGAGCATATTTTTATTAAACATACATTCATACGTACAATAACCATTATATGTTATGTCTCAATTTTTTAAAAATTATCTAAACTGAAAACAAAATTTAAGTGATTACACAAAAAGAAATGTTCTAAAAACTCTAGAAAATACTGAATTCTTTGATTCAAAATATGTATCCTTAACTAAAAATTTTTCCATTCCAAAGTAATTTATAATACTTAAGAATGGATATTCTTTTTGAAATCTTTGTTTTTTAAAATTATGAATAATCGGTTATATTTATCTTAGTGCAAAATTCATCGATGAACAAGAAAATGCTTTTTGGTCATTTAGGACATGGGAGAAAAATAGCTAGCATCAGGTCCTTTGACCCAGGGAATCAGTACTATAGGTATCTCAGATTAAAAGAAAATAAGAATTTTTAAAAACCTATAGATCTTGAACTAGGCAAATTAAGGATTTTTTTCTATTTCATATAATTATTTTTAAACTACACTTTCATGGAAAAAATTACTTCATTTTATTTTCATAGGGCATTCATTGATAATAATATCAAGAATAATGTCTCAGAAAGGAAAAGAAGATAATCAATTACAACCCCACTCTCACACTGGAACCACAGAAGAGACCTGCAGTTTCTATTCATTTAGTCTCACTTGCAATCCCTGTCATTTTCATGCTATGGTCCTCCTAGTAAGAGATCCAACTTTTACCGAAGGCATGATCATGATTCTTAATGTGGTATACAGAACATGCTACTTCATGAAGAAGTATTTAATAGAATAAATGGATGAAAATGCGTTATGGGTAATTAAGAGGAGCAATGATAAAACTAAAGCAAAATATTTAGACTATTATTTTAAAACTTGAAAGACTTTAATTATATATTACTTAGCATGCAACTGTTTAGTACCTAATACATCATTAGAATACTGACCATAACATTAGTCACTATGTATTATAATAATGAATAAATTACATTAATATTAGTTTAGCATTACCTTTTAGTATAACTATTTTTATATTAATATTTAAGTTATATTGCACATCATAAATTGCCTCATGGCCTTGTCTTAAACTTAATTGACTCTTCAGCTTAATTTTTCCCCTTGTTCTTTAGACATGAATACTTTTTCGAAACATTGTTATGACCATATTTATATTGGGCCTTTGCAATATTCTTGAAAAGAGAGGGGGAAAAAAAACTGAAATCAACTCTTGGTTAATAGTATATAATCATTCACATCTTAAAAACTCAGTGCTCTATGGAAATGTGGTCACCCAGTTTGTGAACGCATTCTTTCTCCACACTGTATGTACTGTGCACCCACACAACTAAAACACACTCAGAAATTCTTCTGTTTTGCTGGTTTCTGGCTTTCCAAAAGAAAATTAAGATAAAAACCAAAACAATGACAACTGCATCATCCAAAATAGCAAGCAGCAAACAAAGACCCCAGAGGACAACGCCGGCTCCCTACCTTGGCAGAGGGTCCCCAAATCTGCGCAGTTGGCTAGTTCTGATGCTGGGAGCGGGACCAGATAGGAACCTTGATCAACATAGAGGATTATACAAGTTTGTCTCATGATTTAATATTATCCAGAAAAAAATATCATAATCAAATGGCTGGTAAAATAAGAGCAGCCTTAGAAGAGTCCACCAGTAATACTCTGACATCAAGTAATCCTTTTTTTTTTTTTTTTTTTAGGTGAGGGAACCCTTGGTTGACCTCACAGATTGCAAGGACCTTGCCAGCTTACAATCCCTTATTTTTTATTTTTTCTGCGCCTACAGCACCTGGTCTTCCTAGGTGGTCTCCCATCCAAGTACTAACCAGGCCCGACCCTGCTTAGCTTCCGAGATCAGATGGGATCAGGCTTGTTCAGGGTGGCAAGGCCATAGACAAGTAATCCTCCTAAAGGCTTTGTATCAATTTCTGCAAATGTAAAATCAAGTCTTTTGAAATAGCCCTCAAAATCTTTAACTCAATTTATTGGCTATCCACACATGAAAGGAAATGTTTGTATAAATAGTTCAGGGCCTTTTCACATAATAAATTATACAGTTCTAGTGGAAATTCATACAAATAAAATAGTATAAACATCAAAGGTAACTTTTGAAAGTGAACTTGGATATTAATACTCATAAAATGCACATATTCAGTTCCTGGGCACTAACATATGCTATTTACAATTCCAGAAATATGTTTCTGTGACTTCGAGTTGGTCTCTGTGTCATTTTATTTCAATCTTTTAATGACTCATCCTCAGTAGGAAACAAGTTTTAAGCAATTTTCTAATAGGAGTAGTGGATTTTCTCTGTTGCCCTAAATCTCCCTGTGACAATTAACAGACTTTTATGAACAAGTTAAGGTTAGGGAAGAGGGGCTAAATTTATCATGAAACATACTGCACTGTGAATAAAGACAGAAGAATAAATACAAATACACACATAAATACATGTATTCAATTTTAAAAGGACGTTTTTATAATAGCGATTCCATTCCAATGTTTAAACATTTTCCAAACTTCCCTGTGGAACTAGCACATGAACGCAGAGCAGGTACATGAGCTAATCAAAGATGTCTATGTGAATGGTGTGCATAAGCAGAAAGTATCCCCAGCTTAACAATATCTTAGGAGTCATGGTTTCCTCATTCTTGATTGCCTCAGGTGCCTGGCCCAAGGAAGGAATGACGTTACCTCAGAAAGAACCAACCCTATAGGCAAGTCTGTGATGTTAACTGGCAAGAAGCTCTCATTATAGACTTGTACATGTGCATTCAATAAAAATTTACTGCTTATACTGTATGAGCACAGAGACTATAATAATACTTTAGACAATGTCACTGCTGTCAGACAGGCATGAACAGGAGATGGCTTCACTGTTCTTGGAGTGCTGTCAAGTGCTTAGTAACTCGAATGAGGCCTTGACCAGAGGGCTGGTGAGAAGGAAGAAGGATGAAGGAAGCCATCTATTACAAAGAAGAACTGTGAGGAATGTGAGGGGTCACTATATTGATCAGGGGATCAGAGACTAAAGATGAATATTTCTAGCAGACAGAATTACTGAAACACACACCTAGGAGGCAGTGAAAATATCTGGGAACCAAAGTGACATAGCAGTCCTAGAGCAGAGTATTTGTAGATATCCGGATAATAAAGAGCCTGTGGAGGGTCTTGTGGAATGCAGGTTTCATGAGTGCAGAGACTCTGTGTCTTTCTAACAACGGTGTACTCCTAACGCATAGTAAGTCAGTGCTTGAACTTTACTGAGTAAATTACTGAATGCATTATGCATGACTGCTCACATTTTGAACTCTTTCTTAAAGGAAATGAGAAAAAAATGAAAGAAAGTGTTGAGAAAATTAGATTTAAATTTGAACACTTTCGAGGCCCCATTCTCCCCAACCAAAATAGGGGAGATGCAAGAAGCATAAATAATACTAATAATCCAGGCTTGGTATCATGAGTACAATGAGGATGGACAGAAAGAGATGGATACAAGACATTTGAAAATAGAATGTTTAGAATTCAGTGACTTACTAGAGAACAGGCAAAGCAAGGGAAGAATAGAAGACATTTTATTTTTCTGGTTTCCAACTTGAGAAACTGATATATAATGATCTCATAAAAGGAGACAGGAAATAGTGGAAGAAGAAAACATGTCGTGTGGGCTAACCACTAAGTCCAGTAATGGAAACTGAGGTGACTATGAAATAGCTGGATACATGGCAGGTGTACATGATTTTGTAGGAAGTCTAGCCAGGAAATAGCCAACAAAAGCTATGGATGTGTCAGGGATCACTAGAGTTATAGTGTAGATATGAGAAGAGAATAGGATGTAACCATAGATGTTGTTATATTTAAGTATCAGATATTTTATTTTAAAAGAGCTATACATTTGAAAAGGTAAAAATAGCTCCTGTAGAAGGTGGTTTTATGGAATTCAAGTGAAAATGTTTCATGGGGGATGTGCTAATATCAAGTGTACCAGAAAGGTCAAGAATAATAAAGACTGAGAAGACCTTTAACTTTGCATTGGAATTTCGATAGTAGCTCTACAGAAATTAGTTTCAGGAGCGTGAGAAAGATGAACTTCTAGACTTCCAACATTTGATTGAGGAGTGAATGCAAAGGGGAAGCTTGACTATGAAAGGAAGTAGAGATAGGGAGGGGAAGTTTTAAAGATTGAAAATTTAGACAAGCGTACTATGGAAAAAGAACATTTGAAGAGGCAGAAGTTGAGGCCAGCCTCAGACAGAA
>NW_011888805.1:5902493-5909944 GCF_000151845.1 Pteropus vampyrus
CATTTGAAAAGGTAAAAATAGCTCCTGTAGAAGGTGGTTTTATGGAATTCAAGTGAAAATGTTTCATGGGGGATGTGCTAATATCAAGTGTACCAGAAAGGTCAAGAATAATAAAGACTGAGAAGACCTTTAACTTTGCATTGGAATTTCGATAGTAGCTCTACAGAAATTAGTTTCAGGAGCGTGAGAAAGATGAACTTCTAGACTTCCAACATTTGATTGAGGAGTGAATGCAAAGGGGAAGCTTGACTATGAAAGGAAGTAGAGATAGGGAGGGGAAGTTTTAAAGATTGAAAATTTAGACAAGCGTACTATGGAAAAAGAACATTTGAAGAGGCAGAAGTTGAGGCCAGCCTCAGACAGAACTGAAGCAGAATTCTATCTTGAAAGTTTTCTGCCCATTATTCTTTGCCATAACTCTTAACTTATGCCTCCTTCTTGAAGGACCCCATTTCTCCTTTCGGTACTTTATTTTAATAAAGAAATTCTAAAAACTAAAAAGCCTTTAAAACTCAAAATAGCTGAGGAAATCTCAGCCACTGTAACGTGCAAGAGAGGAGACCCTGGGATGGAGTTCCTGTGCTCAAATTACACACAATGTTGGCAGTCAAAGGCTCCTTAGTCCAACTTCTGGCACTGATACAGTATCTCTGGAAGACAAAGGGAGATAAGGGGACATTGTTGTGGGAAAGAAGTTTTAAGGCTAACTACATTTCCACTGTGGCATAATAAAGACCTCAGAGGTGGGAATAAGGAAAGAAAATCAGAAGAGTTATGATTTACATAACTTTTTATTTATCACGTATGTTAATACTTATATTTACTTGCAGAAGTCACAGATAGAAGTGCAGGCAAGCTATTAGTAGGGTTCAAGGGTCTAGCACAGCATCTAGTACACAGTAGGCTGTTCAGTAAGGACTTGACATTTCTCAAATGCCAACTTTTGGTACAGTAAACTGACAATTAGTTGTTTTTTTACATGAATGCCTATTTTCAATTGTTGTCGATTAAGGATTTCATGCCATTTTTTGTGTGTTTTTTTTGTGTGTGTGTGTGTTTTTTTTTTTGGTTTGTATGTGTGTGTTTTAGTTATCTTCAGAGGTTAGGTGGTCGTATATTTGACAATTTTTGTTAACATTTTATTAGTGTCAATGTATGGTAACAAGTTCAAAATTCAATGTAACATCTTGTCCTGGGATATTGTAACATTTACTTCTTAATATTTAAGTTATCAGTTACTCCTTCTTGGGCAACTTCAAGTTTAGCAAATTGACATTGCTTTATAAATGCTCAGTAAACATGATTTTATGATGTTTTAATATATCAATATAAATTAAATTTGATCATTGTTTTGGTTAAAATGGTATAAATACAAGCGAAAGGTCTTATCAGAGGGAAATTATATTGATAAAATCTTACATTGCAAAAACAATAAATCATATGTAAATACACAAAATATAAAAAGTGTGCACATTTTTTAAAAATTTTAAACAGGTCCATGTTCAGCATATCTGCATTAAAAAAGCCACTATTACTATCAATTCTCTTTAGCCAACAGACCAGGAGATTGTTAAGGAAGACAAGACAGTACTCTCTCCTGGATAATGTAATGTCTTTGGCATGAAAATAGTTTTCAGAATGTGACCTATGTATGTTCACTGAGTTTTGTAGATACCACAAAGGTGTTTAAAGGTGTTTCTTAATGGTAACTGCAAAATTTAGAGCCAAATTTCCTTGAAAGAAATGTAATCACTAAAAATGAGCAGTTGACGAAAAGCTGTAAAGCTGTTACTCTCTCTTCTCTATATGTTGTTCTTCCAAAATTATGCTACTGAAAGGAGTCACTTTTTATTTACACAAGTTGTGGTTAAAAAAAAAAGACTGATGTGTAGCCAACAACTCATCTTATACCCTACTCACTGATAATCCAAATAATAGTAGACAGCAATAAACCCTTGGCATGAGTTACAATAGGAAAAAAAATAATTCCTTTCAATTTCCTTTTTATAATTTTCCACAAATAAATATATTTAAAATAGAATTATTTCTGAGAACCATTTATGCTCATAGAGTTTAAACATTTCCAAATAATAAAGTCCTTTGTAAAGACAAAGTGATTTTATCTTTATTTTATTAATTAAAAATAATTTAGTAATCTAAAAATGCAATACTCAGTAGCTTGTTAGGGATGAAAGGAAGGAGCCAACAGTGAATCAAAGTTTTATGACCATGAAGGACAGAACTTCCCATTGAAAATGAGATGGTAAAAAAATAATAATAATTGAAAATGAAAGGGAAAAATCCAAGAGTTGATGAAGCCTTAGTAATTAAGAACAAAATTTTGGAAATGAAAACAAAAGTTGGTACAAATTCAAACATTTCTAGAAAAGAAAAACAACAAAGTTGGGTACTTATGAATTGTGTCTTATCTCTATAACCACAGTGGCTAATAAATGGAAGTGCTTAATAAATGCTTGTAAAATAAATGTAATTTGTTTGAACTTAGACTATTCATTGAGTTATACTGTACCACTCCTCAGGAAAGAGCAGTTAGCAGTAAAATAAATAAAACTGGTAGAGAAGGCACTGTCTGTTCTTTGTGAAAGCTGATGGACATTAGCCAGTATCTAAACCTGAATCATAACACAGGCAAATACTTGCACCTCTAATTAAAGAGTTGGCTAAGGAAATTATCAATCCAAGGAGGTTATAAAACTGAACGTGTTTAATAAAATTGTCCTAAGAAAAAAAAAATGATGCTATAAAATAAAAACTGCTACTAAATAAAGTTTTTCTTTCTGAAAAGAACTGACAAGATTAAACATGTTTTTTAAAAAAAAAAACTGATGAAAATTTCTTAATTAAGGTATACCTCCCTAGTATAATTAGAATAATTTAGGAAAACAAAAAAGCCTAATTTTGAAACTTGAAACATTTATTGATTTTATTAAAGTTAGGATATTTCATATTTGAAACAAATGACAGAATGTTTAAATGTAGTCAGTTCTGCTCTACTACCTTATTTTCATGTGAAAATTTACTTAACAATAGGCCTTTGGAAAATCTATTCATTTTCTATCACAGATTGATTAGGAAATAAGAAAGTCATATTTAACAGGCATTGTCAGGCCAGTGGAATGTCAGGAATAAATTCTATTTTCCCATTGGCTACTGTACTCATGTACTCATCATTAGTTTTTAGAAGTTATTAGCACCATAAATGGCAAGCCAAAACATTTTGGAAAAAAAAGGTTAAAATGTTAATAGAGCATACTGTTCTTCATTTATTGAAGTTTTGCTTTGCTAACAAGCTTAGACATAATCTGTGTTACAGGTATTTCCTGTCTGTTAATAAGTGACTTGGTCCTTCAACTCCCAGAGAAGATGATTAAGCAGCAGGAAACTCCCTCTCCCTCTCCTGTTATGACTCCTGAAACACAGTCCAGGATATCTGAATCTATGGAATGTGGGTGTTCAGTGTCATCGTGGATGTCAAGAAGACCATTACAAAAATTAAAGGCATTCAAGTACACTGAGTGGGTAAGCTGTGCCACTCCTTTGAATGAAATCATTTTGAGAACTTATAGATGACTAAGCCACATGAGCATGTATTTGATGCATTCTGGTAACTTTAAGGCTTGGGAGAGGAGTTTTAAAGACAGTGTTAAAGACAATACAAAAACTCATGGACATGGCTCTGTTCCAATAAAATTTTGTTTACAAAAACAGATGGCCTGTTATAGGCCCTTCTTGTTCATCAATCCCTGGTCTACAGGATTTCTTAGAGAAGCTTAGCACTTCTTGTATGCTATATCCTTCACATTTTATTATGTTAAGGCATCCAAGAAACACTGCAGGGAAGAAAACATAATTTTGTTTAAAACAAATACTATGTTAACACCTAGAAAGCTAGCGTTTTCCCACAAAAGGCACTCATCAGAAGAGACAGCTCCTGGACCTTCACACTTCTCATCTGGTAGAAATTAGCTCTCTTTTTCAAGTCCTATGTCCCATTTTCTAATCCTGCTTATTCTGAAGGGTAGTCTAAATCATATTGGTTAAGGGAGCAAGGTTCTAAAACCAAACTTTCTGGGTTTAATTCCAGGCTTGGACACTTATTAACATTGGTTAAATTCTTTAATGCCTTTGTGCCTCAGATTTACCTGAAAAATGGGGTTAAAAATAAAATCCACATCATGGGAATCTGTGTTAATGAGTTAATAAGTATAAAGTGCTTAAAACAGTACCTAGTATATATTTTCAATTTCAGTATAAATTAAGTATTAACAATCATTAATATACCTAAACAAATTCTTTTTCGTTTGTTTGTTTTGGTTGCCATAGCCCTCAAATACTGCTCTACAGAAAGGCAAATGTTAAATGGTCTATATTATGACTTTCTAATAATGACCAAGGATATGGTGAAAACAGGCCCCTCAACTAAAGATTATCACTGTGGGTGCAGGAAGTGCGCCAGGGCCTTCTCCTCCCGTTCATCATCCCACACCAAACGCACACACTGGGTCTTCTCATTTTCCTCACTAAGTGAAAGACTTCTCGGGAGGCCCTGAAGGTGCTGTGTAGCTAAACAGACTGAGAGGAGCTGGGGAACACCACTAGCTCTTACACAGTTCCACAGTCTCTTTCTGGAACAAGGTCGTGGTTTACCCTCTTTCCAACAACCCACAAGGAAATACCTCTTGAATGACATCACTTAATAGCCTCCCAACATCTGCAGGAGCACCATGGCCACACGGAGAAATGGGTTACCCACACAGAGAGGTAGGAGTTCCCCAGGCCGGAAGGGCAAACACAGGTCACAGAACCTGGGGAGGTGGCCTCAAGTCTTCACAGTGGGTCCTACTTTGTTCAAAAGACTGGGAATGAGTTTTTGATAGAATTTCCTCCAAAAACACATACAAATTACTTTTTAATATTAGACTTCTTCTTCCCTCCATGACTGAGAGTTGTCTCTGTGACTAAAAAGTACATATCAACACCTTAAATTTAGTCATATAACATTGAAAAGTGATATTGAAATTTGCACTTTTTTGTATCTGATCAGTCCTGTAGTAAAATAAAGACTTCCAAAATTAACTTAAATACACAGAGGACATTTGATAGAATTTAATATAATTTCGTTACATGGAATTATTTCCCTATTTTGCATTTAGCTACTCTCAAAGAGCACCGAAAAAGAGTACTTGAAACAAATGACAAATGCTCATTTTCAAACAGAGAAAAAAAAGTTCAAAGAAAACAGTGATAATTCCTGATTATCAAAGATTTTCTTTAAATGGACAGTTTTGATATTTAATACCGACTAAGTAAATACTATTCTTTTAGGTGGTGGTTGTTTATTTAAATAATGTCATGGACATTTCATTCTAGGACGATAAAAATCAACTTTTACTGTATCCTCTTTGTGATTAAAAACAATAATTTATTAATTTCTTTTGTTTCAGTCTGGCATTAATACTTCTACTTGAGACATGATAATTATAACTGTTGCTATGCTAGTGATAAACTGTGGTATTTTGACATAACTGAAAAACGGTAGGACCAAAAGCTTTGACTGAAAAAAACATGGCTTGTAATCAAACATATAGCATGAATGGCTAAGCAGAAAACGTTTTAAAAATAAAAAGTTCTCATTAATGACAATTATATATATGTATGTATATACATATGTGTATTCATTATACATGCATACATGTACACATATGTAATTATACACATATGTATGTATGATTTCTTGTTGACAAACATATTCATAGAACAATGCTTGAAAAAAAGGAGTTAATATGCCACTGACTTACCACAGCTTAGGTTGCTTTCGGCTTTCAGAGCCAGGGTTGGGATATTCCAAAAGTCATTTTGCCAGTCAACCACATTCCCTTTCACATTACAGCTGAGGTTGGAGAGGATTTTGGAATTCATGGTGAAATTCCAAAGTCGAAAGTTATAAATGTCCCCTTTTAGAGAGGCAATTTCATTTTGATTGGAGCCCAACAACAATTTCCCATTCCCAGAAATAACTTTACTAATGGTAGAATCGCATGGAACTGCTTCATAGTTTCTTTTAAAACTTACACCAACAGAGCCCAAAGAGTTATTCCAAATGATGCAGAGCTGCTCAAAGCTTTCTGTGAAAATGTCTTCTTTATCCTTTACAGGTAATACACTGTTTAGTAAGCATTTTGAGCCAGAAATAGATAGAAAGTAGCCGCTCTTGGCTTTTCCAAAACTGAGTAATTGTGTGAAGGATGCATCTGAGTAGGAGAAAGCCATCCAGTCGTTGTCTTCCTTGCCAATTTTGGTTGCTTCGAAACAGATTGTGAAAGCACTGAGCTCCGGAATAGAGACACTTTTTGCAATAGATACCTGGTAAACATCTAGCGCCTGGGGTAAAATGACCTTTTGATTCCTTAAGGACACAGCAACTAGGACAAAACATAATAACAGATAAAACATGTTAACTTCAGAGATGGACTGAGATGCAAAATATCTGATACACCCGTCCCCTCTGCCACTCTATTAAACTCTCCTCTTCCACTGTCCATTTACCCTCGATCACCAATCTATCTCCTTATACCGATAATAATAATAGCAATCAGAAACCCCACCCATTTTAACTCTAATAGCGGTTGGATCTCATACCTAAACCTTTGAGTTACAGTCAGCCAAGTTAATAACAAGTGTTTTTCTTAATCCATGAACTGAAAAAAACAAAAAAACAAAAAAACCCCAAACCATAATTGATAAACTATTAGTTTTAGGAAAGCTCTATTGATAATTCAGATTTTCAAAAATATGCTACTTTTCAAGTAATTTCTAAACATAACAGCTAATAGTCCTATTTTTCATTAACAATTGCCTTTCGCTCTTCCCAAACACTCCTATGCTACCCCCTCCCTTTCAGACACCCATATCATACTCCCCATCACTATGGTATTTCAGGAATAAAGGCAAAGATAATTCCATTGAGGAGAGGGAGTCTAATAAAATGACAAACAAAAATGGAATTTTGAGCTATATTTCCATCATATCTGGGCATTTGATCTAGTTTGTGAGGGATAGTAAGGAGCAGTAGCTAAAAGGGCAGACAGTGGAGCTTCCTATCCCAGCTCTTCCACACAGTGCCGTGTGACCTTGGACACGTTATGCACCTTGATCTATCCTAGTCTGTTCATCTACAAAATGAAGGACAATGGTATCTACTGCACAGAAATTAAATAAGTTAATACCAGCAAAGCACTATAGCAGTGCCTATGCCATATCAATATATAGCTAGTATTGATTACTAATATGAATTACTATTATTAAATGCATAATGAATTACAAAAAATACATTAGCCTAGTCCTTCTGTGATATATGTGAAATTACTAAACAACACAATGGATTTAGCCCTGTGCTAACATAACAGACATTGTGAAACATTATGAACTGA
>NW_011888805.1:5910754-5920745 GCF_000151845.1 Pteropus vampyrus
TATTTTCTTTCCTTCAATTAGCCATTTTCAAGAGTCCTCAGTTTATGTTGTCTATTAGCTTAACTTACAAATAGCTCTTTTAAAATCTTAATTTATATGCTAATTTTTGATATTTGTCCCCTAGCATAGTTCCTTAAAAGGGCAACATCTTAAAAACTTAAAATAAAATGATTCTAAATAGAAATGTTTTAAATGTTCACTGGAGAGATGTTAGAATTACAGATTTTAATTATTAGCTGTGGAATATCTAGTGTCTTCCAAGCAGCCTTTAAATGTTCTGCATATAAACAGTATGAAAATTCAGCTCTACTGTAACCAGATTTTGGATCTGGTAACTATATATTGCTAATGAGAAAACTCGGAGAATATTAACAGCTTCTTGCCCTTAAATTCTAATCCTAATCATTTACATTCACATAAAAGAGCATAACTCTTTCTTCTGGTCCTGTGTTTACTGTAGAACATGTTAAATGAAAGCAGAAGGTTGGCACTGCCTTTGGTTTACATACCTCTGATGTAGCTGGCATTGAAACCTTTCTTCTGGATGCTAAAGTCACTTGAAAAGGACACATGCATCTCATTCGCACTTGAGTTAAATGATAGGCCTTTGGCAGTTGCTCCACAAAATTTAGTCTGACTCTCTCCATTATCAAGGGATAATGAGTCATAAATGCAATTGGGAGCTTCTTCAATGTCGAAATCATTAAATGTTATCTGAATGATATAGCCGGTAGGGGCTCGAAGGGTCCACACGCAAGCCTGGCTGTTAGGGTAGTCGTTAGGGTAGCACGGAGAAGTAAAGGTCCCAGAAGGGTTGGAGAGGACAACCCTGCAGTTGGCACATCCCCACACTGTTGGCCAGACAAAAAAGAGACAGAGAGAAAGGCTGGGATCAGAGGTGTACAATAATCCAAGAATACCACATACTGGGGATAAACAATAAACATTTTAAAATAACAAAATGTAATCATGAAAATTAAAAAGGAAAAGTGAAACCATCTCAGAGAAAAAGAAGTACCAATAAAGCAACAAAAAGTAAAAGAAAAATACTATATTTTAGAGCAATGATTCTTAAACTTGGTGTAGGCGGGAGGTCATATACTCTGAGAATCTGATGAAAGTTATGAGAGCTCTCTCCAGTAAAATGCACAGTGACCACTCACTTGGTATATAATTTTAGGGAGTACATGAGGCTTCAAGAGGCAACGACAGATTTCACAAAGCTTCACTATAGGGTAGAGACTCTCTACTCTGTAGAGGAACTGAACTGGATTTGAAGGAGTTACAGAACTATAAAGGTAGAGCTCAATATTACAAACCATGGAGATAAAGGAAGATAAATGTTTAGGAAATAAATGTGTAAAGAGAAAGCTATCAATACAGAAAAATAACAGGTTATCTTCTGGCAGACTGTATTTTTTCTAAATAAATATTCAAATAAATAGCACCACCTTACATGTGTGTAATATTTACAGTTTTGAAAGTACTTTCATGTATATCATTTGTTAATATCGTAGTTAATAATTATATACTTGTGTGATTATCTCATTTATGCATCATTCAGTAAATATTTACTGAGTGCCTGTTACATGTCAGGCACTATTCTAAATAGTATATACCAATGAATCTAAACAGTTAGTATACAGCAAGGAACACGGATGACGAGGTCTCTGAATGATTTCTTATACTTCAGTTTTGGACCCAAAGATAAACAAATAATAGTATAATGACAGATGGTGATAAGAAGCAAAGGAAAAGTAAAGCAATCAATCATTCCTCAATTATTTATTGAGGGCCTGGTCACAAGCTGGAACCAGAAACCAAGGTCTATTCTCTTCTAATCTAGCAATACTTTTACAATTAATATTTATGTTGCTTTTAAATATTTGTATAAATGTAGGCAGAAATCTCATTTAGCCAACATTCTGGATAAAGAAACTACCATAAAACTGACACATAAATTTTCAAACAATAAAGTATTTTCACTATGTTAACGTAAATCACTCTAATTTTATTGTGTTCCTTCCTTTTTTATTGAATTGAATAGACTGAATACGCAATAACTTTTCTTGTAGTTATTACAAATACTATTTATTCTTCTAAGGTACAGTGATATATTCAAGGACATATATGTTTTGCTGCTCAAATTAAGTTTTACTGTTTTCTTTTCCCTGTGGCTATCTTGTGTTACACACTGTTTTGCCTTGCCAACTCTGCTCCCCATTCATTCTTTCTCTCTTGCCCTCCCTCTGCTCTTCCTCCCTAAGTCTCCAATATCTTGTACAGGCCTGAAGACAGCCAGAGGAAAACAAATTATGATCATCAGTGTTCACCAAATGCCTTCCATGGACCACCGTGCTCCTATCCTTTTCAGCATTATTCAGAGTAGTTGTTACTTCCATTTCTGAGATCATTTGCTTATTGTCTGTCTTCTCTCACTAGTCTCTAAGCTCAACAAGCAGAGAGTATGCACTGTCACATTCACCATCTTATTCCTCATAGCATCCCTGACACATAAAAGACCTCTGATGAAATTTATTAAATTTATGAAAAAGCGAGTAGCCTAAATGAATGAAAAAAGAATACCTAAATTGAAAATACTTAAGTATGGTATATGAACTTAAGTCAAAGAAAAGTCTAAGTCTGAAACAAAGATAAAGAGTGGGTGAGTTCTGGACTATCTCTTTGGATGGAGTTTTCTTCAATTATTTCACTCATAGAGTAAAACTGAGATGACTTGGCCTCTCTGATAAGGTTAGCTAGATTCCCATTAATGTATCTTGGTTTCAGGAGAGAGAAGTGATCCTAGTAAATTAAAAATAACATATCCAATAATAGGCACTGAAGATTAAAAAAGAACAATAGAAATGAAAATAAGGTAAGATGTCTGTGTCATCTCAATATGTGTGCAGGTGGCATCATTTTTCCAAAATGAGATGTCATTCCCTATATCTAAGACCCAAGTAATGTTCATGACACCTTTTATCCCGATATATTGTTTTTACCCAAACTTTTCCTAAGAACTGAATGAAAGGTACAAGAAAATTCAATTTTTCTGATAATACTATGTAATCTTGAATAAGTTCATCTCTCCGTGCCTCAGTTTTACTACCTTTACACTGGTAGTAATGACAGTACCAGTAATTACACTGGTAGTAATTATCTCCTGGGGTTATTGGAAGGATTAGATGGATTAGTATTGTAGAGTCCAAGGAGCCATACTGAGTACATAGTGAATATTATTTAAGTGTCGGCTATTATTAATTGTTACTAAAACACAAAATCTGTGCATCCATAATTTAAGAGAGGAAAACTAAAACCCCACCTTAGCAGAATTTTTCCCTAGGCACTCTTTGGGATACAAAAGAGAAAGAAGACACCCAAAATATTCATTTAAAAACATTTAAAACATTCTATATGATTCTCACCTACAGTAGCTAGACAGCACTGAGAGGCAGTGCTACCAAATAGTGATTATCTTAATTGGATTAAATGTCATACTAGGCAAAGTACCATCATATTCACTGTATTTATAGGTCACATCACAATAAAGGGCTTTCACATATATTATCTCATTTGACATCATAACCCTGAGAATTAGTTTTACTTCCATCTTCAAATGAAGCAAATAAGTCTAATACAGATTACACAATTTGCTCAAAGGTACACATCTAATTGATAGCAGGACCAAGATTCAAATCAGCCCTTCTGACATGTCTAGTGTCTTTCTAGGAAAAAAAAAAGTTCCATTATTTTTTAAAACAAAAGTCACAACAAAGTAGTTAGCTCAAGTACTGTTTTAAGAGACAATATTTTTCAGTAGGCAATTTCTTAAACATAGTGTAATTACCCTAATATTAATATATCTTAGGAGACCAATTTTGAAATGTTTTAGTAAAAAATGTTCTAAAGTCTAAAATATAGTGCTTTGGATGTGCCAGTCTGGAGAAAATGTCACTGCTAATTGAATCCTACACTATGTATAAGTTCATTAGGAAATTAATTTGTTCTCTCTTAAAAACATGACTACTTAGAAGATGGCTACTGAATGAAGCCTTGGAAAAAATAAGAGATAACATTATCTTTTACAATCTACCCAACTCAAAACATCTGGCTCAAGATGTTTCCCAAAACATATAGTAACATATTCACACTTATAATTTATAAAAGAAAAGTTTTCAAGTAATCTAAAAAACTAAACAAATTCCACCCTTGGCTCTTGCCTATGCTTGAGAATGTTTGGCAATCACTTATTCATGCATACTTTCATAAAACTTTATTCTTCAAAGAAACTTGAACCTACAATGGAAAACCTCCCAGTCATGCCAAAGCCTATCTTAATTTATAAGCAACATTTAGATATATATTCAAGTTAACGATTATCTTATTGGGTTTTTTATTCCAGAGATTTGAATTTTTACTCTACTCCTGTTACAAGTATGTCTCTGTAAATCAAATACTGTATTCTTTAAAATCTCTCAAAAACAGGAGTTTCATATCCCAGGAACAAATCAAAAAAGATCAATTTTAGCTGCTTTCAACATAAATCTGTAGATGGACTAACCATCTTTCCTATACTGTGTTAAATGGTGAACAAAATGAATGCATTTAAATTAAATCTTGTTCTTCATTTGAACATCTATAAAACTCTCAGTAATGAATTTGTTGGAAAAACTAGCCAGTGAAAATTATCTTCAGAAAAATTAACTTAAGTTGCCAGCTCAGTGTGCATCTATTCAGTCTTTGCTTGAATTATCTATGTGACTATTAAATTCTAATAAATGAAAAGTGTGTTAGTTGCTTTACAAGGTTTAAAATATTTTGTAGACTTGGTGGTTTTTCAAGATTAAACCTAAGGGCCAACAGCTGATAGTTCTAGGACCAGTTCTAAAGCCTAAATAAATCATCACAAAGCCAGGGCAGCCACACACCATTTCTCCAGATTAAGTAAAATGCTGCCAGATGTAAAATCGATGAAGTAAAATGTAAGCAATACTTTAGTGCTGGAATGTATTAAATGATAACATATAGAACTGAACAACTTCATCAAAGTAAGTAGTTAAATTTTAAGTGATTCCAGGCCTCTATGCAGATTGTTTCAGGATGGCAAGGAATCTGAAGGCAATCTGGCTGTGAATTTGCAATTCACAACACATCTGTGATTCTGTTAATGTGATAGACTTGGCAGGTAGCCCTCCCCCGCCCCCCACTCCCCTTGGAGCTCTGCACTCAAAGGTAGTTTATCTCCATGCTGGGAGGGTCGCTGTTAGACCAGGGTTACATTGGTGGTCCCAATCTCCTGCTTCAATCAGTTCAATAATGTTGAAGATTCCTTGATGGGGCACCATTAAGCCTAACAGTTTTTTGAATCTCCAGAGAAATTCAAAGGCACCACACCTCAAACACAGGTCTGTCTTCTGCTAGATTGTTAGTGTTTAAACTTCAAGTCCCATCTTTCCATAATCGCCTCGGCATTAGAATATTTCATATGTAACTGCAAAGGTAATACTTTTGGAAGATCCAAATGAGTGAACTGTTGTAAATCCTTTCAGAGTCACCTTATTATACTGACATATATTTCTTGCAAGAGGATTAAACACACAAGCACACATGCATGTATATGCACACACCCACACACATTTTCATGGGAAATTGTTCTCTCCTAAGCAATGGTTGAGTCTTTCTCCAATGTTAAAAATAATAATAATAGTAATAAAGTAATGCATTATTTGAAATAACCTAAACTGTCTGGTCTATCACTTAATCTACTTTCTGATTAATACGTCCAAATCTCTTATCCTTTTCCAAATCGCTGTACTATAAACCTCCAACTTTGTATTAATCCAGTCATGGACCTTCTTGTTCTCTAATGCATAGGCTTCTGAGCACTACTGAAAAGGATTCCTAAAATTGCGGACATTATTTATACTAAACAGGCTTCCAATTTTATCTCTCTCACCTTCTGCCACAGTCAATATCTCTGAGCATCCCTCCCCCACCCCACTCTACTTGCCCTTATAATCTTTGCTATTCCAAGTATGGTCCTTATACCAGCAGCATCACCTGGAAGCTTGTTAGACATGCAGAATTATCTAGACCCACTATACAAAATTTGTGTTTCAACAAGATTCTCTGCTTATTTATAAGCACACTAAAATCTAAGATGTACTCTTTTAAATAACAACAGACTACAAAAGCTATTCACAGTCTCTGTGCTTATATCTTTCCCCAAGTTCTGCCCCTCCCACATCTCCTGCAGTCATATTTATACCATGATCTCAGGGGAAGACCCCTGACCTAGAGAGCCAAATCCTGGGCTTAGCTATTCAGTCAGATTCCCTCTCTGAGAATTTGAAGCCAGAGACAAAGATAATTTATTCAGAGAATGATGAACAATGGAATGATGAAGTTGTATAAACTCAATGGTAGCAGATGCCTTGGCTACTTGCAAAGGACATTGATGGGCAGACAGAGAAAAGGAAAAGGGAGAAAATGTGCAGAACAGAGAGATGAGAGGAAACCAGATCACTGAGAAACACAAACACTTTAATTCTAGGCATTCCATGTCCAGTAATCAATGGGAGGAGCTGTTGTTGGTATCCTGTCCTTGGATTCTATGACAAGAACTCTTATTATACTTACTGTCCCATTTCTTCACTCAATCCAAGTTTTCTGCACTGCTGTTCCTTACGACCAAGTGTGTTTCAAGCCAATACTTGACGGGACTCTCCTCTCTCTTCAGCATTCTCTCTACACTCATTCTCTGTAGGTGATCTCATGCAGACACAGGCCTTCATTATGTATAAATACTGATGACATACATGTTCTACTGAGCGCCACACCCGTACTTGCGAATGTCAACACAACATCTCCACTTGGATATCCCATAGATCCCTCGGTCCAAATACCTTTTCCTCAAATAATTTGTTTTTATCCACTACTCTGTAATTGTTAGTGGTATGAGAGCCATCCAAGCTAGAACTCTGAATATTCCTTCTCTCTTCCTTCTCCCACATTTCAAGTAGTTTGTCAAGGTTTATGACATTTCCTCTATTCATGGATATTTAATTTATTTCCTCATCTCATTCCCAGGGTCTCATATTTTCTCTTTTGGACAAAAAGCTCAGTAACTACTCTCCTTGTCACCAGTCTTGTCACCTCTAACTCATCTACCTCATCACTACGAGAAAAATCTATGAAAATGCAAATGCTAGTTTAAAAGTATGTTTTCTGTAATTCAAAATGTTCTCTGGGATCCAACAAGACAAGCATCTTTGAATGACACATACGGTACTGCATAGTTGCCCTGTTCACACTTTCTAACTCGTCTCTTACCATCCCCTACATCTATTCATTAAATAAATACTAAATATCTATGTGCCTGGCACCGTAATGGGGCTGGGAATACCATCGTGGATGAGATATAATCTTTGACTTTTTGGAATGTATAGATTATTGCAAATACAGATAAATAACTAGATAATGATAATACAATTTGAAAATTGGTCTGAAAGAGCAGGTAGATGTCATAGAAATGGTACCATTTCTAACAGAAGAAAAAGAAACTGAGACCTAAATGTTCAGCATGAAAGTGGACCAAATAAGGAGGGGAAGCAGAGGAAAAAAAGAAGAGTATTTGGAGCAATAGAGTCAGCAGATGCAAAGGCTTGCAGGTGAGAGAGAGCACGGCCTGTTCAAGCAACTTAAGAATTCAGTTTAGCTGAAACATAGTCTACAAAGTAGGGAAAAATAAGAGATAAAGATGGCAAGGGAGGAAGAGATGAGGTTCTGCAGGGTTTTGTAAGCCATTCTAAAGAAAATAAAAATTATAATAAGAGCAGAAGTGAAAATCAAAAGGTTTTAATTATGGGACAATAAAATAATCAGATTTATGGTTAAAACAGATATTTTTTAAAACCTCACCCTTTCATACATAAACAACACAAAATTACCAGAGAACTAAGACTCTTGTAAGAATCACTGCAGAGTAACCCAAAGGACTTGACGGATGACAAGAAGAAAGAAAAAAGACAGCAAGCTACCATGACAGTTTGTTTGTGGAAAGAAAAGAGCAGTCACAGTAGTAGGGAAGACTAACCCACAAGGACTCACTGAAGCAAAGCCTCACCGTTGATGGGAAAGATAATAAAAGCGGCAAAGTGAGCAACCTAGTGCTCACTGAAGATGTGTCTTACTTTGATCTTGCATGTTTTATTACCTCTAAAGAAAGCCTGAGGGAACTATAAAAAACACTCACCTAATGTTCATTCCACTTGAGAATGTCACAGAAAATCTTTCCATATGGATTGTCTAGGCAAAGTTGCAGGGTAAAACTGGTTTATGTTGGCATTAACCAGAAAAATATTGCTAAATATTACCAACATAAGCAGAGAATGTCTTAGCCTAGTAAAAACTAATTATAGTTCTAATACCCATGAAGGCAATGATGTAATTACTGGCTAAACAGTGCATTACTAACTTGAGCACATGAACTATCCATATAAAGTACTAGGACTATACTTGGCTTGTAGTAAGATACACAAATAAAATTAGTTTTTAGTGTTGTTGTGTTATGGTTGTTATTTAATAGCAGAGCATGTCAGCCATATTTCAGTTTGTTTATTCATTCATTCATTCATTCATTCATTCACTCACTCAATTTTAGGGGCTCCTACTTCAATTCATTTTCAGTTTTCTTTTAGATATCTTTACATGTGGTTACCAGAGGGTGGGGAGGAGAGGTAGGAGTAAAACAAATTTGAAAAGTCAAGTGAAGGTTACTACTTCCAATTTATTCCATGTTATGTGGTGCAGGTGAAGAACCTGAAATTAATAGCTAGACCGAGTTTTAGTTTTACAAACTTGCCCTCCCAATAGGTTGGGAGAATAAACTGGGAAGAAGATGGCGGGCGCAGGATAAGTGTTCATCTTTGCTCAAACTTTCCAAACGAGCCTTTAATTTCAGGATATTAAAAGAAACCCTACTCAGGTTTGTACATAGAAATGGAATCAGTCTAAATAGTCAAGGTTTGGAGCACAGCAAATTATAGATGCAACTGGCATAATTTTGTCCTTTTAAGGAATACTTTTTATGTAAACATCTTAGTAATAAGATAGAGCTGATGTAAAAATTCCATAATATAGATTTTTAAAAACAAAAGTGTTTTCTCAGTAGAACTTTCCATAATATACATAAACTTCTTACTTAAATGTACTGCCTTAAGTTAATTCATCACTGGAGTTACTTTTCAAAATATTTATATAATGTTAAAAATTATACAATGTTTACACATGGATCCAAAGTATAATATATTAGTATGAGAGAGAGCACGCATGCATTACAGAGAGAACTAGATAACCTTGTTTTTTTTCCCCAGCATACTCTGAAATTGAACTTTAAAAAGATTTCTTCTATGCTAACTCCTTCCTAGCTAAATCACAAGACTTAGATAATAAGCAATATTTTGTTATTATTGCAGAAAAAAATCATTTTGACAAGGATAATATCATTATGAAGCTGAACCAGAAGATCTCTCAAGATCCTTTCCAGGTCTAAAATTATACCTTTCAAGGTATTTCCTTTAAAATTTTAATATAAGCCATATAAACTCATAAGAAATATTATTGTGTTTTCACAACATATGGAGTGAAATAAAAATAACAATAATAATTACAAATAGCAGTTAGTGAGTGATTACTTTGTGTCTGATGAAAGAAGAGTAGTAAATTGCTTTCCTTTTGAAACATCTTTACGTGAATATTTGGCCATATTACAAGTAGATCACAAGGGGTTCTTGTCTTGGCTCTTCCATTAACCAACCATGTGGCCCTGAGATGGTCACTAGCCATCGAGGCCTTGGTTTCCACAACAGAGAAAAATGTCTCCTCTGGTTCTAAAACCCTGGTATGGAAGAGATATTCAGGTCCTTACACACAACAGGGCTTCAACTGCTCCCTTTACTAGGAAAAAGCTTCCAGGAGAGTCATAAAG
>NW_011888805.1:5922510-5927548 GCF_000151845.1 Pteropus vampyrus
AAGGCATTTTTCTGAAAGACCACCCAGCCAATGTGGTACTGTTCTCAGTGGAAGGACTGCTAGCCTCACTATGCAAAATGGGCCAAAAAAACGAAATTAATTGAAATTTTAAAAGAAGTTAGTATTTACTTTATAGTGATGTTAATAGTCTCTGTATCTGTGTGTGTGTGTGTGTGTGTGTGTGTGTGTGTGTGTGTTTGAGAGAGAGAGAGATTTTTTTTTTGCCTGGAATCATTTTTTAAATTTCCAAAAATATTTTTTTCTCTAACACATCATTTTTATAGATATTATTTTATGATATTTTACAAATTTATTTTCCATAAAACTAAGTCATGATTCAATAGCAGACAATGTAGATGAAGCTCTTCGGTCACTACGTGTCTCATAACAAACATAGTCAATAAGAAATATATGTACAGCACCGAACTTAAAATATAGGCCAATGCTCTGACCCAAACATAAAAGAGAATGTTCTACATGATCGTAAGACTGAACGCATAGTTAACAAACTGAGAATCACCCCTGGTCATTACCAACTCAGGCACAGCAAAGCCCCTCTTCGCAAAACACAAGGCAAAACCTTAAAAGAGAGCCTATCTTGTAGTTTCTGCTTACTATGTTTAAACATTTGCTCACAGGAGAGCTAAAAATTAAACACCTTTAGTTCACAGAAGCTCTTTTGGACACAAATCTAAGTTTCTATTTGAACTGGCTTCGGAGCTGCTCCAATGCCAACATCTTTACAGCTGCGCTCGGTATGTAAACCCCCCATACCCTTGACTGGAAACAGCACATTGCCTGGCTGGAACTTTCTGCACAGCATTTCAGTGAAAGACACTACTGTCCTCCCAAGCACATTATTCAACAATTAGATTTGAGCTGCTGAAGCAAGAGACAAAGCCAGTACTATATCCTGTTTAGTTCTATCAATTAGCTTCATGATGTCATTTTTAGGTACAGCCCTTCGATTCAGTTTGATTTTTTTTTTTTTGCAGGGTTCTAGTGATGTCCGTGTAAAAAGATGGACATCTACCTCCTGGGGTACGCTCTTTACAGAAATATAAAAAAATAAGGGCTTTAGTAGGACAATCTCATAAGTTAGCATTACTTTTCTATCAAAACCAGGAATAAAGGTAAATTTTAATGTTAATGAAATTTTAATGAAAAAAGTATATTAAATTGCACTCCACTTGGTACGACATCCTAGTAATAAAATGTGCTGATCCTTTTGCTGTCTTTGGTGGATTAAAAAGAAATAGAAAAATAAAGGATAAGGCCAATGCTCGTTTGATTTGTTCCAGGATTTTAGGGACGGCTGGGAGGAAACATTCTACACTAAGAACGTTTAATATGAGTTAATTAAATCATCTTGTTAGCTATAATTGTAATAGCATTATGGCAGATTAACTATCACATTTTCCTCTTGGCCTCCTTTGGTAACTGATGGTAAGAAATATAGAGAAGTAAAATAAATTACATTTTGGACATAGCTTGGGTGGGAGCCCTTTGCCGTCCACTTCCTCTTTGAGTCTTTGGGTTATATCCAATAAAAATGGAAGTACAGAGGAAAAAAAGTAGATATCTCTAAGATGACCCACTTATCTTGAGTTCATACTTTGACATTGTATAATGCCACAAAGTTACAGATATCCTTCATCCCACATAGAAAAAGGTTTGGGTGGTGGTTTGTTTCTTTTCTTTTCTCCCTCTCTTTTTTTTTATGGTCAGTGGAGTGGAGATCTGAAAATCTTGTGGTACACCCTATGAAATTTAAGACTATTTTACTTGGCACTCTTCATCTAATTTTATTTCCTTGCTTTCCTTGTCAGATTCATAAGATGGGCCAGGCTAAAAAAAAAAAAAAGAAAAGAAAAGAAAGAAAGAAAGAAAGAAAGAATAAAAAGAGTAAAGTTCTACACGTATATGAATAATGTGTGTGCTTTCTGGGTATATACGTGACATATATGCAGACAATTTCCATGTGGTCAGACAGCATTGTCTACCTGATTCACTTCTAAATCTCCAGTGCCCAGTGTTATACATAGCAAAGATTCAGTACTCAAATACCCAGAAATTGAGAAAAAGGACACCACACACACATATACACACAGTGCACTTCAAAATATATACAGTAACATATATATTTTTACATAACTTTTAATATACATATTACGAGCTCATTTTTTTTAATAATCAGTATTTTTACATGGAAGATCAAGTTGTCTCTTCCTTGTTAAAATAAAAGTTAAACTGAATTCTACTCTAAGCTGAGATTATATTTGATTTCATATATGTTTGCTTTACTCTAGCCAATCGATACTTATTCAGCACATACTATGTATAAGGCACATATTATAAGTACTAAAGGGGAAATGATTTACTTCAGGAAAAACAGAGCAGAGGTGCCATAAACTTCTCAACACAGGAGGGTCACTGTACTTAAGGCCAGCTGTTGACTTTACGCATTGTTTCATCTTTAACCATTTGGATCTCTATCATCAATAACATTGAATAGGATATTATTGCTTGTAGAAAACTTCTGGCTCACCCGCTTCACTCCCCTCATTTTACAGATATGGAAGCTAAAGCCCAGAGATACCAAATGACCTGCCCAAGAGAATACCATGAATTAAAATAAAAATAAGAACCATTTCTGTCCCCATCTATAGTAAATGTAAATGTTCTCTAATGTGTGTATGCTTATACTAAATTTAAACATAGCAAATAAATTTTAGAGTGCCTAAGGTGTCTCAAGACATGTAAAATTATCTTTCCATATGTAAAATAAATTCTTATAACAATCTTGCAAAGAACCACTATTTTACTGATGAGAAAACTCAAATTTCTGTGTATCGTTTTAATAAATTACTTTACTTGTGAAAGTGTTACCACTATTTTACTGATGAGAAAACTCAAATTTCTGTGTATCGTTTTAATAAATTACTTTACTTGTGAAAGGGATCACATCTTACTTGGTTAAGTCCACGATTACATAATAAATCTATTCCTAATGGTGGTAGTATGAGGGTCACAGCATTAATAATGACAATTAATATAATCTTCAATTTTTCTCCAGAATCAAAAAATTTTAAAGAACCTTAAGAGTTTAGAAAATGCATTCCAAAATCTTTTGTGTCATAAGAAGTAATGTGAAAAACATGAGCTTTGGAGGCAGAGAGATTTGCCATCTGTATGTGAGCTGCGGCAAATTATTCAACCTCTTTAAATCTCTGTTACTTCTTAGAAAAGGAAAGACCTCCTCTTTTGTGGTTACTGCGTAAATTAGTGAAACCCTATATGAAGTGCTTTACAGAATGGCTAACACAGTATAGTCATTTGATTACTGGTGGTGTAATTTAGGTTAGTAACCCATTCGAATAGAGACTGCAGTCAAGAAATCACAAGAAGGATGAGATTCAGAAGGACAGTAACAGAAGAATTAGGAAAGATCACCAAGAGCAAAGATGTGTCATTAGAGACCAAGGCCAAGGTCATATTCGCAATTGCTCTATATGGATGTGAAATTTGGACAGTGAAGAAAGCTGATAGGAAAAAAAAAATGATTCATTTGAAATATGGTGTTGGAGGAGAGCTCTACAGATAACCTGGAAGCAAAAATGACAAGACTGAAGTTGTCATGAGAAGGAGGGGTTTTTTGGAAAAGACAATAATGCTAGGGAAAATAGGAGGCAGCAGGAAAAGAGGAAGACCGAGTATGAGATGGACTGACTCCATAACAGAAGCCATAGGCAGGAGTCTACAGCAGCTGAGCAGGGCTGCTAAGGACAGGACATGTGGACATCACTCATTTACGGGGTCGCCCGGAGTCAGAGCTGACTCAATGGCATATAACACACACAATGGATGCTGCATAGCACTGGCCAGGTCCCCTTTCAGCCCTGTACTCACTCTCTCAGCTGAGACAGTTAGGCACTGACAGCTCACAGCTGAGTCTCCCTCAGAAGACTGCCTTCAGCTAGAGACACCTCGTCCAAAGTCAAGCCCTCTTCCATGGATAGTACCCATGCAGTGACTGACTGAAGTAGGGGTACAAGGCCCAGCCTCCTGGCCCCAATCTAAGAACTCTGAAGGGCATCCCGGCTCTAGAGGTGCCTGTGGTATCTGCTGAGGGACTGTTATGACCATGTGGAAGCCCAACTTCTCCCTCTGCCCTATTTGTCCTTCACTTCTCCACAGGTATTGGTTGAAGAATATTCTCTAATAACTCTCCTACAGGCTGATCTCCATCTCAGAGTCTGAGTCATAGGAACTTGACCTGTAGTATCTGGTCATTTGATCGCCTTATGCTTGAATGAAACGATAGGCATTGAAGATGCTTGGTAAAGAAATATCCATTCGAACTGCAGTGATGTAGTAGAAAAATACTAGAATGAGAACTAAAAGACGTTAAATCTGTTTCTAGTCACGACCTAGGTTATGTTGGGCTGCTTATTTAATATCTCAGCTTTAGTTTCCCTCATTTTAGTTTTCTTTAGGCCCTGGTATTTCTATCAGGCCAAAAAAAAAATTAACTACGTTGAAAAATATCAATAATTTTATTTTTGTCAAATCCCAATCAACTCACAGACCCAAGGTGACTAATTTTAAGACTGTAATGATTTTTTCTTAACAGATTTGAAATGCAGAACTTTCCAGATTAATCTAACCAAGTTGAAATTCATTAAATAACTCATTGTGTAATACTAATTAAAGTATGTTGCTGATAAATAAAATTTCTTATATCACTATTAAGACTGAGTGTAAATTTTAGGAAATTAGTTCCTTTTTTTTCTATGAACTCTAAATATCTCATAAGAAAACTTCATAATAAATATTTCTTTGCTCATGACCCATGAATTTTTTAAAGTACAGAAAGTTATTTAGTTACTGAAGTGCATTCTGTATTCACACTGAAGTAGCAGATACTTTCAAATGATATTAAAGATGAACAGAGGAGGGGTACTTCGAAATAATGTAGGGAATTAGAAAATGACTTTTTCCTACAATCCAAAGATACACATTGTTCCCGCTGAAAAAA
>NW_011888805.1:5927598-5962409 GCF_000151845.1 Pteropus vampyrus
ATGGATGTGAAATTTGGACAGTGAAGAAAGCTGATAGGAAAAAAAAAATGATTCATTTGAAATATGGTGTTGGAGGAGAGCTCTACAGATAACCTGGAAGCAAAAATGACAAGACTGAAGTTGTCATGAGAAGGAGGGGTTTTTTGGAAAAGACAATAATGCTAGGGAAAATAGGAGGCAGCAGGAAAAGAGGAAGACCGAGTATGAGATGGACTGACTCCATAACAGAAGCCATAGGCAGGAGTCTACAGCAGCTGAGCAGGGCTGCTAAGGACAGGACATGTGGACATCACTCATTTACGGGGTCGCCCGGAGTCAGAGCTGACTCAATGGCATATAACACACACAATGGATGCTGCATAGCACTGGCCAGGTCCCCTTTCAGCCCTGTACTCACTCTCTCAGCTGAGACAGTTAGGCACTGACAGCTCACAGCTGAGTCTCCCTCAGAAGACTGCCTTCAGCTAGAGACACCTCGTCCAAAGTCAAGCCCTCTTCCATGGATAGTACCCATGCAGTGACTGACTGAAGTAGGGGTACAAGGCCCAGCCTCCTGGCCCCAATCTAAGAACTCTGAAGGGCATCCCGGCTCTAGAGGTGCCTGTGGTATCTGCTGAGGGACTGTTATGACCATGTGGAAGCCCAACTTCTCCCTCTGCCCTATTTGTCCTTCACTTCTCCACAGGTATTGGTTGAAGAATATTCTCTAATAACTCTCCTACAGGCTGATCTCCATCTCAGAGTCTGAGTCATAGGAACTTGACCTGTAGTATCTGGTCATTTGATCGCCTTATGCTTGAATGAAACGATAGGCATTGAAGATGCTTGGTAAAGAAATATCCATTCGAACTGCAGTGATGTAGTAGAAAAATACTAGAATGAGAACTAAAAGACGTTAAATCTGTTTCTAGTCACGACCTAGGTTATGTTGGGCTGCTTATTTAATATCTCAGCTTTAGTTTCCCTCATTTTAGTTTTCTTTAGGCCCTGGTATTTCTATCAGGCCAAAAAAAAAATTAACTACGTTGAAAAATATCAATAATTTTATTTTTGTCAAATCCCAATCAACTCACAGACCCAAGGTGACTAATTTTAAGACTGTAATGATTTTTTCTTAACAGATTTGAAATGCAGAACTTTCCAGATTAATCTAACCAAGTTGAAATTCATTAAATAACTCATTGTGTAATACTAATTAAAGTATGTTGCTGATAAATAAAATTTCTTATATCACTATTAAGACTGAGTGTAAATTTTAGGAAATTAGTTCCTTTTTTTTCTATGAACTCTAAATATCTCATAAGAAAACTTCATAATAAATATTTCTTTGCTCATGACCCATGAATTTTTTAAAGTACAGAAAGTTATTTAGTTACTGAAGTGCATTCTGTATTCACACTGAAGTAGCAGATACTTTCAAATGATATTAAAGATGAACAGAGGAGGGGTACTTCGAAATAATGTAGGGAATTAGAAAATGACTTTTTCCTACAATCCAAAGATACACATTGTTCCCGCTGAAAAAACGACCTATCTCATGCCTATATCTAAATTTGCCTCTTCCATTTGATCTTTTAACATTTGATGAACAGTCCAATTATAATAAGGGTCATTTGATCAAAGCTGGATTTTCATATTCCCTTTGATGTATCCCCTAGAGAGCTTAAGAAACACCATTTTAAAAATATACTGTACTAGAACATAAACCTATCACTCATCTTTGTTTTTTATTGAATTTCTGGTAAGCGAGTGGTGTGATGATTTTCAAAACCTTAATTCCACCACTCCATTACCATGTAGCTAATGGGTTCAGAAAAATTCAGCCACAAAAACATAATCACAGTAGTTCTCTGTAAAGAGGTACCTGAAACCTCATTGATTATAACACTTAAAATGTTCCCTGGGAAGGTCAAGTTCAAAACATATTTATGAAAAATAAACCTTTATGTTTAGATTTTAAAACTGTTGGCCAGAAAAAACATGGTAGTTTGATCTAGGGGGAAAAAAAAACTAACATAGGAATCCAGGAGAATATTTAGCTACTTTATTTAAATACAAATTATTGTCAGTACTTTGGATCTATGATGAAGAGTTCTCAAGGAATTTAGAAATCAGATTGTTCTTAAGTGTTAAATTTTAACTCTTTTGAACTATACCGACAAACACAGTCATCTTAGAGAAAGAGAATCTTTCTGAGTAGGACTTGACTGTTATTAGAATGTGGACAAATACAGTGAGCATGGTAAAAGAAAAATATAAGAACTCAGTTAGTCCCTATCTAAGGACTGTCCTGGGCCATCACAAAAACTCTAGAGAAGCTGTGGTACATACACACTATGGAATATTACTCAGCCATAAGAAGAGATGAAATACTGCCATTTGCGACAACATGGATGGATCCTGAGATAATCATGCTAAGGAAAATAAGTCACATAGAAAAAGTTGAAAACCATATGATTTCACTCATGTGTTGGATATAAAACTGAAAGCAACAAAAAACAGAGACTCGTGGACACGACAGTGGATTAGTGGTTACCAGAAAGAAGGGAGGCAGGGACAAGTAGATAGGGGTAAAAGGAGTTAAATATTTGGTGACTGAAGGAAATCTAACTTTGAGTGGTGAACACACAATGTAATATATATATGACATTGTTGAATTGTACACTTGAAACTTATTTGATTTTAAATCAATGTTACCCAATAATTTTAATTAAAAAAAGAAAACCCTAAAAAACGACCCAGATCCTTGTGCCACCGATAAGACCAAGCCTCTCATTAGATGGATACAAAAGACTCATTTTGATTGTTAGGGTTAAAAACTAGATTCATCTCAATCTTCCAATTCATGCTCAGACTATTGTTTGGTTTCCTACATAGGTGGACCACCTACTTCGGCTATCCTGATAGATATTACTCATTATATATTATTAAAATTTGGTTTCTCAAGTAGAGCGGCATTCCCATAACAGCCATATAAACAGGGATATTATTACAAATATTTAACAATCCATAACAGTTAGGACTTGGGCCCTGACCAACCAGAGTACATCTACTGACCAGGATGACCAGGATGGTGGATCATTAAAAACAGCTGAAATCAGTTCTGTCTATGAGATTTCTGTACTTCCCTTTACTTATAAGTAAACTTTCAGTTTCTGGTTTAACACTTTTTTTACT
Source organism: Pteropus vampyrus (assembly GCF_000151845.1). Lineage (NCBI taxonomy): Eukaryota > Metazoa > Chordata > Mammalia > Chiroptera > Pteropodidae > Pteropus > Pteropus vampyrus. The sequence continues at coordinate 5,930,776 of NW_011888805.1, forward strand.
CTTATACTGTGAGGTCCATGAGCACACAGACTTTCTTATTTACCACTGTATCTCCAAAACCTGGCCCTGAGAATGAGTGAATGAATGAATGCATCAACAGATGAATGAATGAATGAATGAATGAATGAATGAACAAATGAACAAATGAGTATTAGTTTGGATGAATCTACCTTTAAGAGATTAATTCATTTTTACAGTGGGTTCAAAATCAAACTTCTGACCATTTAGGATGGAGGATGAGACCAATTCACCAAGGCAAGGAGGAGCCTTCAGTGAGGACCCAGTTTTAGCAGCCTTCCTCCAGGCAGCCCACTATCCTGACCCAGCTCTGCAGACACCATGAGCATTTTCTGCAGTGAGATTACCAACCTAAGAAAATAACTTTATGTTCTTTGTCTTCTCAACACAAATCTAAGATAGAACAACAACTAACTAATTTAATGGATTAAGAGAATAGACTAATTTAGCCACACTTTAAAGTCTGACTAGCTGCTACAAATTTATTAAAAGTTACTAAAAATCATGTAATGATAAAACTTCCCCTTTTGATGTGGTATGTTTTAGCCTCAAAATATTATCCATGTTGTCACTGAGAAAAGAGTATTTTTAGTTGATGAACTTATTTGATCACAAATTTACATGAAACATAAAATACACCATCTTAGAGGCTATATTCAGAACATGCTGTTGAGGGCAGGTATCTAATATTTATTATATTCTGTTTCCTTCCCTTTTGCATGTCAGAAACACCCATTAAAATTTCATCCATTTAACTGACATGTAAACCAGAAAGAATATTTTGAATTCAAACACAGTTGATTATGATGTGAAAAGGATTTCTAACCAAAAAAGCAAAGAAGTTAATGTACTGTTTAATTTTATATTTACAAACCAAACTTTTGCTTGGTATTTGCATTACGTATACAATGTTTATAGTAATCAGCCAACAAGTATAAGCAGAACGGCCTTTGCTGTGACTGCCAAAGACACTAAGATATTTTTTCAAGTTATGTACATTTACCCCAGTCTAGTTCTTAATTGAAAACTAAAGGAAGATTAGAGACAATTGCATTTTTATATAAAAAATTGTAGCACGTTTCCCCACTCCCCACCCCCGCCTTTGCCACTCAGTGGAACATTTTTCAGTCATGCGAGGCTTTTAGAATGTAAAATGAATATTCCTCAAGTCTCTTCTGACTTCATGATCGACAATATTTTACAATCCAATTATTGAATGAACCATAAATTCTGACCTTTATTTGTGCCGGTTTCTCAGTTCTCCTAATTCCCCATTCCACCTTTCTGCTTGCTATGTTCTAGCCTCGGGTACCATGAATTATTGAAGTGGGAGTAGAATCAGTTTATTTCCTAGTATCCCCATCATCTAAAGGGATTTCCAAATTTCCTTGTAGTCATCAATCTATTTTATTTCAAAGATAACTTGATAACTACAATTTTTAGACTCATATTATCACAATGTTAGATATATTAAAAGTAGTGCGTGTATGTGGTGTGTGTGTGCGTGTGTGTGTGCGTGTGTGTGTGTGTGTGTGTGTGTGTGTGTGTGTGTGTGTCTACTCTATGTATCCCTGCCATTAGATCCTACCTACCAATTGTTGTCTAAAATAGAATGGAAACAGAAGCTTTTTATTTGTAGTTTTAAGGTGCCCAGCTACTTTAACAAAAGTTTTTGGAAGAGGCAGTACCCTTTAATATTTCATATATAAATATTTAAAGAAATATTCATTTAACTAGTTAACTGTAAGTTATTAGACGGTCTAGCCTCAGAAAAATTCCTTCCTGTGAGAACCCCTTCAATATTCTTCCACACTATTTTCTTTAAAATATGTTTATAAATGCCAAGTTAATTTTAAATACTTCCAAAGGATAAATGTCATACGTTTCATTTAAGATTGGATATTTTGTATGAATTGTAGACATGACTTAGGATAACTCTGTGTGATGTGCTAGAACTCATAAAATATTCGGATTGTATTAATAAAGCATTTCAAATACCTTTTTATTCTAAAGTTATAGTATAAGTACAAACTTATTCTTACTGATCATCACATTGTTAGATGGTTTCTTCTCAAGAATGTATTTCTTTTAGAATTTTGAGCTCGTGTAATATTTTTCTTATCACTAATAGTTTGGAAACAAAACAATCAGTGACACCATCTAGAGAAGGCTTTTTTTTCACATTTCACAGAGTAATAAATCCAGAATAATAAATCATGTGTTAGCATGTTAAGCTAGATCTTTCTGACTTCTCCCTGAACTTGTCTTCTAACCAAAAAAAAAAAAAAAAAAAATCCAGTAGGAACTGTAGCTATTGTTCAACAAAGATATCTTTCATACATTTAGCATTTAGATAAACTTTAGACACAGGAATTCAGTGCCGTAAATTTCAAGTGTTAGTGAAGTACAGCAAATAGAATACTATGGGGTATTATAAATCTTCATGTCTCTATCCAGGAGAACATAAATTGAGAACTTTCCTCTTTTTAATTTTTTTTCTCTTGCCAGATAATCCACACAAAATGTTTTGATTTTTTGTACCATATTAAAATAAAGTAGTGAACTGAAACTTTTCATGTCTTTAGATTTGGTTAATCTAAAAGTTATAGATGATTAAATATTATTATGCCCAGAAACTAAACGTATTTCCTAAATTGGTGGATTCTTGCTCTCCTCTTCAATGGTAATTAAAATATTAAAACTACTTTTATATTGTTCAAGTTTAAAAATCCATAATTTGAAAACTGAATTTGTATATAATAAAAATATGTACCTCTAAAAACTTTTATCTTTTTACCTTTCATAGAACAATTTCACTAAATGAGATCATGAGGAAAAAAATCATAATTTAAAATAAACAGTAAATAAAGACCTTTAGTCAAAGACACTGATATCCCTCCTCATTTTTATTAAAAGTAATAAATGTAATTGGTTTTTCTGAAAGTTACTAAAAGTGAAATTTATTATTTATTTGCTTACAGATGATTCAGTATTTCTGGTTATTAAAAGTTTAAAAAGATATGTTTCTTACTTCCAAGTGCTCTCTTCATTTTAAATAATCAAGTAAGTTTTAATTAAGTTCTTCACGAATATGAAGAGTACACAGGCACTTATTTAGGTGTTATTTAAATGATTAAATAAAAATATAGGAAAAGCAGGAAATGAATTTTATGTAATTCTCAAAAACACATATCTCACTTTACAGAAAATTCAGAGAATATATTTATAGGCAAATATGTATGTATTTACCAGTTTAATATAAAGAATCCACTCGTGTGCATGTAAAAACCAGGTTGGAGTACATGAGTAAATCAGAAGTCAGAATTTCATCTGTAGTAGCAGCTGAAATTTTAGTTATCTAAATATACTTTTAAGTAAATAAAATTAGATCTTTTCCATTATTTTTCCTCTTCTAAATAGCTAAATGTATATTTACTGTGGGGAGATGATAATTTATGCCAGACAAGTATGAATAAAACTGATTTCATTCATTTTTCTACAGTGTGATCAGCTTTGTTAAGAAATTTTGATAATTTTTTAAAATTGCTTATAAGGGTAGTAAACTTAAAAAAACTCAGAGGAGTGTGATGGAAAGAACACTACTACCAGTTTTCTGGCTTAGTAATTTTAATCTTGGTTAAAAAAAAAAAGCAACTGAAACAGCCGGTTAATTATGTCTTATTTAAATGGTAAAACTTACTAAAGAATGCTCAGGAAATTAGGGATTTCTTAATAAATATTTTCAAATTAATGGTAGAGATCGGTTCTTCTAAAATTCTTTTAAAAAGAATACAATATGCGTCATGGAACAATAAAAAACATTCTATTTTCCCTTGTTAATTCAGAATATTACAATTTCTCATTTCTCCACACCACAGCATAAAGATGGATTGAGAAAGCCATGTGGAAATGGCTCTCTTCTGGAATTTGATGTTTGGAATAAATCCCTGAGATAAACTTAGTTCCCTAATGTTTTTCCTTTCAACAATTTTCTCTGGCCTCTGGAGGATTTTTTTCCACTCAGTTATACTGTGCCTCTTTACCACATATCTCCAAAACTCCCACTTCTTTGCTTGCCTTTCACTAATCTTCCCTCTTCGCACAGTTCCTTCTAGCAGCAGGCTCTTATAACTAGTTGAGTCACCAAACGCTGGAGCTATGGACATCTTAAGAGGTGAACTGCACCAAAAAATGTGTTTTCTAGATTGAACAAAATGGCAAGTCCTTTAGGCATGGGATCTGACTCTAGATTCCACTATGACATTCACCAAACAAAACAGTTGTGAGGGCATTTCAATTAGTCAAATTCCGCCAATCAAGTTTTTAAAAAATTTGGTATTCACTGGCAAATACTCATAGAAATATAGACTTCTAATTAGAATAGAATTAGGAAGTATATAGAGTCCACTGTTTTATTTTATACTTTAAGAGAAATTATAAAATAATTATAAGGAGGGGAAGGAGGAAGAGGAGACTATAACCTGTCCAAGGCCACATGGTTGGTGGCATAACTATGATTAGAATCTTGCTCTTCAATGGGCTCTCCATTCATATTTCCAAGCAAACAATAAGCCAAAATCTTGCTTTTCCATTAAAAATATTGTTTTTATATTACAGTATGTTAGGCAGCCCAATGAGGCAGATAATAGTAATAATATTATTGACTAGTTAATAAAACCAAGGTTTAAAGAGATTTAAGTAATTGCTAAGTCACAAAACTTGGAAGTGGCAGAACCAGGATTCAAATTCAAGGGTTCACCCTAGGAGCACCATCATTAATTACCTTCGAAAACAGAAGTCAGTTTTAGGCCGTCACTTTCCATTCCAAAGACCTCTTTCATTCTCAAAATCTACCAGCAAGAAGCTGACTCTCTAACATATTCTTTTTATTCATTTTTAAGGTATCTTTCTACGATGACTTCCTAAGTCAACTGCTATACCTGCATTTTATGAGACTGTTATCTTCTGTAAATATTAAAAATGTTACAATCTAAGTCACCCTGCAATGCCTTAAAGTCCAAGATGATCAAAGAAAATGATGTAGTGGGGCAGTACTCATTTAAATCCCTTAACTTAATGTAAGAGTATCCTCAGAGACCTTATGATAACAGAAACATATATTACATGTATAAATTAGAAATAAATGCTTTATGCTTTTTAAGGTTACCCACTTTTAACTCAGAAACTTCACCGATTAAAATTTAAAGATTTCTCTGATTCTCCTTGGAATGGGTAGGGTAACAAGAAGGATGTTTCTCTCTCCAGAAAAGGCTACGACTCAAGTGGCCTAAGACTCGAGAAAGAATGAAAATCAATTTTACTCTTAACTCAAGAGTAAGGATATATTCTTTTAAATTTTTTCTTAGCACATCCAAGTTTTCCTTTACACAATGTTCATATGAACACTTATGGTAATGTACTCTGTAACTCTCTATATATACACATATAGTTAGCCCACATTTGTCATTACTTGTTGTTTAACCACATATATGTGTGTGTGTGTGTGTGTGTGTGTGTGTGTGTGTGTGTATATATATATATATATATATATATATATATACTCTCTCTTCTAAATTCTTGCAAGTGACCTTACTATCATAACAACCTCCTGTAGTGAGTTGAACATGCACACTGTGAATTGAATAAACACAGGGTTATTTAAGAACAGGGTGACTTGTACATAGTAGATGGTCAATAAATATTTGGTGATGTATAAATTGCCATAGATGGACATTTATTCTTGGGAACACATCTGCATTCCACATTGTCTTCCTTGAAGAATAACTTGCAGCAGTTGTTGGTACGTCAGCAGAACGTACTTGTTAATCTAACTCCCACTTGTAATGTTTCTCTTTCCACAGATGTGCAGTTAATGTACAGGAAAGACAGCCTGGTCCCATTGTGCATATAAGCTATATTAATATGCAATATTTATCATTAACAAGACAACGAAGTTAACTTTATTAAATAAGAGTGGCTTAGCACCGCTTAATTCTGCATCTAATATTTGAAAGCTTTTTTGCCTGCAGATCAAAAGCCAGAATTTCCAGTGCCAACCACACCTGCAAAACACATGCATAAATAACAATGAAACACAGAAGGAAATACTTACCCTATTGTGTTGAAGACTAATACACTGGAATAAAAGAGAAAAAAAATCACCTGGTTTCTAAAGCTTCACTAATGTAAGGCAACCCAGAAACAGTTATCTGGCGTTAAACATAGAGAGTTGTAATGAAAATATTAAATAGGTAATTTCACAGTAGTTTTTTTTACTATTCTAGTAAGGTATACAATAATCCTTAAAGTCAAAATGTCCCAGGAGCATGGATAGTCTTGAGGAAAGCCTACTCATGACCATCAAGAGTAACACAGTCCTTGACAAAGCTGGCGCTTGACATCACAAAAGGATTATGTTTTTTTTAACATAAGACAACAGCAACCAACAACAAAGAAAGACAAATCTGGGCTAGTAAAGCATAGGTGGAGAAAAAGAAAGGGCCAAAGTTTGTATCAATACTCATTCTTGGCATTGGAGAGGGCAAGGAGGGGTTCTAATTATAGAGCTTTCTAGAAAGCTCTGAGATCAGCCCTGATACACCATGCTTGATAGCTCCTAAATCAAACCCCTAGTTTCAGTGCCTCATGACAATTTTTACTGTCTGCCGGTCTCCAGCTTCTCTGGAGGCACCTGCATTATCGTTATGCCTCCAGTGCCAATGAGCAGCTTACCATAGAGAAGAAATTCTCTACCTGGCTGGTCCCTGCATGAGCAATGGCAGCCTATTAACCTCCAGTAAGTGATTGTGAAAGCTTGTTCATAGCTAGTGTCAGATTCTCAACAGTCTCTGCTTCAAAAATGTAAAGAACACTATTAACGATTATAAAAATTAAATTCATATCAGAGATTCACACAATATCTGGCTAAAACAGGTTATAAATTAATAACTGTCCTGGATGGGATGTGAAGATTTCAGAATACAAAGATAGAATTCTTACATTAATTTCGAGAGTTAATACAACATCAATCACATCCAGTGGGGATGTGGTTTGTGTTTGTGTCTATGGGACAGGAGGTGGGGGCGGGGGTTTTGACAAATTTCTGGAACAGTTATTTAGCCATTGATAAAAAATGTCCAATTATATTTGAGTTCCTTCCAAGTTTGGGTGGGTAGATAAATGGATGATAGGTATTCCTATTTGAATTTAAAAAATAATAATTAAAATGATTCAATTATATAGCGCATTAAGAACTTTACCTAACTTCTTTCATAATTATAGGATTATAATATATAAACCTAATGTTAACTATAACTATGCAATGATGAATTACTGTAGTAATATTTTTTTGAGAATTCTACATTAAAATGGTATCAAAGAAAATTAATTTGGGTATTTTAAACCTTTATAGCTAAGAGGACTTTGATAATATATCAATGTAAAGTTATTAGTCATTATTAAACATCAAATATTTGTTTTAAATTCTTTAATTTATGCAATGCAATAAATACTCTTAGAGCCTTCATTAAGAATTAAAGAAAATTATATATTCTCAACATAGTTTAAGAAACAATGTTAATATCATTAAAATCAAAGATTTCAGTCCTTAATTTTAATATAGTATCAAAGACACAAGGCATTAAAAAATTCATTGTCAGAATATTTGTTCATTTTCAACATAAGAAGTATATTTAAATTGTGTCAGACATGTATATAAAATGATCAGATATTAACCCTCACTAATAACGTTCATTTCATATATGTCCATAAAAATTCTCTGTTGGGACATAGTAGAATGAAGAATGCCTCCTCCCTATGATAGCTACCTCCAGATAGAAGGGTGGAGTCCAGCTGAGGCTGCCCGGTTATGCCTTCCACAAATTACCAATTATTTAAGTCACTCCACGAAGAGTCAGCCTGGAGCTCCCTTTATAGGGAGGAACCAGTAAAAGAAGATATGTGTCTCCCTAACATGTACTGTTGCCATTTTGCTAGTTTGTTTTGGTTTCATTTCTTGAGTCATATTGCAGCATTCACTAAAACAGTCCATATAAGATTAAAACAGGACCACAATCTATTTTAATCATAACTTCCAAAAGACAAAGTGTAAAATTCTTCTTAAACTCTGATGCCATTTGAATACTTCCAGTACGTGGAAATTTTGTTCACTCTAAGAGTTGTGAGCTTTTTTTTTGGTAACGTACAGTCGCAAACTCACAAAGAATACCAAATCACATGAAATTCTTAAAGACACATATTATAATAAAGTGCCAGCATATTATCTTAAAGAATTCTAAATGGCAAGACATTTTGAAGATAAAAATTGTATAGAATGGTCTCTGAAATTTATTCAAAAAGAGAAAAAAAAATGCCCCTATAAATTCCCTGTGGAAGGGACACTGCACACTGGTAGACACTGCCTGCCCAGCTGGTCCTGACCCCCTCAGTACTTTGGATCCCTCACTTGTACATCTCGAAGTTGAAATACATGGGTGGTCTCCATTCCTGGAAAGTGCAGCATGACATGGGAATGAAGAATATGAGATTTGAAAACAGATTGGCCTCGGGCCATTTCTCAGCTCAATTCTTATATCCACCTGAGCTTGGGCAGTTACAAAATCTCTCACAAACCCAGTTTTCTCATCTGTATAATGACAATAATACCATCCCTCTAAGGTGGTTGTCATAAAATAACATAGATGCATATGTATATGTGTGTACATAAGCATAGTTATATGAAATGCCCAGCACATACCTGAGAGCATGCCTCAATAAGTCTGTGGTGGCTTGTATTTATATTAGTAGAATTGGTGTATTTGATTATCAGTAGCATATATTATAGCTGCTACAATGTAACAGGTGAACTATTTGAATTGAGGACTGAAGTTTCAACTAACACATTTATTTATACTTATTGTATCAGGCAGCAAAACAACAACAAAAAAGCAAACCTTTAAGTACGCCCCAATGACAGCCTTATCCGTATGTATACCGAAATAAGCTGAGTAGGTAGGGATTTGCCCTTTCTGAACTATTGTTTAGACCAGTCAGTCTTAAAACGAGGCTATCAGATGCATGACATTATTTCAGAGAAAAGTGGAAGTTCCATGCTAATATGCCACAACTGTCTACTTCCCCTGCCCTGCCCCCAAAATAATAAAACAGGAGCAACACCATTCTCCAATGGAGCTTGACCCAAACTTACAAATGAAGTTTGACTTGAAGTGTTAATCCCTGAGAAAGATCTGAGCTATAGGATAGAGAAGGGCACAGAGAGGCCTGCTATCGCCTAGGGGGGGAAAAAGATCATGAAAAGTAGTTTCGAGGAAGAAACAAAACTTTGGTTTATAATTTGGCTTTTTGTTCTTTCACATTTACACATGTATATGGTTATCGCAATTCCCAAACTCTTGAAGGGTGGTTAGCATCCATCATGGAAACTTCCAACTCAGGTTTTTCCTCACTTTCCCCTTTTATGGGTCTCTCAGAAGGTTCTTGACCACATTTTCTTGAAATCTCTTCTTTCTCAGCTTCCAAAAAATACTCTCTCTCGGATTTTCTCTTTATTAAGTATTCTTTTATGACTGCCTTCTCTGATGATGTTTCTTTCTCATTCCCTATTGTTCCCTGCTGTTCCCCGAAGTTCAGCTCAGAGGTCTCTCTTCTTTTCCCCTGATGGTTTCTCCCTTTGGAATTTCATCAAATTTGATCATTTCTGTTCCATTCTCTGTGTAAATAACTCTCAGATCTGTGCCTCAATTCCTGACCTCTGCCCCGTGCACCAGTTGTACAATTGTGGCCATCGGCTGGACGAGACAATCTGCTTTCACACTGATGCCCTCTAAAGCCTTTTCTCCCTATGGGTTTCCTATTTCAATGAAAAGCAACTCTGTCCTCCCAGGAGCTGAATTCTCACTGCTTCTGGTCTGGACATCAATTTGTCTCACTTAGACTTTTTATCCCTCCCTTCCAACCCTTCTCCTTTCTAAACCTTCTTTCCTACCACTACCAAATTAGTATCTGAGAAACAAAGCTCATACCATGTCTAGCTTTTTAAAAAAACAAACCAACCAACCTTCCATAGAAATCAGGTGTCTACCAAAGGCGAAACATCTGAGCCTGAAATATCTGACACATTTTCTATTTTTTCCTCAATATTGTCCTCCAATCAGCTACACTAGAGGAAAATGTTTGCCTGTAGCTCTTTATACATGTCTTTTGCTTACTCTGCGTAAGTGCTTTCGTCTGCCAGAATAATACCAAATTCAGCTGATAACTTCTTTTCCAGATGTGTCCGTGTCTTGCAAATCACCTTTTCCTCATTCTATTGACGTTTTAAATCTCTCTCATGGGCTTTAGACAAGATGACTTTCAGAACAATCTCATATTCTGTGTTTTCACCTCTAACATACATTTTGCATTTCATTTGATTACTTCTTTTTAAAGGACTGTCATAGCTAACCTCATTTCATTAGCCCGAATCCCTCTCTGTGTAAAGGATATTTATAAAAACAAGTATGACTTTGAGCATGAAAGAGAAATAAGGTGTAACTGAAAGAGTCATGGAATCACAGAATCTTGGCAAAATACTTTTGGGTTCATCTAAATCAAATTGCGACCAACCGCTGGAACCTCTGTTGGCACCCCTGCCTGACAATGCTCTGGCTGTTGCCTACCCTCTAGTGAGAGGAAACTCATGCCATTGGGGAATAGGACATTCCATTGTTGGCAGTTCTTATTGTTAGAAAGTTCTTCCTTACTCTGAGCCAAGACATACTTCCTGGTAACTTTTCCTCATTACCCCCAGCTCTAGTGCTACAAACACTTGGGCTTCTGTTGTTTGTGGAGAATTAAGTGACAGAAGTCTTCCAATCTGTTAATGTTTGCAAATGTGCCTTATTGTTTTATGGGACACAGGATGGCATAGATGGCATGGGTCCCCTAGGTGCTAACTAGTATGCTATTTGTCCACGATATCTGTCGATGCTCAGTAGTGTTGCCTTTCCTTTCTTATCATTTTCCTTCCTTAGCCAAACTCACTGTTTTGATTCTCAGCTTCTTACATGAAATGTTCTTTCTAGCTTCTTCATTGGATTATTTCTTCCATTTTTTGCCTAGGAGTTTTGTATTTCCTCTAATGATCATATTTTATTTCTAGAATTTCAAGTCAGGATGTCATTCTTTGTGGCTCACCTTGGAAACATCTTAAAACTACCAAAGAACAGACTGTCATACCCATTCATTGGGATTTACTAAAAAACCTACTTTCCTCCCTAGTCAATAATCTGATACCAACCCCGCTTCAGCAAATACCAATAGCTTACCTACATGCTGTCCCTTAGAAAAATTTTATTCACGAAAATCCATTTTAACTAACAGAAATGATAGTTGGACAGGACACAGGACTGGAGTCAGAGGGCCAATTTTCAAGCCTCTCCCTGCCTCTAAGTCTAATGTGATGATGGGCAAATCAATTAACTTCTCTGGAACTCAATTTCCTCATCCCTAAATAAACAATGCCCTCACCATAGTGTGACACAGGTATGTTGAATCCCATCCTCAAAAGATCAGAACTGTTTCCAAGTTTTGGGGCCTGAGGTTTAAAGGTGACAAAGCTGAGTTAATGACCGCAGTTGACCTAACTGTAACACCCACTCTTGAGTATACCACACACTAAAATGACAAAGAAGAATTCACTGATATTCAAGGTCTCTAATATCTTATGATTCTAATGACAGATGCAAACACTTAGGAAGTAGTAAAGTAGTTCAGAGGGAATAGAACCCTGAAAAACCAACATTAAGTAAGATTGGTGATGAATTAAAACAAATAAGTCAACATACAGTGCTCTTTTTCTAAACATCTGAGCCTCCCATTCTGTCCAAAACTGTTCCCTGGGTGGATTTGATTACTGAGACACTGACTGACAATTTCAAGCTGAGAAATTATTGAATGTTATCTTAAGTCTTTTATCACATATTCTCTCTGCTGCGAAATTCGACATAAACGACCACTATTATCACCATTTAGATAACAGAAGCTATGACCATCTTTTCTCTAGCTTTTGAAACAGTTCAAATACTTCTGAATCAGTAAGTTAGGTACCAGGCTATTTTTATGCTCAGTAGACTTCCTAGTGGAGTTAGGCTAGGATGATAACTAGACAGCACACTGGCACTGTCACATGCCTACCTTTCCAAGCATCTGGACAGAAGCCCTTCCCTGGAGGGTTCGAGAATGTCTATTGGCCTATTCCTCCTGTCATGATCCCTCAGCCCATATTATGGCTCTTGTTTCTCTATTGTGGGAGGGAAAAGGACTCAAGGGTATTCTCACCTCATTTCCATAGGACGATTTACAGAGGAGGTAGATCTTGAGAAACTCCAAACATAAACAAAATAGATGTATAGAAAATAGTCTATCTTTGTCTTTGTTGCAAAAGCTACCATTTCTTGGCTTGGTAAATAATAATGTTTTATGTCCACACGACACGTAAGCCTCCCAGTGAGATTTATAAGGAAAGGAAATCATTTCCTAGAGAAACTGCCCTGAAATGAGGTGGCTCATTATCTAAGCCAGCAGAATGTCAACTCTGCCTACCACAGACTTCCTTCACAAATGAAGCAAAAAAAAAATCCTTGTTAAAAACAGTCTAGTTTAGTGAAGAACAGAGAAAGGTCATCAAGTCAATATTTACATAATTTATTTTTATTAAAAATTAAAAAAATTTCCATTTCTATGGAATGTCACCTAATACATGTTTATATTTCTTTGTAAATTGAATTAGAAGATGTTATCATTGACTAGATATTATTATTCCAGGACATGCTACCTACCCATCACTATGCCAGCAAGTACAACCTCTCTGTTGCAAGACTACTGTATCCAAGTCTGTTGCAAGGAAAAATGAGACCCTATTATATCATGGAGATATAGTCATTTTAAAGCAATCAAAAAGAGGCAACCTACCCATATTTTGATATTAAATTCTGTTACATCTACTTTAAGAAGAATTATGTGCCATACCTTGATTTATATATACTTACTTTTTTTCTAAAATGCCAACCAATGTATATGTTAGATTTGACAGTATTTTATTCTAAAGATCTAAAGATCCTTAATCGTTTAATCATAAAGCTCTTGTTAACACAAGACAGCAATATAGTCCTAAATTGTAAAAACACAGTTAATTTTTTTGAGATAACAATATCTCTTCACATCTCATTAAAAGATGACCTAATATACTAGACAAAAAAATTAACATGAATACATGCCAAATTCCACAAGCTGTGAATTAAGTTGATTAGTTAATGTGGAGGGGATGGGGGAAATAGTGACACATACTTTCCTGCTTAGTCATAAGTGCATAAGAAAAAGAGCAATTTTAAAAAAAATAGAGCTGAGGGCAATAGTTTTCATCAACTAGTCTGTTCCATTAACCCTGCCAGTAATGATCAATAAATACCACTGCTTTAAATTTTTTAAAAAATACATCAATCTAAATCTATAGTCTGTGAATACTAGTGCATTTCAGGATTATTTCCACCAAGGAAAATAAAACTAGGTCAAGTTAATGACATTTCTAAAAAGTTTCCTTTTAGCATCCTTTTCAGAGGCTCATAGCATTGTTGGGTTCCCAGTGCATTTTCGTCATACAGCATGATGATTATTTCGGCAAACACAGAACAGAAGAATCTCTTCATTTCTGACTCTGCAAGATGAGATCACAGAAAGCCTCACACAAAGCCCATGGGCTGCAGGACATGTTTCACTGGCCCTAAAAGACACAGCCCTTTTCACTGTGGCTTTGCTTTGAACTTCACACTTTAAAGGAACCATAAGATTCAAGCCGGGGAGGAGCGGTGACAGAAGGGAACGAAAGGAGAGGCAGTGTTTCTTCCCAGAGCTAGAGGCACAGGGAAACCCTAAAACACTCAGGACAATAGAACAACACTAGTTTTATAGTTATTTCTTTAATTTGTTTCCTGCTGTATTCTACAGAACATCCATGTCACTCAGAGACTTTTCTGACCTCAACTCCAAAAGCTACCGGGCCTCCCCAGGCCCCAATGGTGACTTCAGACAAAGGCATGTTTTGCTTCTACGCTCCCATAGACCAAGCAGTTGATTAAGCTCAGTTATATAAATTATGCTTTAAAAACCCTTTTTGAAAATGATTCAGAAATGTTTTACATGGGCAAGAATTCTACGCTTTAAAAATACTGTGCTCCAGTTCCTCTGACGTATAATAAATAGAAAATTGATTTTTCAAGATAGAAAGAACATGTTTTCATACTGTAGTAATGAAAATGGAAAGAGTAAGTTGTAAATTCCTCCTCCTCAAAACCCCAAATTCATGACCATTAGGGAAAAAGGCATATAAACTATTTTCAACTTTCAGCCCACTGAATGCATTCAATATTCCAAGGTTATAGTAAATCAACTGTCTTCTTCTGAAACATATTTCCTTTCTTTCCCCGTGGGGAAAAGCAAGGTATCAAACATCATCTGTTTCTTAATTCTGAACAGAGTATAGAAAATTCTGAGTCCCAAAATGGATCTGGTGACCTAGTATATGACACGGAGGGTTAGGGGAAGCCCTTTTCTTAATATGGTTTTCATGATTAATGAATGTCATTACCATCTTCACTCCCACATCTTTCCGGCTTGCATAAGCCCCTTCTGGCTGGAGCATACCACCAACTAAAAGATGTTTCACCACCTAATTCCTAACCTATTCCCTCCTCTGTTTTTTGCTTTAAAAAATTTGCAGTGGCAAATAAAAACATTTCTTCCAGCAGAACATGTTTTACTTTTTCCTTGCCAGAGACTATTAAAGACTAAAATAAAGCAGCAAACAGATGCTGGCTATGGGCTGCAGTGAAGAGTGAAGTTCAAGAGCAGCACTCAAGTATCTAACCTTTACCCAGCAGCCCTTCTCCTGCCATCTTCTTTTCTACCCTATTCTTATTATAAGTGGCAGCTCCATGGCAGAAGCATACCTATCCCAAACTTATGGGAAATAGAAATTGGAGCAAATTTGAATGTCTTATCTACCTAAGGATTTAAGCACCCATGTGTAGTGAAAAAGAAACCTTCAGTGTAAGAACACCTTTCCATCACTTACAGGTCCTTTTATTTATCCTTTGTGTGGATCACAACACGCTTTCTACAAATAATTATTATTCACTGAAGGAAGGAGGAAATGCTAGAAGTTGTAGATTAAATTCACTTTGTTAGAAGTTTCTTTTAGTAAGGATCATGAAAATCTCATGGATTAACAAAAGTAAATACTAACAGTTGCAGCAAATGGCTGATACCCAGAAGCTGGATGCTTATGTAATTCTTTACTTCCCTTTCAAAAAGTAAAAATGTTAATGTTAGAGGGGAAAAAAACGAGTAACATTACCTTCAAATGATTTTTTTGGCATAAACATTCTTCTTATTCCTATTTTTAGTTCTTAATAAATTGTTTATTAAGATGAAACCGCAAACAACTTTTAGAAAGAAAAAAAAAGATATGCAAATAATTGTGCCACCCCTCGGAAATCTTCTAAATTATGCTAGTTTCCCCAAAAGTTCATTTTTAAGATCCTTGGTTGAAACAAAATATTATTTTCCAAAATAACATTTATTAGTTGAATAATTTTTCACTATACAAATTATTGGACTGAATAATAATAACAATTATAGCTAACATTTCATTGATGCTTTCCAAGGAGTCAGGCTCTATAAATACATTACATGGATTCCCTTATTTAATTGTCACAACAATCCTAGGAAATAGGAACTATCATAACTTCATTTTACAGAGCAGTAACTTCTCCCGAGGCCACGTAGCTTATAAACAGTAGTAACAGTGTTCCAACTTAAAGTTTGTCTTCAGGAGCCCAAGTACTGAATGAACCATTACACTCTCTAATATCAAACTGTCAATATAGGAGATGCAGACATGAATAAAAGAAATATTATAAATGCTGGCTAGGCCCTTTAGATGTCTCAAGGGTAATAAATTAAACTTAATCTGAATTTCAACTGCAGTGAACAAGAGTTTAAAATAGTGATTCTTAAATCTTAGCTTGTATGGGAATCACGTAAAGGGCCTATTAATACGCAGACTACTGAACCCTGCCCCCAGAGTTTTTTAGTCAGTAAGCTGTGATGGGGCCCAAGAATTTGCAAATCTACTAAGTTCCCAGGCAATACTAATACTGTTGGTCCCAGGACCAGACCACACTTTGAGAACTGCTGATAGAGCCATCACTCTGGTGATACAATTGAAATACAATCAAGAAACGTTACTGAGTACTATTACTGAATAAAAATCAGGCATAAAATACATGCCCTGACACCTGGTTATCGAGATGAAGTCAATTTAATGGGAGAAGAATAAGCATGTGAGTGTGTGTGAACCTTCATAGCCTTTGCTTGCTTGATATTTGTGGGTCCTTAGGGGCTTTACCTCTAACATAATGGAAAAATGAAGATTAGGAGCCAAAAGAATTACGTTCTGCTTCTTATTCTACATAGCTGTGTTGAACTATTCTTAAATTTAGGCTCCTCTTCTGTAACACGGGAATAATAATGCCCTCGCCTTTTTTTTTTTTTTTTTGGAACACTGTAAGACTCTGATGACGTAATTGAATAAAAATATTTTATACACCAAGGAACAATACACATAATAAAGAAGCATTACTGTGATTCTGATTAAATGTGATTGCATCTCAAAATGTAGGGCTTTTGTTTTCTTTAGAGAAAATTAAATTTTCTACCAGTTTATGACTGTTGATCATTATAATGAGTCATGATTAGAGAATATTTTAACTCGATATTTTCCTAACGAGCTAGAGGAAACAAAGGAAGAGAATTCACTGGAAAAAGAGGAAAAGAGTTTACCCTGTATAAGAAAAACTCCTTTAGAGGAGAAAGAACAAAAATAGAGGGAAAGGTGATGGGTAAGAAGTCCTTCCCATTTACCACCAGGCACAAGTCACAGAGTTCTGGTGTTTTGCAATTATCAAGAAAAGAGTAGTATGTATTTCCTACAAATATCTAATAGCTTATTTTTAAATTGAATTGAGTGACAGTGTTGAGCCTCAGAAGTTTATTCTATGTCTGTAGCAATAAAATCTGTTTCGTACTGGAACTTTCACACTGTGTTCAGAAACATTTCCTAACAATATAAAAGGTGGACTTCAACTGTTAAATTAGAATTAGGGGATTTTTTAGTTTATACAAAAAGTTGCTGTTATGGTACTTCCAGTTCCTCCTAGTCCTTAAAGACTTATTTTTAAAACAAACCCTAAATTCCTCTTTTTCTCGCCTATTATTTTTTTTAGGTAAAGCTGTAGTTCATTCGCCTCATCCTTTATTTTATGAGGCTTTAAAACTCAAAACATTAAAAAAATAATATCCCATTGATGACCGCATTACATCTGAAAATGACTTAATTAATAAAGGATAAATACTCAAAGTATTAGAGCAAGATGGAACACTATTTTTTTATAATTAGACCAAGACGAGAAATTATACTTTCACAATACTGATGATTTGGTACTGAATCATTAAATAATGTACTAAGATTTTTCTGGATGCTATCAGTTTCCGAAAGAATAATCTATGTCAATTTATCTAAAAAGTGAAAAGGTTTTTAAATAAAAAGCAAATGTATGTGACTACAAATTCCATAAATCAATAAAAAGCGTTTACAGCCAAGTAACCACTGATGTCCCAACACACACAAACACACTCCCTTAAACTTCACGCAACTTGATTGTATGGCCTCCTCCTCAGATGCTTCTATGATCACTTCAGTCATGAGGTCTCTGTCTCCACCTAAGAACTGAGTTTTGATAACAGATGATCTCATTCTCATAGAATGAGTTTGTCCCTGCATCGTTAATTTAAAAGAACAGTGAACCGTCAAGGGGTACATGAGAACAAAACAACTCTGTTCTAGACAAGGAGTCAGCATTCAGCTTGACACTCATCTTGAACTACATTCAAGACCAAAAAGAAAAAGAGAAGTTGAGAGCAAAAAATTCTGATAACAATGCATATTATAAATAATTAGGCCTGATGAGATATGCCAATTATTTTTCTAAACTTCTACTTAATTTTTAATTTCCATTTATTTTTGTATGGAGATCCAAAAATTCAGATTTTGTACCAATGTAGCAACCACGACAAATGGAAATTGCTTATTAACAAACAATAAGTTCTTGTTAGGAGGGAGTGCAGAGAAACTACAATTATAGTTCCGCATTGATCTTGATGTATACTGCTTTAAATGAGCCAAAATGACTGGTCCGGAAGCAACTCGTTTAAAATTAAATAGAATTACTTTGAATACAGATTTTGAAAAAACAATAGTATTATTCTTAACTCCTTCTCCTCTGTTAGTATTAGCTCCCAGTCAATATCACCCCACAGTCATCCATATGCATGCATATTTTGCAAACATGGCATAGTTAAAATGTAGTATTATGTTTTGTTACTATAAATCCTGTGTACTTCCATAATGTAATTATAGTCATTTTCAAGTAATTCATAAAATTATTTTGTATTAATGGGATTTTAGGTGGTTCTTTTTTTCTTT
Source organism: Pteropus vampyrus (assembly GCF_000151845.1). Classification (NCBI taxonomy): domain Eukaryota; kingdom Metazoa; phylum Chordata; class Mammalia; order Chiroptera; family Pteropodidae; genus Pteropus; species Pteropus vampyrus. The sequence goes on from NW_011888805.1 coordinate 5,949,392, forward strand.
TTTCTTTTTTTTTCTAACTGTATTAAATGAGCATCTTTGTGGGTGAAGGCTTTGTTTTTACTAAATTATTCTCTTTGGTAAATCTCCCAGTAATTAATCAGAATGTACAATATCATCTTCCTGGATGAACCCAGCAAGGGCTGGTTTTTAAAAAATCAAACATCTACATTTAATTTCAATATAGTAAATCCATCTATTGTAAAAGAGAGAAATTCTTTTCTAAAATCTACAAATAGTCATTCAAATGAGAAGCACACAGGATATTCTGATAAAAGCTTAAATCACTGATTATATCATGTCTCTAAATAGCTCATAATAATGATATTTTAATTTGATTTAAAAGAATAGGGCATAGATACAATGAATTTTGAAATATTTGGCCTAAAAAAGTCAAAAATATCAAGTCCAAAATGCACTAATTCCTTATATTGCAAAAGCCATGTTCCTAGTTGGTTGTTTGGAGTTCAGAATTCTTTTTCCCATGAAAATAACATTATAAAATTCAGTTTAAATCCCAAGCCAACTCATAGCATAGTTAAAACAAAATTAACAGCAGCCCAGAATCCCAAATCAATTTAATACCCTAGAGCCTCAGCCCAAGACTCTGCTAAACTCTGACCTCAGGGGAGAAGTACAGACTAAGGTAGTGGAGCTGGTGCAAGCAGTAGCACTCTCCTCCTCACCTATGGAAAAGGGGAGGCAGGCGGGTCACAGTGGAATATGTGCTGGGAGCATAAACCTACCAGGGATAGTTCGGTCAAGAAAAGACAGGAAGAGATAAACTGCATGATACTGGCCTTTTAAATATGCTGTTTTGTTAAGTCCAGGGTTCTGTTCCCAACTTTTTGGGAAGTTTTTCTTACGTACTATGTAATTTTGTGTATACATCAACAGAATCAAAAGGAAGTCAATGCAGAATGAGCTACCAGTGTTTGCAGTACTCTGAATAATTCAAGTTACTCTGCTCTGGTATGATAACTAAAAAGCATGGTTGTGTCTTCTCTGCTTTTTCACACCATAGCTTCTATGTCTTTCATATCAAACTTGTAGATTGAGTGAGTTTCCCTAATCTCAAATGCCTCCCTTTAAATAATGAGCTTTAATTCACTTGTATTGCATTGCCTACACTCTCTCAGGTTTGTGCAGAATACAAAAATAAAGAAAACACGGTCCCTATCTTTTAGGCACTCTTAATAAGGAAAATATATATAAACATTAATAACCATAAAGCACAATGAGGCAACAAAACATCAAATTAAGTACAAATTGTTATAGAATTCTAAAGGAGAAATGGAGAACGGCTGCAGAATTAGAAAACACTTTCCTGCTCCATTTCTACCTTTAGAATGCTATCTAACAGGCGATTAGGTTACATGAGAATATACATCCATGAAAATAAAGGAAAAAAAACTACTCATCTTACTAGCCTCATTTTAAATGCTCCCTACATGAAGAGGCATTTAACATAGGTCTTAAGATAAGAAAGCACATTATTAGGTAGCGAAGGAGCAAAAAAATTTAGTTAGAGGAAATGGTATAAAGAAAGACTTGGAGACAGGTAAACATATCGAATTTGAGAGAAAAATGTTTCCTAATTTGTTAGATTTCTTAGATTATGAATAAGAAAACTCAGAAATAGCTTAGGAAATATTGATAGAGAATATACGGTGAAGAACCTTGAATGTGAATCCGTTAAGGCAACTGAAAACTCTTCAAGGTTTCTGAGCAAATTACACTTTAAGAAATGTTTATATGAAAGTGGTTTATTACTAGATTTCAGAGGAAGCCAGGAGACAGCAGCATCAAGTTTCCTTATTATTACAAAACTTGAGACAAGGCAGTAAGAGTCTGCATTAGAATAAAGTGCATTGATGATTTAAAAAAAAAACAACAGAGATGCAAGAGATGTTTCAAGATTTAGCAATGGATTAGATCTCAGAAAGTGTTGCTAAGGAGTCAAAGACAGCATTGAAATTCTGATTCTGGAGGGCAGAAAATAATATTAGTGACACAATGAAACCAGAAACCAGAAACCAGAGCTTAGATTGAAGAAGAGCTTAGATTGCTGCACTGTGGTCCATGAGAAGCTCTCCTAACCAACCTGCACTTAATTGATTCCCCAGGTTAACCCATTCTCATGACTTTCTCTGTAAAATATACCAAATGATACTCACAGCAAGCCAAATATTCAAAGCTAACAGTCCTGTGAACACTACTCCCACGAGTTGAGTTGTGCTTATTGTTCCTAGACCATGTTTTCCTAGTTGTACTTCATGTTCTACTATAAAATTTATTACATTTTATATGAACCAATAAAAAACATGAATGTAAAAGGATATATGAGTCTATGAAAACTTAGCTGAATGATTAGAAAAGTTTTTATAAAGGTAAATAAAAACAGCTGTTCAGTTAGATTATGCACAAAATGACCTTTAATGACTGGTGGTAAAACTCTTAAAAATAAGGATTCTATGTTCAGATCACTTCATAAGTAATCTCCCTGCACTATAAAAAAATCAAAACTAAAAATCACTGATGACACATTCTAGGCATGATTTATGCAAGGGACAACACCAAGCTCCAATTAGCAGATCTTTCCTCAAAGAAAAGGACTTAGCTCTGTATCAAAAGATTGGCAAATAAATGTAAGCTTACACGAAGTTCAAAAAATAATGGTAGGTACTCCTGGCTCCAGCCTTGATGAAGTAACAAGCATTGTATTATTCCTCTTTCAACATAAACAGAAATATAAGTAGACAAAATATATGAAGCAACTGTTTTCAGACATTGGAAAACTGACATAACAAAGCTCCAATCCTTGAGAGTAAAGAAACACATGAGGTGAGCTCCATATTTCTGTACCACAGCACTTTCTAAGCCACTGCACAGTTAACTAGAACCCACATAGAAAATACTGGCTTCCCAGGATAGAAGATCCATAAAATTTCCCCTACTCTATTATCATATACGCTTGGTTTCAAGGTATCATTAGTATCTTTATAATATATATAGATTTTTAAGAAAACAAAATTGTCTTATTCAATGACTACAGCCAAGGATATTATAACTATTAGCACATGTCCTGCATAGCAAAACATTTGCTAAATTGGCTTAATTTTAAACTTGTAGGAAACTGAGAAATGAGATTAGATTTTAAGATGTAAAGTTGAACTTCGTCTTTTCATAGTATGTATTGAAGTTTGAAATTATACTACTTTTTACTGAATTTACTGAATTATACAGAGTGCCTCCTCAAATTATCCATCCAATAAGGATACCTTCTCGCTTTCACGAGATGACTTTGTATATCTGTGCATCATCTGGGATCTTAATATTAACAGCTGATGACTATGGCTGCCATTACTCTGCTTCCATCAATGGCCACATTTTCATCACACCCTTCTTAGGCAAATAGCCACCTTTATCCAGGGACACAGTCATAGCAGGTGCTTCTCCAGAAATGAGATTGTCTTGACTGATGCTTTCAACTCACTATTTACCCACGTAAACCTCTCAAGTCTGTGACCAGGGCAGAACAAATAACCTCTCAGAAACCACTCACCAGGTGCTGAGTCTACTCTAAGTTGGAATTTTCAAGTGTTTGACTAAAATTTACTTTCTGGTCCGTGCTTTATATTTGCTGAGTTGCCAAATTTCCAAAAAGCTTTGTGGGAGTTTTCACAAATATCAAGTGTTTGTGCAAAAAGTACAAATCACTTAATAGTAAATGATAAACAGCTGTTACGATAAAAAAAAAAATGAACAGAAAGAAAGATGACGACAACGAATGGAGTGAGTTTTCCTGGGCTACTCTTTTTTATCTTTCATTTTTATTAATGGTATCAAGCCAAAAATATCAATAAGTCCCCAGTAAGGGCTTAATTAAAAAAGCAAAATCCAAGATATGTAAGAAAAATATGACTGAAAGGAAAAAATGATACAATAATCATTGCATGCATTTTTATTAAACAAAGGAGAAAAGCTCTCAAGAAAAAGAGCTGCCAGGCAAAGGTTTAATAACTCGAACTTTTAAATACATATAGAGGTTAAACTTGAGCTCACACTTGAGCTAGGTGAAATTTATATCATTTGCAGATATCTCTTCTCCCACACACACAAAAAATATTCTTAACTACTGAAAATATCTGAATAAGCATAATGAATCCATGTATAGTAAAACTGAATATTTCTTTCCTGCTGGCCAAAACAAAATCAGAAAACACAACAAAGAAATTCTGCTTTTAAAAAGGTATTATTTAATTCTTAATATAGCAAGTAAAATCCTGATAGTTCTGGAGGCATTAGAATTCTATTTATTGTGTCTTAGAATTATTAACAGTATTATTTCCAATTATCTGAGGTTTTTTTTTTTTTAAGTATAATTAACATACAATAAAATGCAGAGATTTTAAGTGTACTGCTCAAGGAGTTTTCATAGATATACACCCCTATATAACTACATCTCAACCAAAACATGGAATGCTTCCATCAACCCAGTGTATCTAACTGTGTTTCCCATTTAGTTGCTACCTGATTCTGATCATTACAGCTTAGTTTCGCCCATTTGAGAATTTCATATATGTTAAATCATAGAGTATGCCCTCTATGTTTCTCCCTTGTGCAACATCTTTTAGAGATCCCCATTCGTGTTGTTGCATGTATCAGTAGTCTTGTTTTTGACAGAGTAGTATTCTCTTTTATGAATATATCAAAATCTGTTTGTCCATTTACATGACATGTTGATGGACGTTAGGATTTTTTCCAGTTTGGGGCTATTATGAATATTGACATTATGAAATTCTTATAGAAATCCTTTTGTGGACAATTTCTTTTCATTTATTTTGAATAAATAGCTAATATAGTTATTAAATCATAGTGTCAATGAATATATAGTGTGTGTGTGTGTGTGTATATATATATATATATATATAAAATATATATACATGTCATTTTAACAAACTACTGAACTGTTTTCCAAAGTGGTTGTACAACATGTGAAAGTTCCAACTGTTTACCGTCTTCACCAACACTAGTATTTTTGAGTCTTTTTAATTCTAGCCAACCTATGGAGATGAAGTGGTTATTTTCAGTTTTCAGGGTGAGATCACCACTACTGAAATTGCTTTTCTTATGCAAAAATCTTGACCACTAGGATTAAGATTAGGGATTTTTATATACATATGTAACCAATCAGCATTGTATGTATAAAATCAAAGATTATTATAATCATATCATTATATAAAAGTATAAAAGTAATGAGTATGCACTGATTTTATATTATTATGAAATCAATGCATACTTATCATTGGAAACAAAGATACACTGAAAAGGGGGCTGCCTGGATCTTAAGAACACACAGATTGCTATCTTGCTGTATTTCTTTTTTTTTTTAACTCAAACCATTGTTTAAAAAACCATACTTCTCATAGTTTGATGTTCTGCTCTTTATCCCACTTCACTAAACATAGGGATATGTATACAATTTCATCATGAAAATATATCATAATTTATCATATCTCCTATCGCTGGATGTTTAGGTTGTCTTTAATATTTAATTAGTGTAACTGTTTCTGCAATGAAAATCCTTTGTGTTTTTATCCACAGGCTTCTACTAGTCAGTTTTAAAAAGCTTGAGAGATATTATAAAATTATTATCTTTCAAAAACTATTACTCTAATATACTTTAATATACTTTAAATTTATAGAAAGAGAATATAAAATAAATCTAATCCACAGGATCCTTTCTCAATTTACTGAAGAAGTTTGAATAGAGTTGTGTCATATTCATCTATTGAATAAATAAAAAATAAAATTAAGTGACGTTTTTGATCAAATGATATCTGGGCTATGCAGCCAGAAAAACAGAAATTAACCCTCCAGTGCAGCCACTTCCAACCACCCTCTGCCTGATTTTGCCAGAAACAGAATCTAAACGATCAGGCAAACAGTTTTCACCATGTGTATTAACTGTCTCTTCCTACCTGGAGCCCACAAAGACCAAAGCCCCAGTACCATTGAGAAAGGATTTCTGACTGTAAAAGAATATCTTTGTGAAATTTTCTTTCAGAGTCAGCATTTAACTCATGTTACTGATGGATCAAGTTACTCTGATTCAAGTTAGCAGCGACACTGATATCGAATCAACTTTTTCACTCTTATCATTAGTTTAGATGCATCGAAAAATTCCTTAATGCCCTGATATGTGCCGTTCGAGTTTAAATAAAATCCAACATAGGTTTAAATTATTTTAAATGTTTTTCAAAAGCACATTTTTATTTCAAATGATACAGTATTCACTTGCATTTTTAACCTGAAATAGCCTATAATATAGTTTCTGATTGTATTACTGACTAGAATTACTAAAATTTTAAATACTCAGAAGTAACTACGTTCTTACTTTTGAAAAAATAAAAAGTTCTTCTTTAAAAATAGGGAAAACAAAATTACACATGTTCAATTTCATTATTAAATCTCAAATCTAATTTTCTGCTTCCATATGAACAAAATCTATTTAGTTTGTATATTCTGTCTTAAGAGCTAAAAGACTTCCATTTTAACAAAGCCGAATGAACTGCGTGTTCTGTCCAAAACAATAAGTTATGACTTACAGCACTAAATTTGTATATCTTATACATCTCTGCTGCCCACAAATGGAAGTTTTAAATGTAAATTTGCCCCAAATCCCCAAATCAAGGTTGTTTTCAAATATAACGAAGATAAAGGCTGCTATAAAGTAAAGCTAAGCACACACAATGGACAGACAATATAAAGATAAGTCTTTCTGTTGCTTCAAACAACCACTTTGAAATAAATATCCTAGTAACTTTTTTATAGAAAATTTTCAGATACAGGAATATTGAAAAAAATTCAAAGGGAAAGAAATAGAAATGGGGAACAGATTTCACTAGGCAAATCAGGATGGAAATCTGATTTAAATGAGAAATAAAAAAAACAAAGAAGTGATATAAGCTGCCAGGAAGTTAGAGGCACCTAAAAGAACAATTTGAAGAATATGAAAACCTTGATGAAAAAAGGTATAGTCTAAAAGTTAGATGTAAACAGACTGAATTTTACATCATTAGTCATCTCATTTTGTGACATGATTTTATCCTAAAACACACTTTCTATAAAGGAAGTGTTTTCTTGTCTCCTTAATAACAAATATTATTGCAGCAAATATGTTCTACCTATTTTTTAAGAAAAATTTTTAATAAAAGCTTTTCGAGTTTAGACTACTCAGGAGATCTTTAGAAAGCCATAACATAATTGTTTACTACACACGCACACACACACACACACACACACACACACACACACACACACACGAAGTTAATACATCCCCAAAATAGAATAACCTATTTTTTAAGGGTGGAGAAGTAATAAATCTAAATGTAGAATATTCTTTCAAGACATTTGAAAATGAAGGGAATGAAAAAGATAGCCTAGAAGAACAAAAGCATTGAGGGGAGTTGGAAGATTTTTGTTTGTTCTGAAAAGAAATTTTTGTTTGTTTTGAATATGTTTGCAGGCTGAGCTGGGGAAGGTATAAGGCAAGATAAAAAAAAAAATTATGATACAGGTGGTAATGGGGATAAGTGAAGGACAGATTTCCCAAAAGGAAATGGAGGAAACAACTGAAAAAATTTAGAAAATAATAACTTTTTTATATTGTCAACAAAAATAGTTATTTTTAAGTGTACATTTTAATAGTGATGAGATTAGTCTGGCACTTAAAAAAATATTTCCACAAGAAGCTCAGCCCTTGGAAAGAAAGAATAAATATATTATTCTGGTTATTTTACTCATTCAGAGTGACCACTTTCTTCTTTTGGCACCAATAATTATTGTAAGGTTTTATGAAATTCCCTCTCTCAAATAGCTGGTCTTTCACAAAGATAAAAGAGTCGATCCACTAGTTTTTAAAACTCAACATAGTACGTATGCTAAGTATTAATTTCTTCTCTTGAATAATTAAATATCTGTAGCTAAATCCTAATTTTGCTTAACAAAAATATATCCATTCTTTCAATTTTTATGCTCATTCAATATTTAGTTGAGACCCTACTACTTGGCTGGCACTTGATAGAGCATTACAAAGCTAGGGAGCCATGAAATCAAATAGATGCAGGGCTATGGACTCTATCTGTGGGCAACAAGAATCTTCAAGGGAACTTAATCGGGTAGTGGCATGTTTCCAGCTGTGGCTTAACAGAAACACTGGATGCAAACAGATGACTAAGGAGTGTGTAATATACAAGGTGGAGATCACAACCTCTGGGGGCAGCAGTTATAAAGATAAAGAATTCATTTCCAATCTAGATTCAGCAAACTTTGGTCACAACTACATATGTGTCTAAGCAAGAAAGAGAAGGCCTCAAGGGTACTTCAAGTTCTATTAATATCCCTAACTTTTCAATATGCATATTAATGCTGCTCGCCAATGAGACAAGGAAGGCTGCCATTTCTGAGGCAAAATGGTATGATAGAGAAAAAGCAAAAACTATAGATTCGATAAACGAAACAAAATTTTGAGAATTCTGCCACTGAATTACGTAACTATAACCCTAAGGAAGTTCTTAATGCTGCTTTCACCACACATTTCTGACTGCACATACCTTACTGAATGATAGCTAGTGGAGACATGTCGATGTCGCCTTGTGGGCTGGAATTCCTCATGTGGCCTTGTCGGCATAGTCCCTCGGTCTGGCCTACTTACCTAAGTTCATTCCTTACTCTCTTCTAGTAACAAGAAGTACAGTAAGTCCTCACTTAATATCATCCATAGATTTTGTGACTTTAAACGAAAGTGTATGATGAAATTCATTTTACCATAGGCTAACTGATATAAACAAGAATGAAAGGTTCTTTGGCATTACATCAACATTATAGCAAAATGATATTGAATGAAAGGACATTATTTGAAGACCTGTTGTACTTATTCTTCCACAAAATCATTTTCAATGAATTCACTCATTTGCTCTTGCCCCTTTTTCTGCTTAGATGGCCCTTCTCCATTTCCATACCCATTTTCCATCTTCTTGCTTTCTGTCTTCATCAGGGCTGATACTCAACGGGTACAAACCACTCCCGCAGCTGCATCAGTTTTCACGGCTAGCCACCCAATCTAACTGTAGGGAAAGCTCTCCAAACGGTTAATGAGGAAGCCATACCATTTTGTAATTTTTTTTTTCATCACTGCTGCTATAAGATGTGGTTTTAACATTACCTCCTCCATGAAAACTTTTCTGAGATCTCTTCTGTTATCGCTTGATTATGTTAGAGTTTTGCAATTGTTTTAGATTACATATCACAGTGCTTCCTATTTGTCTCATGTCAGTCTCCCCATCAACTCTAAAATGCCTTCACATTAAGGACCATGATTTAGCTCTGCATAGCCACGACTTTGAAAAGAGCCCGATATATATGTGAAAATATCTGATACATGTACATACATACACAACACTCAAATATTATATTGACATAGCCCTAGCTTTCAAATGTGTCTAAGAGTAACAATACTAACTCTCCATTCTCTGTAACTCCTTTAAGTACTATAATGCTCTCACAAATGTTAAACTTACCTTAATAATTTGGGGGAGAGGAAAAAGGTTTTGATTAAGATCACCTAACTCTTAGATCTGCTAGACTCACCCTGCTAAGGGAAATTCAAAGTCAAAGGAGAGCAGCTTCGAAAGCAATTTGACTCATTTGCTAAACATGTACTGACAACCTCTTCTGTGTTGGCACAATCATAGCATCTTGTTTGTAAATAGACGCCACTTTAAATATAAGAAATGGTTACATAATATAATGTCATATGTCAATTATATCTCAATTAAAAAAAAAGAAACGGATACAAATATAGAGAACTTTCTTCGGAAATAGTTGCAAAGAGAGGCAGACTTCTCTAATATGTGTGTGTGTGAGACCTAGGCAAGTAAAATGACAAGAAGTAATGAGAGGTCTAATCAAACACCAGGGAAGGTATCAGGGCTTACTGAACCGGAAGGGAAAAGTCCTATGTCAAGATAGCAAAGGCTTGGAGAGAAGAACCACAAATCTTACTGTTTATTGAAATATTAGTACTGCATCAGTATTGTAACAGTATTTGTGGTCATGAACTTCCTACAAATTACAGATTTTCAAGTTACCTTCCATTCTAAAGAGAAATGTGATTAGCAGTATAAGTAAAAAGCTAACATTGGGCTCTGATGAGCCAGCCAGGAGACAGTCTGATTAAGGGAATTCAGGAAGAGGTGGAGGCCACATTCCACCATGTCTTAGTGCATATACTTAGAGCTTGTTCTCTCTGAAAAAAACCACCACCAAGGCAAAGTATCTCTAAAAGTCTAGCTTTCCCCCTTATAGTATCACTACTGAAACCACTAAAATCTCTATGACCAGAAAACTCTCATCCTCTGCCTTCAAATTCTGTTTAATAATGCCAGTAATCCATCAAAATTTCCTTATATTCAATAAGGCCAATATCAATTGTACATAATGCCATATTTCTGTGCGTGTATTTAAGGTAAAAAAAATAAAGGAAGGAAGGAACTGTGGATGTGTTTAAAAGCAATGATTAATATTCCCACGCAGAGTATTTTCTTTTTTCGGAGCTGTATTTTACATTAACAATACTCTTCAAAGTTTTGACCAGGTAAAGAATCTTCTTAATAGATCCTTCTGTTTGGGGATTTGCAAAAATTATGAGCATTAGTACATTCTTGCAGCTGTGCCCAGACCAAAAATAATGATTAGTGTAATTTTAAAAATAAAGAGGAAAAAAAATTCTGAATTTTAACTGGGTTGACAAAATCCATTACCTGGGCTCTAGTGCAAACACGTTCCCTCTTTGTCTAAACTAGTAACACCAAGCTTGCAGCAGCATATATTAGGGGAGGCCTCTTTTTTTGACTCATAACAGTTTATTTATTGAAGAAAATTTTTTTAAAAAGCATATCATTTTTAAACCACAATTTTGGGATAAAGCTGGTTTAGGAATGACTACGAACCAAGATATTTTGACATGTCATGCATCGTAATTCAAACCATTTTCCTGAGAAAGGAGTTCATCTAAAAGTATTAATTGGCTGTAAACATTTTTAATCATTTTTAAAAATAAGATAATTAGTCTTAACCATAGAATTATGGTGGTAACACAGTTTCTGTTGGACTCCTTCATTCTTTTAAAAATTTACTTTGTTTTGCTTCTGAAAATGGTTGAAAAGGTCAATCTAAACAGGTGACAGCTACCACCCATATGTTGGCAAATGACCTTATTTTTTCAGGTGTTTAATCATCTTCGTTCAGTGGAGGAGGAAGTATGTTTATAATATTGTAACTTCATGTTCATTGTGGGATTAATATATTTTCTCATCTAACCTCCCTCCCTTGCTGTTCTATCCTGTAAAATATATTTACTCATTAAATCTAGAATAAGTTTCTCTCTCTCTCTTTGGTTCTTTTTAACTTTGGTCTTTTCCACATTCTTTACTTACTGAATATTCTGATATTGCAGTCTTAATAAGAATGGAGCCAAAAAACACATGTTCTACTTGCTGAAAATTAAAAAAAAAAAAATCTTTAAGTTATTAATTTGAAAATTGCAGATTATTTCATTCCTGCCAAAGTCTAGAGTTCCCCAAGTTTATTGTGTGCATGAAAGTTGCCTACCCAACCTCTAATTCAGTACAAAATTTATCTGCTAAAATTGATAGGAAATGCACACAGAAGAAACTTTTGAGGTAAAACTTTGGAGTTAAAATAGACACAATATAGCATTCTGTATATAAAAACACAGACTATATAATACACACTTATTTTATGATTTAACTGTAGGCTAAGGAAGGTTTCAAGATTTTATTAAAATTTTTCTTCAATATCGAGATTCCTTCTTTGTGTCCAGATTTCAGTGATGAGGAGGAATTTGAAGGACAGCTGGTTTTATTTTTTGGCAACCAATTACCAGGAAAGTCATTTGATATGGAAACATCAACTTAATCTTCCTAATTCTGCTCTTTGAGATAATTAGAATAAGTCTGTTTCTTCAACTATCTTAAGATCACTATCTATTCCTACTTACTTCACTACTTCAAAGTAAATATGCCATTTCTCTAATTGTTTATTAAATTTATCAGGATTTTTACTCTTAAGAAAAAAATTGTTACACAAAGGCAATAGTGTTGTGGCTGACACAAAGGACATGAGTCCACAGCTGCAGCCTACTCCACAGAGGCTTCACATAACACAGGGGAGACAGAGATGCTCTGAAACATTCCTCAGATTGCTCGAGACCCATCACCATGCCAACCCACCTGTCTGGATATGCTGTTACGAACTCTCCCTGTAGTATGACAACCATGCTGGCAACTAGTGTGATCTGACCAATGAAGAGTAGGACTCTGCTCACACCCTCTCTTCCCAACACCATCAGTGGGTATCAGTTTTATCTGTGGCCCCATCATACTGCTTAGGCACTTGAAATTGTCTCTGTGGTGACAAGTTAAGTCATCCCTATTCCATACCTATGTAATTGAGTTTATAGCTCCAGTGTCAGATTTCACATGTACCTACATCAAATTCAGATCATCCCAAATGTATATGAAGGAAATTATCAGGGAAGATGCCTCAAAGAAACTTTTGTAAACAACTTTCTAGGATTTGTTTACTCAATTACATTGGCTCATCTAATCTGAAGCACAGAATGGGAAAACAGCCCTTCAGCTGAAAGCTTCAGACAATAATTTGGAGCATGTTGACCCTGATTGAAAAAAAATTATCATTACATATTATAATCTTCTGTTAGTCAATCAGTATCCTGGCTCTTTTTTATACTTGATAAGAATAGTTTGCATAAAGGGAGCCTTGTTTTTGACCCTTCACATACATTTATTTAGTAATTTTAAGGACATATTAATACTAAAATGGCTAAAAAATAACCTGACAGATTGATAAAAGTACAATTTTTCCATGTATTTGAAAGCCTTTTGATCAAATATAAAGATATATATATATATAT
>NW_011888805.1:5962492-5974123 GCF_000151845.1 Pteropus vampyrus
TAACTGCTCATTCTATAATCACAAGAAAAATTAACACACAAACAAAAAGCAGCACAAGACTCCTTTTGCCCAATCATTTGCCTTCCAGAACTGTGCTGTGCTCTGGGCTAGAAAGTACACAATTCAAGCCAGATTGTACTTTCAGAAACATTTCCCTCTTAGTTGATGTATCATAGATATCAGAATAACACTGAGCTTTGAAATAATCTGCTGATATCATCGGTTTTCAGGAGAGAAGGGAGGCTCCTCCCCTCAGCGCTCATGACTAAGGCTATCTGTGTGGAAACAGGCTCCTGGTTGCTTAGGAATTCATTGGCTCTTGGTTCTTTGTTTCCTACTCTACTTGAAGCCATAACCTTCTGTCTACTTGAGATATCATCATTCATCTTCAGAGTCATGGAGTGTCATGTTACATAAAAAGAGGTTATTATTTGAAACACCTTTTAGACATTCTTATCAAGTGAAGAAAGAGCCAGAGTTAACAGTTAAGTGACTAACAGAAAAGTACAATATACATACTTTGGCCACTTTTTTAATGTGGCTTTTTTTTTTTAAACCAAAGAATTTTATCACGATTTTTTCCCCGAAGTACTGAAGTGATACATGCTCATTGTAACAAGGCAAATAATTCAGAGTTGCCTTTCTCTTTACTCCAACCCTGAGATAACCTTTCCTATGCCCCTGAGATTTTATGCTCCTGAGATAACCTATTTTGAAGTCTGGTGTGTATCATTCCATGTTTTATTAATATGTTTATACAGTCTTATTCAAATGTATACAAACAACACATCCCAGTTTTGTAAGACAAACTATTACAAATCTGGGATAATCTTATAATGTCCTGCAACTTGCTTTTTAATTTAACAACATCATGGACATCTTTCCAAGCCAATATACACGATTTGACCACATTGCTTTGAATGACTGCACAGTACGTCACATTGTTAATATAAAAAAAATTATGTAACCATTTGCTTGTTAGTGAACAATTAGTCTTTACCAACTGCTTGCTATTACAATATTATAGTTAACATAGTGGTACATATTTCTCTATGTTTTTATTTATTTATTTTTTAATTTCAAAGGATAGATGCCTACATGTGGGAATGATGTCAAAGAAAATACACATTCTTAATTTTGAAAAAATGTTACCCAGTTACTTTCCCAAAAATCAGAACCATCAGTGTTAGGGTGTGCCCTTTCCTCACCTCCGTGATAATACTAGATGTTATCAACCTCTCTAAATACTGTCAAGCTAGTGGGTAGGAAACAATCAGGTTTTGTAATCTGCACTCCTGTGGGACCAGTTTAAATGACAAAAAACATAAACTCGGTATAATTTTTGCTTTGTAAATGCCCTGTGCATCTACAAATGTTAACTTAACCATCTACTAAGAGATTTAACGTTGCAATTCTGTTATATGAATTAAACTATGACTATTACCCAAATTAAAGAATGATTCTAATTTTTAATCATCTGAACTAAAAAGGCTGATCTGTCTAGAAAACAGTGAGAGTAGGAGAGAATAGCAGGATAGTCGGATGGACTGTAACGATTGAGAGTGAAGCAGATTTGGGTTTAAGAGGTAGAAATCAAGAATCTTGTTTGCACATGTGAAGTTTGATGCCTATTTTAAAGTACAGATGAGAATAAGCAATCCAAAAGGTGTCTCCAGGGTCAAGAAAGGGGCCAGGGCTGAGATATGGATTTAAGAGACATTGGCATCAAGATGCCATTTAAAGCGTTTAGACTCAATAAGATCACCAGGGGTCATCTGGAGCAGTGAAAAAAGTCAGAGTACACGGTACAGTTAGGCACTAAATGATCGTGAAAATATAGTGAGTGGTATTTCTTAAAGAGAGAACTTTAAAAATTATATATCTCTAAAGTTTTAATACATATTATTTTAAGGAACCCTATGTTGTTACTTACAAGGAAAAAACTATATTAAAATGCCAATAATAGCCCCTAAAGTATGTTTGTGAGTTCATATGTTCATGTGTGAAGTGGTGGCATTTTAAGTGAATCATGTTTACAGATATATAGATACAAAAACTTCTGGCTTTATTAGTAAACACAGTAGCCATGTCACAAAGCCTTACCTGATGCACACGAAGTGTTGGGTAATGAAAGAAACTCTTAAGAAAGGTTTCCAGTATGAGACAATAACAAAAACGAACTTAAGTACTCTCATTCCTATGACCTTGAGAATGACTGTCTCCTTAAATTTTGTATCCTTTGTCCCTTCTCTTGCCTCACTTTAGTCCTAGCACAGATGACTCCTTCCAATCAGCCTAAAAACATGTCTTTCACTTCATTTATTCAAACGATTAAAATACGAAATGTGCGTATATCAACTAAAATGTTAACATCAAAAGTAAAAAGTCCCAATGTAAGGTCTGAAGGAGACTTGACCTAACAAAAATGAAAGTTAACAGACCTCAACTAGTTTTAATCTCATAATTTATCTCACTTCATGTAATTGGCTCTTGGAGGATCACTTTTGAAAGTTAAGAAATATTTCAATTACATCATAAAAATCTAATGTATGTGAACTTTTCAGATCTCTTTACAAGTTTGTTTCCACTTTCTGGAAATGAAAATAACAGAGTGACTTTATAATTAAATTGAAACAAACATAAAAAAATTCAGTAAAAGATCAGTTTTGTTTAGAAACCATTAAACAAGTGCCAGGGATTTTCCAAGTACGGAGCTGAAACAATTAAAATACTAGATGGCTTGGAAAAAAGTATTGATATATTAAATACAAGTTGAATTCCCTGACCCATAAATAAGCAATTTTAGCAGATACTCTATCTCTATGATTCAATAAGTGTATTATTTATAATAATATACAGACATGTTATAAATATGGAATGTATAACATCTTGGTTAAATCTCAAGTAATAAATACATAAGACTTTATGAGTAATGACTTTATTATAAAGGAAAATATAATAAACTGAATAAATGAAGCAGTAAAAATAATAAGTCAAATAAAATAGATTAAAGAGAAGTGCAGTCTGCTCAGTAATAAAATCAGATAATAAACATTTACTTTTAAACTCGTTCACATTCCTCAGGTTCTCATTGGCTTATTCATATAATTAGCTGTTTATAGAAATTTTAGCTTTCAACAACAGCTAAAAAGGATCTTGTTTCAAAGTTCAGAAAAAATGGTAATTAAGAAAATTAGATATTTAATTCCAAAAATACTGCAATTAAAATGAACTTTTTCATATCATTTTAAGTCAACTAAATAAAATTGGTGGTCTAAAAACTTAATTTCAAATTCCTGTCTCATACATTGCAATAAAATCAAGTTAAATAAAAATAGCAAAGTCTATACTTTACTTTCTATAAATAACTATATGAAAACTTGAAGAGAGAAAATTAAGTACTGTATATTTATTCAATAGTAGAAGAAAAAGCTAGTACATTTTTTAATGTCAGATATGTAGCTATCTCACCACTCAACATTGGCTAAATAAATAAATAAAGCTAAAAAATGCAGCAAAGATTAAAGAAATATACTTATTAGAAAATAAAACAATGATCAAAGTAACAATATTCTCACAAAAGTCAGAAAGCCATGAGAGGCCATGGACAGAAAAAGCCTATAAGGGCAGAAACAGAAAAGAATGACAACAAATAAGGTTACTTAAACAAATAGCACACTTATGCTGAAGGCAATTTAATCATTATTAAATTCAGGGTTTGAAAAAGAAAAAGTCTTACTTACCTAAGTGAGGGACACAGACAGTATATAAAGCATATAAGAACAAAAGAGAACTTGGCTTCCACTTCCAATGACAGCTCCACATTCGACCTGAGTGAAACATCCTGCAGTGGAAGAAAGCAACAATCAGGACACTTAGAATTCGATAAAGCATTAGGACAATAATAATAAATGTATAGGTTTCCAGCAGGAACCAGAAAATAGAAACCTTTTTCAGTCTTGCTTCCAAATAAAGATGATGAATTAATCACCTTCTCAGGCTAATTAGGCATTTTAAAAAATCCATTTATTTTACTTGCCACCTGGTGGCACCTTCCTTGTCAGCGTATATATAATAGGTTATCTCTGCATGAAGATGGGGAAATAGTCATATAGTTCAAGAAAAAAATAAAGCAATTTCAGCTTCAGCCTTCAGCATCACCAGTCACATAACCGCCTGGGTAGCAAGAGGATGATTATATCTACATCACCTAAAATCTCCCAGAAATTCAGACTTTAAGGCAATATTTTCATTTTATAGTATCTGCTGCTTCCAAATGGAGATAATGAAAATTAAATTGCTTAAGCTCTCTTTGCCTTAAAATGAAGCACTGAAGCATTAATATCCAAAAATATTAAGTACTTTATACATCTATCAACATTTTTAAATGACTAATAAACACTAAGTATTACAAAAATTCATAAATGACATTAGACTCTCAAATAATGCTCTCTCTGTACGGCAGTCTCATCTTTAAACTCAAAATTATGACTTAATGATGATTTCAACAGGAATAGCCATATTATCTTGGCTCAGAACAGTGGCTTGATACTTTTTGTTGACTCGGCCCCATCAAAAGAGGCAAGCCAGTGAAGGAGGCAGCAAGTGTACAAGTCAGTCACCAAAAGGCACCCTAAATGGACCAGTGAGAGAGTCGTGAGGCAGGAAGACAAACAGCTGTAAGAAGTCTCCAGATCTCAAATACCCAAAGGGAGTTGGTTACACCGGTGACAAGTGGTAATTGAGAGTTGTTTTATTTCTAAAAAGAGAGGCAATTATAGGATACTTTAGGGTCATGGTACAGTTGACCCTTAAACAACCCAGAGGTCAGAGGCACTGATCCCTGTGCAGCAGAAAAACCATGCATAACTTAGGATTCCCAAAACACCTAACTTCATGACTCCTGAAAATGCCAAAATCCACAGATGCTCAAGTCCCTTATAGAAACTGGTGTAGGACAATGCAGTCCATTCTCTACATCTGTGCATTCCCAACCACAGACAGAAATACTGGTTTCCATGTGAGGTTGGCTGAATCCTCAGACAAAAAACCCAGGATACTAAGAGCCAACAGTATATTTATTGAAAAATATCTGCCTATAAGTGGAACCAAGCAGTTCAACAAGCTCTAGACTCAGACAAACCTAGGTTTGCTACTTATAAACTAAGCAATCCTTACAAAATTGCTTGACCACCTGTGCCTCCTATTCTTCACCTGTATGTATTAGGAACAACAATGGAATCTTGTCCACAGAGTTGTTGGATGATTAAATCAGCCCATGTCTTCTGAGAACAATGCCTGACGCTCAGTAAGCACTCAATAAATATTAGCTATTATTATTACCACCATCCCAGGCATTCTAATATAAGTGTGGTTATTCTGTCAACAGTGAAATCAAAAGAAAAGACTTAAACAAGAATGGACAATAGGATTAATGCCAACACCGACCAACTGACTCTGTGGCCTCTTCTGGGATCACCTGAGAACAGAAATAAAATCAATCATTCATTCGGCCATGAATATGGAATTTCAAGTAGTGTCTGATATTAAAGCCACATTGTTATATTCACCAAACTAGAAGTTCCAGCATCGTGCAGCTCCTAAAGGAAATTCTAACTTAGGGAAATGCTAAGTTCTGAAGAGTAGTTTTTGTTTCTGTTTTTTGTATAAAAGGTATGTTTTCAAATACCTTCATTCAAAATATTTGAAATTAAGAGCAGTGTTACTGCTTATGAGAAGCAATATGTTAAAGTAAATCATCATAATAATAATGGATGTGAACTCTGGAATAGCACAGAGTTGCATCCTGGTGCCTCTGTTTACTGTGTGGTTTGCGGGGGGCAAGTACTTACATTTGAGCCTATTTCCTCTTGTGTAAATAAGGCATTATCCACCAAAAAGAACTACAGATAAGACTGCATGGCACTTAGTAAGAGCTTTAAAAAGGGTAAATGATAAACTGTCACATGAAAAGTTCATTCATTTGGAAGAATGGGTCCATTTTTCTTTGATGCTGGATAAATGAGGTGTTTCCCATTCATGCTGAAGATGAATGAGTATGACTCTAAAACAAAAGCACAGTTATATATTCAAAAAAGTTTAGAGTTGGGAGGACCAAAAATGAAGTCTAACCTCACTTCACAGAGAACAATGATGCCCAGAAAAATAAAGGGGTGCACCAATCAAACCTGGCTGCCGGCCTTATAGATATTAACAGAAAGGAGTATCAGCTCAAGAGAACGCTAGTTTTTTTAATTTTTGTGGCATGTGACAATTCTCCTTTATCAATATGCGAATAATAGTCGCCTCTTAAATTCAAATGCTCTCTAAACAATATTCAGGGAATTATATTCTTTAGCTCAGCAATACTCAATATTGTTTATTCCACGTGCTCACACAACTTTCTTTTGCTATAAAAGGTCTGACACTTGAGCTTCCACATCTAAACCTGAAGCCGTTTTACAAATCTGCCTGCAGACAACAGAGGGCTTGATGCATTCCAGTTCTCAAGATTCCATAATTCTGCACAGAAAAGGAACCTAGGACACGGCAAGCACTTATAATCAAATATAAACCATATGACATGCCAACTTTCATCCACTTTACTGTTTACTGAAGAACAGAAACAAGTAAATTAAGAATAGAACAGAGGAAGGAAAGCACTGTGTGTCTTCTCAGGGGATCACTTAGCAAAGACACATCTCTGAGATTTAAACAACATTCTCACAAGAATGGAAAAATCCTGAACAGGGTTACTAGGGTTCTAAACAGGAACTACAAAAAACATAGTACAATCTTGTGTCACTTGGGTTGTGGACTCGAAGTTCCATTGAAGAGAGGAAGAATATTTTTAAGAGAGTCGCAGACTTTATGATCTGAAAATAATCTCAAAATTACACACTAAAAACCTATCATCTCACAGTCGAAAGAACTGTGATGCTAAATCACTCGCATGACAGCACATAATCAGTAGTGACAGTGCCAAAAGACCCCAGAGTCACCTGGCTTCCAATTCACCTGTCTTTTTTGAGAACCAAGCTGTCTCTATTGCAAACTCACTCTCCTTTTCAACCTGTATAGGGTACAAAATACAATATGCTTGAGTCCTGTCTCAGGAAGCTTGAGAACTGAACCCTTTTATAAGAATCATTTTAAATGTGGCTATAATGCTTTGTGGATGTGATTTAATCCAAATGCATCACTGAAATAATCTAAAAAACCTATCATCTTCCATCTCTTTGCTTCTACCAGCTCCCCTAAACATCATCATTGAAAGAGAAATTAGTAAGGAAATTTTGAAATTAGTGGAGAAATTAATATGTTACTAGTTCCATTGATATCAGCAGTAATTAGAGTTAACTTAATTCTCCATATCTCAACTTTATTTCTACGGCCAATCTTTTCACAAAAGTGTGTGAGGAGTTGCAAAGAGAATATCTTCATTCTCCTAGAGTGAAAACAATGGTAATTTGGTTTATTCAAGTCTGCTTATAATTATATTTCTTCTTCTGGTTAAGATCATGTTCCTGAGCCTAAGCAACACATTCTATTACTCCAGTTATGTGATTTACGTTCCATTCACCCTGGCTTCAAAAAGGCAGAAAGATTGATTCTTCACATCTGCACAGACTTTGACCCTTACTTGAGCTGTTAACATGTGTAACTGGCTTGTACTGTAGGTGATTGAAAAGATCAACTTGAGAAATACACACACACACACACACACACACACACACACACACACACACACACACACACACAAGTATATGTAAAACTGGGAAAATCTGAAAAAAGAGAGGTAGTATATTTTACCAGTATCCTGGTTGTGATATTACGCTACAGTTCTACAAAAGGTTATCGCTGGGAGAAGCTGGGTAAACGAGTACCTATCTATATTATTTTTTACAACCGCGAGTGAACCTACAAATATCTCAATAAATTTTTCAATTAAAAAAAGAAAACTTAGAGCCCTGATGTACCTTAACTTTCAGATGTTTCAGAAAAAAATTTGTGTGTGTGTGTGCGCACATGCACGCGTGCACAAAGAGTGGTAGGTAGAGGGAAGAGAGAAAAAAATGATAAAACAAATGATGTAAATATTTACGACAAGTGATTCTGTGTAAGAGTATACAGGTATTCTTTGTACTACTCTTGCAACTTTTCTGTAGGTTTAAAATTATTTCTAAATAAAGATAAGTGCACACATACACATTTACACAGAAGTGTATCAATATTTACCTTATGACACTCTCGTCACTATTGAGCATCACTGCTTTAATCGTTGCCAGCTTGGTAGAAGTAGTGTCTCACTTGGATTTCCTTTATTTGGATTGGCATGTTCAAGTTATTTGTATAGTTTTCTATTACAATATAAATGTTTTTCTTACTAATTTGTGATTTTTTTTTTTACCAATTCTATTCTAAATATGTTAAGCCTTTGTCATATTTGCTATAAATGTTTTAAATACAGTAATCTTGAAGTAGCCTTGATTTCCTTGAGGGAAGCTAAATAATTCCATCCTGAGTAATGCTTATAAAGGAAAGTAAGAGGATACTCAGGTAGCCACACTCAAGTTTTATTGGCATTTTTAGTTACAATTGAAATGTCCTTTAAATGTTATCATCTCCGTCACTAAGTATGCATCCAATGTAGATAATGAAAGGTCATTCAACTAGAAATGAAAATGGAAAGATACAGTTTTTGCCCAAAAATGCCACACACATTGAACAAAGTCTTTTTCTATTTAGTCTAAAGTCTAAATAGTCTTTAGAAACTTAATTATCCCATCTGAGATATAAACTCTGGAACATATGGGCAGTTAGAAAAATGGTCAGGTTTAAGGAAGCAGCTGTCAGTTTACTTTTAATATATAAACTGACTCTTTAAATCATTATTTCCAGAAATCAGAGTGACGTGTCCAGTTAGGCAGTAAAACTACAAGCTTCTAATATTTCCCATAAGCCAAGAGACAATAGCCTCATTCACCATTCATATCGGAAAAACACAATGTCATGTAATTTATATAAGCCATAAATGGAACAGTAGTTTCATGCAGCTTGAGACCAATTAATGCAAGTCTTGTTAAATCTACAAAATTTCTGAGTATGAAAAATATGCAGTCACTACAACTCCAGAATATATTTATAAAACTGTAATTTCAGAACTTGAGGGTCACAACATATAAAAACTCTTTCTCCACAAGAAGTAAGCAGAAACTATGCTTAGTTTATATACTTAAACCTTTTAAAATTAAAATTTAAAAGATAATATAGTTTATGTTCCCCATTTTAACATTTTTCAAGAAGACAGCAGAAATATTTACCTTGGACAGGTTGGTGTTATTTCCATATATTCTTACATACTAATATCTAAAGAAAATCAGTTTATTTTAAACCATTCCATATGAATAATAAACAGCAAAATGGAAAAAAAAAAGTTATAATATGGCAAGAAATGGAAAAACTTTCAGCCAAAATAGAGCAATAAAGAACTCAAATCAGGGTACTAAACTCTATATTTTATGTGATTAAATATTCATGTTTTCACTCTATGACATAAGATTTTTTAATCACGTGGAAATTCAAAGGGACTATATAACAATTTCATAATCAGGTCATTATTCCATTACCTGTTGATCATTTTCACATCTTTTATTTCAATGGAAATAAAATAGGAAAGTTGAAAGTAAGCTAGACAAATATCTGCTGTTAAAAACTCTACTATATTTTCATGAAAATACTGAAGTTTAAAACAAACTCACATTCATTCAAAATATGTTGCCTTTATATAAGAACAACTCTTATATGAGACTGTTGGCTGTATCCCAAAATAAATGATTTCAGGCTGTACCTTGATGATTCCACTGGGATAAATGAAACTTTAAAACTCATAGGTGTGGAATTACTTCACATGTAGTTTTAATAAAAATAAGTGGTTCTTTTCTAATTACTCTGTTCACTACCAGGAAGAGAGCTACAGAGTGCTAGGCTTCTGGGTGCTATTCCTTTTCTCATTTTAAAAATGTGTGTGAGGGAGACTGGGAGGTGAAGGTCCAAGGTAGGGAAAGATCTGGCCTGAGGGGTATGTCTTTTCCAGGATATTAACCTAAAAGAGGAAATTTAAGTGGAAATAAATAAGGAGCCATTAGTTGAGAGAGGGAGGGTGACTATCAATTTCTAGAAGCTCTTGTTTATTCGTTAGTGGAAGGGAGTAAAACGTCTATCAAGGTGTCTGCCAAAGATTAAATAAAACACCAGAGGTAAAATTACATATTCGAAGAAAAAGTAACTTCTGAGTTGGCCACAAAAATAAGCTTGGTCCTTTTGAGAACAATCTTCCCTTTTTCCATTCTGGAAGGACAGTCGGTGCTCAGTGACCCTTTCACGGGATCGCCCTGAGGCACCTCACCAACTCAGATGACAAATCTATAGAAGCAAAACCTATTAGGTTTCTCTTTTCTCTAACCTTTTCTTCGCCCTATAACTATCACTTCTAATTCTATACAAGCCCTCCTCACAGACTCTATCACATAAATGACATGTTCCTTAATTACTTTTTAATCTGCAAAGTACAACCAAGAATCTTTACTACGTTTTTTTTTTAACCATTTTAATAACCCAAAGATCCAAGAATAACTTCTACAGTCAAAGGTGACAATCTGTAAAGTCAACATTTTCTCAGCGTACCAGTACCTTCCAAGCCCCCAGGTGTTGATCCAGGAGAGCGCCTTCTTGGCAGGGCAAGGCCCTGGATGGAGGAGCCTTGCCTGTTATTCCTTATTTAATTTGAATCGAAAACACGCTTTCCCCATTCTTGAAGCCCTGCCCTTTTTATTATGCTTTACACCGCCCAAATGTGAGGTTTACCTCTCTCCGGATTAAAAAAAAAAAAAAAAAAAAAAGGGAAGCCACACACATGTCACAGCTCTGTCTGGCAATACCAGCTCGCTCCTCAGTGCCTCGGAGGCAAACTGAAGACAAACCGGTTTATTTTGTCAATACGGTCGAAGTCTTTACAAAATCATTTAGTTGAAGGGAGTGGGGGGAGGAGGGATGCAGATAAAGGTGTGAAGGAGATCTGAGCCAAAAGGTGAGACTTACATGTTGGCATTACTATGCTGAAGTTCCCAGGGGCCACACGGTCATCGTCCGCGGTCTTTGCCCAGCGCTGCTGCTCGGAGGTCCCCACGGGAGAAGCCCCGGCGCCGGGGCCCAGGGTGGCGGCCGAACCCTCGCTCACGCTCCTGCGGGAGAACTCATGAGGGCTCCCCGCGTGCGCGTAGGGCGGCGCAAGGTGGAGGGCCGGCCCTGCGGGGTTCAAGAGCGGATCGCTGGGGCGAGGGGGCGGGCGGGGCGGCAGGTTCCTCCTTACACGAAAGTTGAAGGAAAGTTGAGACGAGAAGGTGAAGAAGGCAGCTGGTTGTTGGTGCGCTGGGCTGGGCCGGGGTGGGCGAGCGGGCAGAGGGGTCTCCCTCGGCAGGTCCTCGCCCCCGCCGGCGTGAGGCGGCACGTGGTCACCCCTTTGTGGATTTTGTTCCCCCCGCCCCCCGCCCCGCGGGCTCGGGCAGCTCCGGGGGCCGGTCCACTCCGTCCGCGCTTCCGGCGCCGAGGCTTGGCCGGCGCTGGGGGCTC
>NW_011888805.1:5974783-5978461 GCF_000151845.1 Pteropus vampyrus
GTCTTCAGAGCACGCTCAGCCACCGCATACCATCGCATCTCTTGGTCTTTGCGGGGATAGAGTTGTTGAATCCTCCAACGCGCCCTTCTCCAACCAAGAATGAAGACCAGCCGGAAGAGGTGGCTGAGCGAGCGCCAGGTGCAGTTCACCAATGCCCACCACCGCGCCCATCACAAATGTACACCCACTACCTTCTCCTGATTGACTTCTATATTCGCACAAATAGAGGTTCGTCCTCTTGGCTTAGAATTTTGTTTTCTGTTTAAATGCATCTAAATACCCCAAGGAGTGGTAACCCTTGAAAACCTTTACATTGCCCTTGGTTCGAGTTGTTCAAATCCCTTCTGGAAAGAAGTATTTTTGGTTGGGGGTGATGTGAGGTGGAAACAACCTCAGGGGTCTGAGTGGGTGCTGAAGGATTCGGGGAAAGCCCAGCTTGGCAGGACTAATGACAAACTGCCTGCTCCACAATTTGGCTTGGGACCCTCCTGCCTGGCCCCTCTCTGCTGCTTCACTGGAACTCAAAATAGGGCAGATAAGGTCCCTTCCCCTTGTGTGCTACCAAAGTTAACCCACAAATGCGAGAGAGAAAACTTCAAATGCCAAAGCTGTATACACATCCAGAGCCAGAGCAGCCCAGTTTGAACTATGGGCACACGCACATGCTTACACGCACAGGCCACACACAGAAGGGCCAAAAAATTTGTATTACATGGATAGCCTAGTGGTAGAGAACTGTTGAGGTAGAAAAGAGGTAGAGAAGAACTTGAGCACAGACAGCTACAGGCAGAAAGGAAGCTGGAACACTGCCACTACATCCAGAGGCCTGAAAACCCAGGGCGTGTTCTTCTTGTGACTTTTATCAGTATTTATTTTGATGAATAAACAGTATGATTAATAAAGACATTGAATTGTAGCACTTAAGGGAAACAAGTTGCTCTGTTCAGCCCTCTCATATTATAGATAGGGAAATGAAACTCAGATAATATGAGATCTGCATGAACTTGCTAGAAGTGACCAAGAACTAGATCCCAGGTCTTGAAATTCAAAATAGTCTCTATTACACCAGACTAGCTCCAGAAAATTTAAGATCCACTCACAGAATTTTTTTTTAAAGGGAACACATTTATTATTTCACAGATCTCAGGTTCAAGAATAAGGGCACAGATTAGTGCAGTGTCTCTCACAAGACCACAGTGAAGGTGTTGGCTAATGCAGTGGTCTTATCTGAAGACTTGACGGGAATGATTCGCTTCCAATATCATACATGTAGGTGTTCCACGTATAGAATTTTAAAGTTAGAAGAAACCTGGAAATATAAGGGAATGTAAAGAAATATAAATAACTGTATTAGGTTCTCCAAAAAAATGGAACCAACAAGATGTGTATATGTATATAGAGAGAAAGCTTTAAAGAATTGGCTCCCATGACTACGAAGGTGCAAGTTCAAAATCCACAGAGTAAGCCAGCAGGATGGAGACTCAGGAAAGAGTTGCCTCTCAGTCCAGAGAGAGTCTGCTGGCAGAATTCTCTTTTGCTTGGAGGTCAGCCTTTGTTCTAGGAAGGCCTTCAGCTAATTGAATGAGGCTCACCCATGTAATAGAGGGCAATCTGCTTCATTCAAAATTCACTAATTTGTGTTAATCTCATTCAGATACACTTTCAGGGTGACATCCAGAATAATGTTTGACCAAATATCTGGACACTGTGGCCCAGCTAAGTGGACACATAAAATTAGCCACCACAGTAATTGAAACAAATGTGTGTATATATGTGTATGTGTGTGTGTGTGTGTGTATAAAATACATTATGTATATATATATATATATATATATATATATATATGATAAGAGTAGTATACTTACCTGTGCCATTATATGTTTGATGTTCATGAATTTATGTACTGATATTTCTATACAATTACATGAATCGTAGCTAAAATATTTCAATGGGGTAGTACCTGCCATTGATCAGTATATTAGTAAAATCTATTTATTTTGATACTTCTGTCTTCAAACTAAGATTTGTTCTTTTTCTTTGAAAGAACATGTTAGGGAACTGAAGTATGTAGAGAAAATTACATGGTCTTTTAATGCAAAAACCTGGGTTCAAAATTTGTTTCTGTACTTAACCAGCACTATGAACTCTGGCAGTTTACTATATAAACTATGAAAGCCTTATTTGTAATAATACTATTAATGTTTAACTAATAGGACCACAAGGCAGATGAACTAATGGTAAAGAGCACCCAGCATATTTCCTGGAATTTAGTAATATCAGTTGCCTTCGCCTGTCACATGTATCATCCTAAAACTGAAAGTGCCAGGATCACATTCTTCTGCACACAGGAATCCTCTGACAACATTCCAGACAAAATGAATATTGAACATCTGTTTGAATCCTTAGCATTGATGAACACAACTATGAGAAACTTCCTCTTTCTGTTGATTGAATCAGACATTCATGCCATCGACTTCCATTCAGAACAAGGACATTCTATCTTCCACAAAAAGCCTTTCAAATATCTGAAGATAGTTATCATCTCTCTTCTCAGCCTTTCCTTATTCAGTTTTCACAGCCCTAGTTATTTTAACTATTCAGTGCCTGGCTCCTCACTACACATGTGATTCACCCTTCCCTATCAACATGTGAGTCATCAGCCATCTGGACAATATACTCAAAGTAGATTCCCTACCTTTCCCCTGATAACAGTGGGATCCTTACCTTTCCTGAACTGGATGGGCATTACACTTGTGTTAATAAGAGTTAATAATGACCTTTTGTGTAGTCACATAAGATATTTATAGCAGGAATAGAAGTAGCTTTTATTATTTTGATCTTCTATATGTCAAGGAGCATATAAATTTTTTTCCTAGTTATTCAAGGCTTATATCTTAATTTTTAAATAATTCAACTCAGTTTCTGTTTTAATCTCTTAATTCAATTCCTCCTCTCTCACTAGGCTTGTTACTTTTCAGCAGGGGATGGGGCAGAAGAAATGTGGTCTTTGACTTACCCATGTCAGCAGCTATGAAGCTGTCTGGTCTCTGGTCATTGGTCCACACAGGTTGTCAACCTTGTCAGTGAGGCTCCTCCAGGTTCATGGCTCTCTCTTGACTCCCAGATGGGCCACCACTGTCCATCAGCCTAGTCCCTCCAAGGAACCTTTCTCTCTCTGGGGCCTTGACTCTTCTCTGGGTCTCCATCTGTGAGTTAGGGTACAGAAAATCATCCAGCTCCCTAATCTCGACACACACACCCGATCCTTTCTCTTTTCCTTCCCTTCTATCTTGAGAGAGGGCAAATAGCTTCTCTTTCTCTGCCATTTCTCAACATTTTATCTGCACCCCAACTTCCCTCAGTTCTTTTATTGCTAAGGTTATAAAAAACAAATCCAGACATTCTGAGTGCCTTTTGTTTTCTCCTGTGTCCCATCATTTCGAGAAGCTATGAGCATACACCAGCTAGAAGCTTGAATAGGGAGAAGAAGGGAAAATAGAGGAGAAAAGGAAAACAAAGTTAAACTTACAAAAATATTATGCCTCTACAAATTTAAAATCTTTTGCAAATGATTATTATTCCCATTTAAAGTTTGGAAATTGAGGTTCAGAATGGTTAGGCAACTTACCCAAGATCATGCAACGAGTAAAGGGGGACTTGAGCCCACGTCAAAGTTTG
>NW_011888805.1:5979668-5987572 GCF_000151845.1 Pteropus vampyrus
TAGATATAGATATATATATATACACACTGCTTTTATAAATCCCACAGTTTCAAAAAACTGGAAACCACACTTAAATTATATAAGAAAAGCTAATCTAGAAAGAAATGCAATAATGAGATCATGAGAGCTACATTCATCTAAGTAATTATTAATTTCCTTATCCATTTATTTAATAAAAATATTAATCACATACTTTATGGCAAATATTCTTCTAGGCACTGTCATAGCAATGAACAACAGTAAACAAAATCTGCTTTCATCAAGTTTGAAGTCCACTTGGAATGGGAGGGGAGGTACAGAGTAAAGTAATAAAAATTAGATACCTAGTATGCGGATGGTGATAAATTCCATGGAAAGTAAAGCAAGTAGAGAGTGAAGAAGATAGGGATGACAGCTGCTATTTTCTACAGAGTGGTCAGGGAAAGCCTCTTTGACAAGATGTCACTGTAAAAGAGACTCAAATCAAGTGGAGAATAGACTCAGGCAGTTAGTTATATGAAGGAAGAGTGTTCCAAACAAGGACAAGCAAGAGCAAATGCCCTGTGGCAGGATGGGCTTGGCCAGCCCACCAGAGAAAAGGGAACAGAGAGTCTGGACTTGAGGGAGAAAGAGGGAATGAGGTTGGAGAGACAGCAAAAGACCAACTTTTTTTGCCTCATGAGTAATAAAACAGGCTCTGGGGTTTACTGTAAGATAATTAGTCATTGGAGTAATTTTGAATAGACAAGAGCATGGTCTAACATATTGGAGAAGACTAGAAAATTCGAAAGTGGGAGCAGAAAGCCTATTTAGCAGGCTGCTTAATCAAAGAAAATGATAATTATGGTTTGAACTAGGGTGATGGAAATGGAAGTGGAAGTGGTGAGAAGTTATTGGACTTGGAATATTTTGAAAGAGATTTGCTGATAACTGGATATGAGAAAAAGCAGAGACAAGGAGTACTCTGCGATTTACATCCACACAACTGGGTAGATGGAGTTACTAATAACTGATTTGGAGACAAATAAGAAAGAAACAGGTTTGAGGGAGAAAAATCGAGAGTTCAGTTTTGGACATGATAAGTCTGAGAGGCCTATTAGAAAATCTAACACACGCAACTACCACACTACCTGGAATATATTAGGTCCTGGAGGAAAGTTAATTGATTAATTAAGCAAGCAAGTCTTGCATTCTAAGGGTTTGCCTGAGATCAATGTTAAGCTTCCTTGGCAATCATTTGTAGAATGAACTTTCATAGAAGAAGTACAAGTTTAGTTATGTCTTGAAGAATAGGTTAGATTCTCAGCAAAAGAGGGAAGGAGTGAAGATTTGAAGCAGTGGAACTATTTTAGCAACAATGTAGAAAAAGATGATAAATATTTGAGGGCAAGTGAGCAGATGGTTTGGCTACAATCACAGATTCTAAAGGCTGATAAGGAGTGAAAGGCCAATTGATGGAAGATTGTGAAAGGTCAAGCTAAGGAGTTGGATTTATTTTTAACTGTCTTCTGTTTTTGTTTGGCTTATTGGCAAGGGAGTCACATGATGAAAGCAAGGTTTGTAGAGAATTAATCAGGATGGGCTATAGTAGGAAGATTAATGCAAGCAGAGAGTTGTAGTAACCCTGGGTGAGAAAAAAAAATACCGTGGAAACAATGGAAATAGAAAGGAAATAACATGTTCAAGAGTCATATAAAGTCAAGGAGACATGATTCTTATCTAGTCCAAACCTACAAAACAGATATCTAAGCTCTTTGATGCTTGACATCATGCAGGCAAAGTATGATTGGCTGGATTCTTGTTAATTTATACAATTATTTACGACCCTTCGCTATTTTTACATGTCGTAGCTGTGGGACTCATTAGGGCTGTTTACCAGGGTGGTGGTTCTCCTTCTGAGCACATAGTACAAGTGCTCTTTTTTCTTTCCCCTGGATGTTAAGGCATGGTAATGCGACCCGCTTTGGGAGATGGGATGTGAGTGCGAGTATAAATGATGTGGGTCACTTTGGGACAGAAGTTTTTAAAAAGCAGAGTGCAATTCTTCACTGTCCCTACCTCCCGATGCAGTAACTGGCGATATTATACAACAGTGGAGATTCCATCAGACTGGGTTCCAGAGTGAGGGCGACGGGGGGCAGCTACTCCAGCTAACCTGCAGAGCTAAGTGGGAGGGACACATAAGCTTTGCTCTTATATGCCACCAATATATGGGGTTATTTGTCGCTAGGTATAATCTAGCTAATCTTGACTGATACAAAAACTGTTATCTTAAAAATCGATAAAGCAATATACGATCAAATGTCAGAAATATTTAAATAATTAAAAGGGACTTTTTATATGTGAGAAATCTAATCTTTTCATTTCCAAAGTATTGAACCACAGTATAATAATATTCAAAGTATAATGATATTCATAAGTCTAGCCAAAAATAGATAAGCATGAACAGGAAGTTAATTCATTTTTATTCTGTATTTGCTTTCCTGAGTTGACTCTATACAAGTTTTCTGTGATCTGCTTTTTAAAAAATCAAAGTAATTTAACAGGAGTTTAGTAGAAAATGGAAAGTGTGTGTGTGTGTGTGTGCACGCACGCACACCTACATATAAAGGAAAAAAATTGAATTCCCCATAGGAGAAGGACAAAAAAGGACTAGAAGTATATACTTTATGGACCCAATCTAATATCCTTTTATTGGTCAGAATTTAACATCTGAAGTACTTTTCTACAATTGAAGAAAAAAATAATTTAAAAGCTGATTAATATAGTTGACCCTTGAACAATATGGGCTTGAACAGGACAGGTCCACTTACACACAGATTTTTTTTTTCAATAAATACACAGTCAGCCCTCCATTATCCCTGGATTTCTCACCCATCAATTCAGTCTTTTTGATCCATGGTCGAGAATCTGTGGATGCAGAGGGCTGACTGTATGCACTGTTCTATACTATTTTATATAAGAAGCATGAGCATCTGCAGATTTTAGTATCTGCGGGAGTCCTGGACCCAATCCCCATGGATACTGAGCGTTGATTGTAGTTACCGTCTTGGGAAGTCAAAAGTTGTACATACATTTTCGACTGTGCGGAGTGACGGATGAGGTCACTATCCTTAACTTCTGCATTGTTCAAAGGTCAACTATACTGAGACTAACAAAGACGCTCTCCTTGAGCAAACTTTAGACAGACTCCCCTGAGCCTGACTAGGCCCCATCTTTGGGCATGTCCTCAAGAGCTCAGTTTTAGCAAGAATTCTGCTAAGTCAGTTTAGCCAGAATCCCTACCCCTGATATCTGAACAAATTCTTCATCCCCACCCCCAGCCTCTCAGGTGATATCTGATCATCTTGACATACCTTTAACAAGAATCTTGTCAAGTCGGTTTAGTCAGAAATCCTCCGTTAAGCCAGATGTTCCCTTTCAGTAATTTTTCATCTACTGCCCCACCCCTACCAACCCTGCTCTTTGCCTATAAATCCCCACTTTTCCTTGCTGCATTAGAAATTGAGCCCAGATTTATACTGAGGTCTCTTTTCCTCTATTGTAATAATTCTCAATTAAAACCTGCTTTTACCACTTTAACTACTGCCCAGCTTAGGTTTTTCTTTTGCAGAACATGTTTCAATTATTTTCTTAAAAAGGAAATGCAATAGGACTTCATAGAGGTTTTATGTAAGCAGCTGCTACTTTAAAACATGAGAAAATAATTCTGGGAACGAGATGTTCTAATTTAGATTGGATACCTATAGAAAGCATCTTGAAGAAGGTGACACTTAAGATGAGACCTGATTGACAAAATGGACCCAGCTATACTAGAATTGAGGGGAAAGGTATCCGCAGCAGAGGGTTATCACTACTACAAAAGTCCAAAAATTGTACACATTTAACATGTTTAAAGGGGAAAAATAAGGAGTTGTAGCTGAAAGATAGTAGGTAAGGGCAAGAGAATAAGAAAAGAGGGCAGAGATATAAGTACGGGCCCGATGATGTAGTAAGTCAGGGTACAGTGCTTTAATTTTCTTTACAGTGCTTTAATTTTCTTTACGCTTTTAATTTTCTTTACAGTGCTTTAATTTTCTTTACGGTATTTTCTTTAAAGTAATTAATATTAATTTTCTTTAAAATACTACGGCGTGCTATTAAGGGGTTTAAATGGGGACTTGACAGTTGGATGCTAGGTTGAGAATAGATTAAAGAGAACAATAATGGAAGCAAGGTGATCACTTAAGTGAGTATTGCAGTTGTCTGTGGTGAGAGGTAATGGTGGCTTGGGTTAGGATGTTAGTAGTGAAGATGGGGAGAGAAGTAGACAGATTTAGGACAAGTTTTGGAGATCGAAGTCACATGACATAATAGTTTGAATACAAGAGGCTGAGGATGAAGGAGTACACCTGGATGTTTTGGGGAGTCAAAAGTTGTACTTAGATTTTCAACTGTGCTGAGTGAGGGGTGAGGTCACCACTTCTAACCTCTACATTGTTCAAAGGTCAACTATATTGGTAGTGACTCAAGGTTGACACTGTAGAAGGGGTAGTTTTAGAGGAAAGAGGACATGTTAAGTTTGAGATGCCTATAGACATCTAGTACAGATATCAAACAGACACTGGCATATCTATCTGGAGTTTAAGGAGCATATTTGAGAATCATCAGCAAACAAGTGGCATTTAATTAGAATGATTCAAAGCACTATCAGGGAGACATACAGAGAAGAGAAGGGAGCTGGGAACATGTCTTGGGACAAAGCAAATTTAAAGAGAAAAAGGGCCAGCCAAGAGGAAAAGAAGTGGCTAGTAAGGTAGAGCAAAGGTAAGAAAACATGTTGTCACAGAAACCAAAAGAAGGAAGAAGGGCTAAGCTATGTAAACATTGCTGAGAGAGATGCTTGAATGTGCCAATGTGGTGCTCCCTAGTAATTCACAGAAGTAATGTGAGACCCAAAACCATAATGGAGGAGGCTGAGAGATGAATAGAAGGTGAGCCATTGACACTATTCAAATTTTTCAAGAAATTTAGCTCTGAAGTGGAGCAGAACAATGGAACATGATATTCTTGAAAAGGAGTATGGCAGAGATGTTTTCCCCTCCAAATGGAGATGCAAAAGTATGTTTGTAGATTGATATAAATGATTCAAGAAAGAAGAAAGTGATGACAGTAAGGGGGAAGGATAACAGGAATGATGTCCTAGAGCAAGTGGGAATGGTGAAGGAATCCAGAGCGCACATGGAAGACTTGGTCTCCACTACGTCCTACCACACAATCTAAAAATGGTATCTACAAGATAGTGATAATATTGATGGATCACCAACATCAAGCAAGAAAATAAACTCATAGTGGGACTGATAAGTGGTTAAGCAATCTATTGAAAATCCTTGATAGTATTACAGAATTGTTAGAATTCCTATTAAAAAGTAAGCTGGACGG
This sequence comes from Pteropus vampyrus, assembly GCF_000151845.1. Lineage (NCBI taxonomy): Eukaryota > Metazoa > Chordata > Mammalia > Chiroptera > Pteropodidae > Pteropus > Pteropus vampyrus. Next base: position 5,985,069 of record NW_011888805.1, read on the forward strand.
ACAGGAGCTATATAACATACACTGGTAAGGCGAGGTTCACATTTTATCCATGGGCCCTTAATCAGTGGTCATTTTTTCCTGCCCTAATTGGGAATTACTCAATGCCTAAAAGGTAGTATGTTAGAAATGATCCATGAAAATAGCATGGAAGGTGGAGTCCTTCCTATGTCACAGTAACAATTTTACAATTAAATGCACCTGAGAAAAAAAGCAAGGGACAATTTTGAAGTACACTACAAAAGTATCCCGGGATGATTAGGGTCTTCACAAAAATTCTTTACTAATAATTTATTAATAGAACTTCCACTCAGGTTAGACTTTCCCAGGTTTTTATTATATTGAGCACCAAACAGGAACTCCACCAAGTGTTCATTTGCTTTGCTATGAATATCAAATACACAAATTGCCTGAGTAATTTTTTTTTCTCTTCAAGTTTTTAGTAATCCTAGATTGGACTTTCAGGAACTGGGAGGTGTAGGAAATGGCCTGAAGAATTTTTCACCATAATGTAGACTTTCTGGTATTCCATTGTTTTCAGTCACCCTGCCCTTCTCTGGGCCTGGAAGTTGGAATCCAGAGCCTCTTTGATTTAGTTTCTTCTGAGAATATCCTCCATTTCCTGCCAGGTGGAGAACGGTGGTTACCTAACTTGTGTGGTTTGAGGGTTGGCCTTCAGGCCCACTTGCTCCTTATATAGATCGTGAAGCAGTTGACTACCTTACCTCTGACATTCAGAGGAATTTTGCGCCTCTAATTTCTAAGCTTTTTTGGATTGATGAGGGGCAGTTCTTCCTGCTTGCTGTTGGTCTCCATCTCGGCAAACATTTAAGTTCGACTTCCATCTGCTAAGTCATTACCCTTCCTCTATTAGTTTTCCAGGTTCATAAATTGATCTTCAGAGTTACAGATTATCTCCAAGTCTCATTGAAGATGCAGTTTGTTTGAAGCTAGAACAACAGATCATGAAAGACAAATGTCAAATGCTGAGTTAAATGGTGGAAGAGATTTTTTAACAGTTATAGAATATTTATAACTTTGAGCACATTTATTGAGAATAAATTGTTAGAAATGTTGGAGCTCAGTACATTTGTTCTGGTTTTTCAAAGACAATGCTTAAAAACCAAGTTACAATTGAAGTTTCAAAATATGTAAAACCCTTACTATTTTGAGCTAATTGAACTTATATTCTTAGACAAGTTTACCATGCCATAGCTTTAAATTAAGTGTAATTTCTTAACATCTGTGGAGTAACCCCCAATTCTTTTTTTTAGCATAATCTTGTCCCAGTTCATACATAAATACATGTCAGTAGTAATGGTAGCCACCATTTCTGATGCTAGTTTTTAAGACATAACCACCACATCCTACTCAGTCTTACTGCAATGCTACTAAATGGTTCTGAAATAACTAAGTTCCTATGCTGAATTTTATTCCAGAAAATGTAAAACAAGCAGCAAACAAAACCAGTATATTGCTCATATTTCTAGAAGCACTAATGAATATCACATATGAAAAAATACTGACATTTCAAATATGTGTACAGTTGGCAAAATTCTTCTATCAGTGTTTAAGAAAAAAAAACAACAACAGTGCAGGTATTAGCCTGCATGTATATTCAGTTTTGTTCAGTTTTTAGGAAGAAAAAAGTTGACTTAAGATTTTTAAATCCATATTTTCCTCAGCAAACTGACTAGTTTAAAATCTTAACTGTTTGAAAAGACAAAGTAGACACCATATAAATTTATACAAACTATTTTTCAGTCAAAGACTGTTGTAAACTCTTGCACTTATTTTTTTCTATACATTTTTGCATGACTAAATTTCAGCTAGATCACTGGGTATTCATTTGGTATTTGGTATGCCAACTGGTATAAAATGTTTCCAGAGTTTAGACTTCTCCTTTTTTTTAATAGTGCTTTTAATCATACCTTCTCTCTGCTGGTCTTGGAAGAGCTAATCTTATTGTTAGAATTGTCTGTTAGAGTCAGAACAAGTAGGAACAAAGTAAAGCACAATCTCAGGCTAAAAAATATGACTGAAAAAAAAGACATGCCTGTTAGACTATAGGTGAGAACTACTGGAAAAAGGAATGAGGAATCAAATTTATTTAAAATGGTGCACAGAGAATAGCTATTCATGGAACTTAACCTTGGAATAGAGCTCTTAGAGAGTAAGAAAACAAGAGATTCTAGGCTCTGGATCCAGCAGAATGAGCAATGAACTTGAGCCTTGTGTAGAAAGCAGAGAACAGTGGGAAAACACTGACTTGAGAACCACAGAAGCAGGAATACAAACCCAGGCTCTACGATTCACTCATTAGGTGACCTTGGGCAAAGATCAGCCTCTGAACCTGAATCCATATCTCTAAGTGGACATAAATGATGCTCAGCTTTATTAATTGTTATGCTTAGAGATAGTATTTGTAAAATGTCTGGCAGAGTTGGAGCTTAAAGATGATAGGAGCTATTACTATTAATAATAATTTCAAAGCAGAATCAGATTTT
>NW_011888805.1:5987622-6013091 GCF_000151845.1 Pteropus vampyrus
GTCACCCTGCCCTTCTCTGGGCCTGGAAGTTGGAATCCAGAGCCTCTTTGATTTAGTTTCTTCTGAGAATATCCTCCATTTCCTGCCAGGTGGAGAACGGTGGTTACCTAACTTGTGTGGTTTGAGGGTTGGCCTTCAGGCCCACTTGCTCCTTATATAGATCGTGAAGCAGTTGACTACCTTACCTCTGACATTCAGAGGAATTTTGCGCCTCTAATTTCTAAGCTTTTTTGGATTGATGAGGGGCAGTTCTTCCTGCTTGCTGTTGGTCTCCATCTCGGCAAACATTTAAGTTCGACTTCCATCTGCTAAGTCATTACCCTTCCTCTATTAGTTTTCCAGGTTCATAAATTGATCTTCAGAGTTACAGATTATCTCCAAGTCTCATTGAAGATGCAGTTTGTTTGAAGCTAGAACAACAGATCATGAAAGACAAATGTCAAATGCTGAGTTAAATGGTGGAAGAGATTTTTTAACAGTTATAGAATATTTATAACTTTGAGCACATTTATTGAGAATAAATTGTTAGAAATGTTGGAGCTCAGTACATTTGTTCTGGTTTTTCAAAGACAATGCTTAAAAACCAAGTTACAATTGAAGTTTCAAAATATGTAAAACCCTTACTATTTTGAGCTAATTGAACTTATATTCTTAGACAAGTTTACCATGCCATAGCTTTAAATTAAGTGTAATTTCTTAACATCTGTGGAGTAACCCCCAATTCTTTTTTTTAGCATAATCTTGTCCCAGTTCATACATAAATACATGTCAGTAGTAATGGTAGCCACCATTTCTGATGCTAGTTTTTAAGACATAACCACCACATCCTACTCAGTCTTACTGCAATGCTACTAAATGGTTCTGAAATAACTAAGTTCCTATGCTGAATTTTATTCCAGAAAATGTAAAACAAGCAGCAAACAAAACCAGTATATTGCTCATATTTCTAGAAGCACTAATGAATATCACATATGAAAAAATACTGACATTTCAAATATGTGTACAGTTGGCAAAATTCTTCTATCAGTGTTTAAGAAAAAAAAACAACAACAGTGCAGGTATTAGCCTGCATGTATATTCAGTTTTGTTCAGTTTTTAGGAAGAAAAAAGTTGACTTAAGATTTTTAAATCCATATTTTCCTCAGCAAACTGACTAGTTTAAAATCTTAACTGTTTGAAAAGACAAAGTAGACACCATATAAATTTATACAAACTATTTTTCAGTCAAAGACTGTTGTAAACTCTTGCACTTATTTTTTTCTATACATTTTTGCATGACTAAATTTCAGCTAGATCACTGGGTATTCATTTGGTATTTGGTATGCCAACTGGTATAAAATGTTTCCAGAGTTTAGACTTCTCCTTTTTTTTAATAGTGCTTTTAATCATACCTTCTCTCTGCTGGTCTTGGAAGAGCTAATCTTATTGTTAGAATTGTCTGTTAGAGTCAGAACAAGTAGGAACAAAGTAAAGCACAATCTCAGGCTAAAAAATATGACTGAAAAAAAAGACATGCCTGTTAGACTATAGGTGAGAACTACTGGAAAAAGGAATGAGGAATCAAATTTATTTAAAATGGTGCACAGAGAATAGCTATTCATGGAACTTAACCTTGGAATAGAGCTCTTAGAGAGTAAGAAAACAAGAGATTCTAGGCTCTGGATCCAGCAGAATGAGCAATGAACTTGAGCCTTGTGTAGAAAGCAGAGAACAGTGGGAAAACACTGACTTGAGAACCACAGAAGCAGGAATACAAACCCAGGCTCTACGATTCACTCATTAGGTGACCTTGGGCAAAGATCAGCCTCTGAACCTGAATCCATATCTCTAAGTGGACATAAATGATGCTCAGCTTTATTAATTGTTATGCTTAGAGATAGTATTTGTAAAATGTCTGGCAGAGTTGGAGCTTAAAGATGATAGGAGCTATTACTATTAATAATAATTTCAAAGCAGAATCAGATTTTTTTTTATGAAAAACATATCCTCTTAGTGAAGAAGGCAAGATTCACTAATGGAATAAATAGCCAAATTTAGTTGTTAATTCACACTAATTTGGATTCCGTGATTCTGTTTAGTGTCTGTATGTTCTCATTTTGGATATACTTTGTAGCCTGCATTCCTCAAATCGTGGTGTAATAGATTTTGACATCTCAAAGTTTCATCGTCTGGCTGACCCACCATGGAGTAAGTAAGGACACAGATCTTGCACTGTGGAGGTGTGATGTGATCACTCAATATTACTTGATGTTTTCATATTTATAGTGCACACATACAAGCCAGGTAAACCAAGTATTCAGCCCACCAGAACTAAAACTCTTAAAATACAGTAACGTTTTGATCAATATATCACTAGAAACTAGTTTTCTGAGTTCTTTATAAATAGGCCTTATTTTTCATTGATAAGAAAGTTACAAGACTCTTGTTCTTATAATTTCTCTAAAGTGCCATTTGTATATGTCATCTGTATTTATTACATAGAATTTTTTATAATTTCTTATTTTATTTAAACATTCCAAAATGCTCTTCCAAATTGCAGTTAAAGTGGTGTATTGATCTATATCAACTTTTTTTTTATTGTAGTAAAATACACATAACATAAACTTAGCACTTTAATTAACTGTTTTTAAGTGTATGGTCCAGTTACATTAAGTACGTTGGCATGATTGTCCACCATCACCACCATCCATCTCTAGAATTTTTTCATCTTCTCAAATTGAAACTCTCTACCCATGAAACAATAACTCCCCACTCTTCCTCCCTCCAGCCTCTGATAAACTCTATTCTACTTTTTGTCTCTGAAATTGACTATTCTAGGTAACTGGTATATTTTTGTGTGTGTGTCTGGCTTATTTCACTTAGCACAAATTAATGTCTTCAAGTTTCATCTATGTTGTAACATATATGAAAATTTCATTCCTTTTTAAGGTTGTGTTACTTTTGTTTTCTTCCAAAGGCATAATTTATTCATTAACCTTTTAAATAGACTTTATTTTTTAGATCAGTTTTAGGTTCACAGCAAAATTGGGTAAAAGGTACAGAGATTTCTCATTTATCCCCTGCCCCACACAGCCTCTCCCATTACCAACATCCCCCACCAGCGAGGTACATTAGATATTTGTTACAATAGATAAACCTACATTGACACATCATCATCACTCAAAGTCCATAGTTTACATTATGGTTCACTCTTGGTGTTGAATATTCTATGAGTTTAGACAAATGTGTAATGACACCTATACACTACTATAGTATCATGCAGAGTTTTTTCATTGCCCTAAAAATCCTCTGCTCTCTGCCTATTTATCCCTTCCTCCCTACAACCCCTAGAAAACACTGATCTTTTTACTGTCTCTATAATTTTGTCTCTACCAGATCATATAGTTGGAATCATAGAGTATAGGACCTTCTTCAGATTGGCTTCTCTTGCTTAGTAATATGCATTGAAGTTCTTCCATGTCTTTTCAGGATTTGATATGTCATTTCTTTCTGGCATTGAATAATTCCATTGTCTAGATGTACTGTAGTTTATTTATCTATTCACCTACTGAAAAGCATCCTGGTTGCTTCCAGATTTGGGTAATTATAAATAAAATGGCTACAAACATCTGTGTGCAGGTTTGGGTAGACATAAGTTTTCAACTTCTTTGGCTAAATACCAAAGAATGCAATTGTTGGGCTGTATGATAAGAATATGTTTTGTTTGTAAAAAAACAGCAAATAGTCTTCAAAATTAGCTCTACCATTTTGTATTCCCACCACTAATAATGAGTTTCTGATGATCCATAACCTCACCAGCATTTGGTGTTGTTGGTGTTCCATGTTTTAGTTATTCTAATAGGCGTGTAGTGGTATCTCATTTTTTAATTTGCATTTCCCTAATGACATATGATATGGAGCATCTTTTCAGATGCTTGTTTGTCATCTGTTTATCTCCTTTAGTGAGGTTACTGTTAAGGTCTTTGGCCCATTTTTTTAATTGTTGTTGTTTTTTTTTTTATTGTTGGGTTTTAAGAATTCTTTGCATATTCTGGATAACAGTCCGTTATCAAATATGTCTTTTGCAAACATTTCCTTTCAACCTGTGGTTTGTCTTCTCATTTTCTTGACACTGACTTTTGCATAACAGAAGTTTTTAGTTTTAATAAAGTCCATCTTAATTACTTATTTCATGGATTGTGCCTTTGGTGTTCTATCTAAAATGTCATCACCATACCCAAAGTCACCTAAGTTCTCCTATGTTATCTTCTAGAAGTTTAATGTCTTGCATTTTACATTTAGTTCTGTGATCCATTTTGAGTTAATTTTTGTGAAAGATACAAAGTGTGTATCTAGATTTTATTTTTTGCATATGGACGTCCAGTTGTCCCAGCACCATTCATTAAAAAGAGTATCTTTTTTCTTTGTATTGCCTTTGCTCTTTTGTCAAAGACCAGTTACTATATTTATGTTGGTCTATGTCTGGGCTCTCTATTCTGTTCCATTGAACTATTTGTCTATTTTTTCACTAATGCCACACTGTCTTGATTGCTGTAGCTTTAATGTAAGTCTTGAAGTTGGGTAGTGTCAGACCTCTGACTTTATCTTCTTTAATATTTTGTTGGCTAGGCTGGGTCTTCTGCCTTTCCATCTAAACTTTAGTATGAGTTGTCAATATCCATGAAATAATTTGCTGGGGTTTTGATTGGGTGTTACATATATTTTTAAAAGTTTAATTCGCAGCGTTTGGAGGGTGTCCTGCTAGAATCCCACACAAGGTTAAAAAGTGACCACTAAACGTAAGGCTTTTGGAGTGGAGTGAAAACGAATGATGAGAAACAGGACAGGCATGGTGGAGGTCACGCTGACGTCCCATATAGGTTTATGACCCTCATGCTACCCTAGTTCCAGCTCTGATAACAAATCAGAATATTGCAGATGTAGATAATAATTTCACTAATTCAGAAATTAATTTATATCATTGAAATTTTGTTATATATACCTTTTTTTCAGAAAAAAAATACAACCAGAACAAATTAAACTCCCCTCTTTTATCCCATTTCCATGTCTTCATTAGACAGCATTAAATATTTGAGCAAAAACAAACAAACAAAATGACTGGAATGACTACAATGCTACTTGGTAAATGAGAGAAAGAGAGACATGTACTTCTTCAGAGTTAACAGCAAGCAAAGTCTTATTTCCAATAAAAACTTTTGCTTTGTTGACTATTTTAATATGCCACAGAATGAATAATTATGTTTAAAGTGTCAATAAAATTAAAGGAGACAAGAAGGAGGTGCCTGCCATGAAGCCAGAACTGAAAACTTCTTTTGAAGCTGTAAAATATCATTAATCTTTGAGTGAAGTGAAAACAATCCTCCCTCTATTCTCACATAGACAGCTGCTAATAGTTAGGTAGTTTCAGGAAAAAAAATATTTTGACATGGAAAATGCTAGTGCATTTGGGCATGGGCAACTATGTCTAGAATCCAAACTTATTCAACCAATAAAATATTTTTTAAAATGAATTTCATTAAAAATATTTTTAATGAGTATATCCAACAGTACCCATAATGTTTTTTTTCTTAATCATTTCTGTACTACATTAATAAATTTATAATCAGTTTCCCTCACCCATTTAAGAAATTATGGCTGGTATCAAAGAAATCATCATTCAGATCATAATCACTTTTTTGTTGTTTTACTTTATCAGCATTCTCATATGAATATGTTAAATTTAATATACCTACTGTTTAAATGCCAAATACCACTCATGATCTATGGAGTTGCACCATTAGCTTATATATTTCTATTTATATATAGGGCCATTAATTTAAGTGAAAACTGCCAAAATTAATGAGTCATGTCCATGAGCACATGCTCATTTTTATGGTTTCCCCAAGTGAACCTGAATCATGGATCTTGCTTTCCCAGCTCAGCTAGACTCAACAAACTTTTACTCTTGTAATTAAGGCATAGGTCATTGCTTTGGGTAGAAACTGATTCCAATAGTGCTCAGAAGAACTATTAATCTATTCCCGTTGGACATTGTTTGAACTTTAGTCTTTTCCATCATTTAACAAAGATGAACACATTACAAAGTCTTATTCTAAAATTACTAGATTTGCTCTTCAAACATACTTGAAATGGCACTATCTCCTTTAAAGGAAACATTACCTGTTCAGTGAATTATTATAAAAGTAGACAAGATAATATAAAATTATTTGCTGTAATTCTTTGTTTTCAACTCTCAGAGCTAGACTAATGAAGAATTTCATACATTTAATTTTAGCAAATCAACATTTGCTGAGCTCCTAATGTATATCGAACTAAATGAGATGGTTATTTGAATTTCATAAAAAGTGGAACAATAATTTCAGACTGGAAAATCAGTTTTTATGTATATACTCATATTTTTAACCAATTTTTAAATGTATTAATCAGATTTTGAACAATATAATACAATTATATTTTTTGATCTAACTGAAAAGGGGGTGATAAACAAAATATCTACTAATTATGCAGCCTGTTACAAAGTAAAGTATTCAATAAATTGCAGTAATTATTATTATTGATAAAAGTATTATGTTTTATTTTTGTAGTATTCATTAGTCATCAAAACAGTTTCCAATGCCTGTCATTAACATAAAGAGTTGGCTAGAATGTTTTCATAAATTTTTTATTCATTCTTCTATGCATTTAAATTTCTTCCTAAAAAGATAAGCTTCTTGCTTTCAAATCAAACTCAACCTTAATTTATGCCAAATATTACAGATAATTTATTAATATATTTATACCATATTTTTTCCTTTTTGGTCACATTTAATTTTGTCTATATTGTGAAACATAATTATTTATATTATATAATTTCCTTAATGTTCGTTTGTCAAATGATATGCTAAAATTAAAATTTTGGCTTAAATTTGACTAAATATTACATAAATGTGTGAGTTTTGAGCTCTGTAATTATAAGAAATATATCTGTTTTGAATTTAATCTAAGTTTAAAATATAAGAATGTCTTCATTGTATGATTTTAAAATTAAATTGTTAATTAGAATTTTAAAATTAACATTTTCAATATAATCTCTATTAGTCCCACAACGTTATAGCTATGGAAGCAGCGTATAAAGGAAAAAAGCATTGATTTTGGAGTGAGAATGAATACAGACCTTTGCCATAGGTCCAGAGAAGCTAAACTGAATGAATGGAGTATGGCTTGGTCCGTGGGGACGTTAAAGCAGGATTGCCTCATTCATCCTGGTAATGTGCATTATAACTGCTATACGCCATAACTTCTGTCTAAGAGACTTTAAACATTTAGCTTAATTTTGCTAAGACTGAAATTATAGCAACACCTATTTCACATATTGTATGGACCACATTAGATAATACATGGGACAATGCTTCAAAACTTGCAAAGTGTTAGGCGAATATTTGTTATGATTTGAATATTTTCCATGTGATTTTGTTTTCGGATTTCAGGCTTTAGGATATCTTTTAAAAAAATCCAACAATTCCTTCTTTGATAATGGTAGAAAACACTTATAAGATTGAAACATGATAAATAAAGAAGGGTCCCAAATCTGGTAAAAATCCCTGGCACTATGAAAGAGAACACAAAGAGAAGATTTTGGGTAGAGTTAATAGAACTCAGAGTTCTTCAAAGTAAGTAGAAACCTTCACAGTCAAAATGAATAACCTATTGTTTGTTTGAGACAACTAGATTGGGGTAGACTGGATGGTCTCTGAACCACCCTGAAACCCATTGACATCATGTTTTGGAAGAGGTGGCAAGACTGAATAAGGAAATGTAAAAACATGGCTCCTTGGCAAGAAGAGTGCATTGGTACAATGTGGTGGAGAAATTCTCAGTGTATAACAGTCCTACAACTGTGAATTATCCTTAAGCAAAATAAAAACAGGTCACATGAGTACACACACACACACCTTTCGTCATACGAATTTTCTTCTCTTGAGCAATGGAGACTTCCAAGATGCTAACTTAAAAAAAGAAAAAAACCAAACAAGAAAACCAGCAACTGAAAGCCAAAAAAATTGAATAGAGGCATCAGTTAGCACATACCACACAGAGACAGCTTTTGTAATTCGAGTCCAGGCAAATTCCAGATTGCTAGACAAAAAAGCTGAAAATCCTCAGAACAGCAAAATAGATTCCATATTTGCTACAATGTCTAATTTTCAACTAAAATTTATTAGTTATATAAAGAATTATACAAAAAACAAGGAACAAAGGTATCAATAGAAACTAATTTAAAGAGGGCCCAGGGGTTGAATTTAACAGTTATAAACTTCAAAACAGTATTATAAATATATTCAAGTAATGAAAGGAAATTTGTTCTAATAATTAAAGAAAAACATCATTTTAATGAGTAAATATTTAGGGATACCAACAGAGAACTGGAAACTAGTTTTAAAAACTAAAAATTCTAGATCTAAAAAAGTACAACCAAAATTAAAAAAAAAAAAAAAACAACTGGCAATAGGCTCAACTACAAAATTTAGATGACACAAGAAAAAAAATTAGTGTACTTGAATATAGACCAATAAAAATTATCTCACCTGACAAATGAAAAGATTGAAGAAAATGAAAACATTTTGCAACAGTATCAAGTGATGCAGCACACCTATAATTAGAGTCTCAGAGAGAAGACTGAAAGAAATGGGCAGGAAAAAAACAAAACAAAACAAAACAAAACAAACAAACAAACAAACAAAAAACATTAAAAAACATACTGTCTTAAGTTTTCCTAAATTTGTTTAAAAACATAAACATAAATCCAAGATGCTCTGTGAAATTGAAGTAAAATAAAAACAGAGGCAATCATACTCAGGTACATCAGATTTAACTAATGAAAGCTAAAAATAAATAGAAAGTTTGAAAGTGTGGAAATGAAGAGGAAATCTTACTTAAAATGTGAATCAGAAAGCCCTGAAGGGAGAGCTCTCATGTATTACCACTCATTGCGCCTTGCAGATTCCAATAGGAAGAAGCGAATCCTTACATTTCTGGACAAGAAGAAGCTTACCGTACTAGTCCATCAGAAAGAAGGAAGATTTTTCTCCTAGCCAAACAGCAGACCCAGCTAATAAGAAACTGCCATGACTCAGCCAATGAGAAGCCACTTTACTTCAGACTCCCAGTTTTCTTCCAATGGATATCTTGTTTATAGTAGCCCCTCCTAATTCCCTCCTTTTTCTCTATAAAGTAACTGTTCTTCTCCTTTGTTTTCAAGACTTGCCTATGGCTTGCCATATCTTTTATGTCCTAAATTTCAATTCCTCTGCCATTCTCAAACAATCAATTTTGCTGGTAACATAACCAGCAACTTTAGTTTTAAGGATGATAAAAGCAGCAAGAGAAAAATGATGTGTGAGAGAGATAATAGTATAATTAATGTTTGACCTTTCAATAGAAACAATGGAGGCTGAAAGATATATGGATGATATATGCAATATGCTGAAAAAAATTATTATTCAAGATATCTATAGTCGGAGAAATTATCCTTCAAAACTAAAACTAAAATAAAGATATTTTTGTATTAAAATAATTGAGAGGAATTAATGCTATCAGAATAGCACTATTTAAAATGCTATAGAATTTTCTTCAGACTTAAGAAAAATTGCACCAGTTAGTAATTCAGGTATACCAGAAGGAATAAAGAACACCAAAATATATGATACGTGAGTTAATTTAAATATATTTAATTAGCTTTTTATTAGCTTTTGAAAAAAAACATACATATTAAACCTGAATTTCTATTATTATATCATTGGAATTATACACACACACACACACACACACACACACACACAAAATAAGTGACCTATATTCAACTGGAAGTCATTTAATACTAATTAGTAGATTTTGATAAGTTGAAGTTGAATGTTGTAATTCCTAGAGAAACCACTAATAAATTATAAAGCTCTATATTAAAAAGTCGATACAGGATTTACAATAATACGCTGCTACATATTTGCATAACACAAAAGAGCAGGAAGGAAGGGGTAGAGGCAAAAAACAGAAATGAAACAAAAATAACAGCAAAATGGCAGACTTAAAATCCACAGTATAATTTTATTAAATGTGAATTGACTAAACACACAAAATACAAAGCAGAGAATGTGAAACTCCGTTTAAAAAGCAGGACTCTATTTGGTGCTACCTAAAATAGACATACTTTAAATACAAAGACACGAATAGGTTGAAAGTAAAAGGATAAAAAACAATGTGCATGCAAACAGTAAGCATAAGAAAAATAAAGTTGCTATATTAAGACAAAATAAACTTCTAGCCAAAGAACATTATTTCGGAAAAAGTGAAACATTTCATGAAGTTAAAAGAGTCTATACAAGTAGACGCAACAATAAAAAAATGCATATGCACCTAATAAAGAACCCTCCAAATTAGCAGAACTAATAGGAGAAATAGATAAATTTAAAACCATAGAAGATTTTAATACTCCTTTCTCGATATACGATAAAAAAAAAAGTTGACAGAAAATCAAAAGAAAATAGAAGACTTGAACACTATCAACCAACTAATTGATATGTATAGGAGACACCACACAACGAAGTGATATAAAATCTTTTCAAGCATGCATGGAGTCTTTACCAATACAGACCACAGACCATATAATAATTCACAATAAATTTAAAAGATTGAAATCCCCTAAAGTGTTTTTTTTAACAACAAAATTAAATTTTAATTTAAACAGAAATATATCTAGAAATTCCCCCCAAATATTTAGGAATCAAACAATTTGGAAGTTAAACAAATATTTGGAAATTAAATTGTCCAATTGGCCAAAGAAGAAATCAAAAGGAGAATTAGAAAATATTTTAGATGAATGATAACAAACACATGATATATTCAAAATTTATTAAATGAAACTAAAGCAGTTCTTAAAATTTATAACATTTAGGGCTTATATTGAAAAAAAGAAAGATCTAGAATCAACTTAAGAAGCTAAAAAAAAGAATCTAACATTAAACTCTATTTTAGTAGAATGAATGAAACAAGAAAAAGAATGGCAATCAATGAAATAAAAAAGAGTAAAGCAATAGAGAAAATAAGTGAAACAAGAAGGCGGCTTTTTGAAAAGTTCAATAAAATTGGTAAAACTCCTGTTAGTCTGATCAATAAAAAATGAGCAAATATATAAATTATCAATATGAAAAATAATGAAAGCAAGTTCTATAGATATTAAAAGGATATTATGACAAAATTTATGCTAATAAATGTAATTCTTAGATTAAATGGAGTTCTTTACAAGAAACCAGAAAAATATGACTCAAGAAGAAACAGAAAATCTGAATTGCCCCATGTCAATTAAAATATTGAAATCATAATTAAAATGCTTTCTCCAAAGAAAATTCCAAGCCCTGATGATTGGTAAATTCTATCGAGCATTGCAGAAAAAAATATCAATTCTACAGCAGCGTTATCAGAAAATAGAAGAAAATAAAACATTTCCAAATGCATTTTATGCGATCAATATTCCTCTGATATAAAAATTAGAAAGGAGAAAATTATAAGGATAAAAACTATAGACAAATATTCTTCATAAGCTTAGTTGCAAAGATTTTTAGTGACATTAGCAAGTTAAATACAAAAAGCATATACAAAAGAGAACAAAATATTTGTGTTTGAGATACAATAAATTGGTAAATGAGGAAAGGTAAAGAGTGCACTTTAAAGTCAGATGTGGATTCACATTATGCTTTCATTTGTTTTATAACTGAAATATTTCTAAATCTGCATGCCAACTATAAAATTGGAAGAAGAAAAGTCATTTCACTGGGTTATTGTGAGGAATAAGTGAAATAATATATTCACATTGCTTAAAACAGAACCCAGGGCATGGAACAAGATCAATAAATTTTTAGATATAGGTAATGAAAGGAAATCAACTATTAAGATGCATATGTTGAAGGTAATGTTAAATAAAATGTAGATTTTATTGTACACCTATCAATGGATAGTTGAATCAGATAGTGAAATATTCAAAACTTTAGTTTAAGAAGAGTATTCTGTAGAAAATGGGTTGGATATTTATTTAAAATATTTATGTGTTTATGGCAGTAGTAGTCTAGGCAGGGAAACTAAAATTCAGGTATTTTCAGAGAAAATAAATGTTTTGAACATTGCCAAAGTAGAATGGAGAAATCTGTATTCTGGAGATGAAGGAGAAGATGCAATGGTTCTGAGGCTTTTATCTGGATGAACAGAAGAAAGATAACTACAAAATGAGATAGAGAAAAAGTATAGACATTCTTTTCTAGAAAAAGGATCAGTAAGGCATTTATGATGTCAAAGTGATCCAGCTCTCCCTTCTGGATATAGTATGCTCTATATTCACTGGAACTTTCTGCTCTTTAGGTAAGTCCTTTAACTTCTCTTAGCTTCAAATGACTCATCTCTATTGGAAACAGAAAGGGGAGGTAGGGATTAACAAATGCCTGATATAATTACCAGTGAAGATAGAGACCTATGCAAACATGAATTTACTGCTGTTATTCAAACAGCATGTAATCTAATCAAATAGAGTATTTGCTTAAGCTAGGCTGTTATCCGATTTAGAGCATGCTTTTCCTATAGTCAAAGGCAACCTGTATGTGTCCACAGGGGGCTCCAATGTCAGGGGGTACCATCATTTGTTCTCATGAAAGAAGGCAGTCTTTGTTCTTTCTCATCTCCTCATTGCAGAATTAAATACTGTATAAAATGACTTGCCCTAGGTTTAGGCAAACTCACTTATGAATTAGAAATTAAAAAAAAAAAAGAGGATCGGGAATTTGTAAAATACATCTGTACACAAAGCAGGATATTAAACATTTGTAAAAACTACCATAGTGCAAGGGAATATGTGGGAATATCATGACTCTGCTACTGAATCCTCCTAGATTTTATAGGAGAGGGACATCATCTTGCATCTAACTGGAACACACAGAGAAGACTTCAGGGAGAAAATGACTTTATATTGGCTTTAAAAAAATGTGAACCTTCATGCTTAATCTCCCCATAAAGAACTCTCCTTTTTTTCTTCTTCTTTCTCTTATAGTATCTCCCTCACCACCTCAGGTATAGGCTCCTTCATGGTCTTTCTGTTCACTCTCTAATCCCACAAAACTCTGCTGCCAACCAAAAAAAGTTGAGAAATCTGTAAATAAGTGTTAGAATAGGAGCATTATAGTGTTGAATAACTCAAAAAGATCTTAGAAACTTTGGCTAGAAGTAAACGATAAAGATTTATTCAAGGGTCTTAGAGTTTGTAATCAGGGAACATAGCTAGCCAAAATCCATAAGTGTTTCAAAGAAGAAAAGTTAAGATTTCTTATAGTAAAAAGTACATTTTAGAATGATCAGTCCTATATTCTCAGCCCTAGAGTTAATCCAAGATCATTATGAGTCACATGTCAGGTGTCCAGGTGATGAATGCCAAGTGGTTTGGAAGATGGGCACCAGGAGATCTGGTCATTCCTGGTGGTCTGGATAATAGATGTTGAGTGGATGTCAGGTGGTCTGCATAAGTGAGTCCTTCAAGGTTTAATAAGAGGGTTATCTGGAGGTCTGGTGTATGTCCAGGTATTGACACACAACAAACCAATGAATATTTAGGCATCGATGTAAGACTGGAAAGTTCAAAAGAAGTTAGAAGAAGAATAAAATTATTTCTTCATATCTCAATTTTCATAATGTTAATAATTTTAGTAGCTTATTTAAGTTGACTCTATTTTATATATTTCCTCTATTACTCAGCAGCCACCTCCCCCACCCCCTCCCCTGGTATCCGTAGTTTAATGTGCAGAGAAAAAAAATACATATTTAATGGTAGAATTTCAGGAATTTGCAATATTAGCAATGGTAATTTTTAGGAGAAGGTCTCTGTTAACAACTGGGAAATCAGCTCTGCTTATTAATTTTAAGTGGCCAATAATCTGAAGCTATATTCAAATAGTATGAATCTGAAAAGTTTCAGAATGGCAATTGGAATGTGACTTTTTGGGAGTCATCTTTAGAAAGATCAAAAGAGAACATTACTGTGCAATGTGCAATGTCAATACAGAACCCAAAAATTTGAAAAATGACTAGGGATGGCCTTTGGATTGAGTCTGAAGGGACCAGTCAGTCAAAGAAAAATACCATTTATGTACCCCCTAGGTGTATAGAAATGTAAAACATGGACATGTGATATTTGAACTGTTGAGAAACCTGAATATTAAATTGGCAGCTGTGCAGCACAGTTGTTGTGGCCAAGTCATTATTAAATTCCTCCCTAAAATATCCCATTGGTTGAGTAAGGGGAATATTTAGATAATCATCCAGAATTTCACTAGAAAGTTGTATACTGTCTCTGTACTTGAGGCTAATGAACATAGGCCCTTTGAAACATCCTTAAATATGAATTCTCTGGGTATCTTTTGTTTCGCTTTACTTTATTTACAGGAAACATTATTCTTTGGCTACCTGGACTTGTTACAGCACTTGTTTCTCCGCATGCATCTAAATGCTTATGCTTAACGGTCAATTAATAAATCTAAAAACGACCTAATTTTTCCTTCCTTGAGGTAGGAGTTTCTACCAGAAATGTTGGCTGAAATGTGGTTTTAAAATTTCTATGCATGAAAAACAAGGAATGGGTGGGTGGTCAGTACAAAGCGGTAGTCACAATAGGAATCAGAGCAAACTGAAAAGCTCCCTGTGGAAATCACCACGTGTCTATTTAGAGATAAAAATATCTAAAGACCCCTGTTGAGCTGTGAGCTTCTACAGCAACAATAAAGCTAATTAAATGTCACCTAAGAACAGAGTTTTTAGCGATTTGGCTTAAAGTGTAAACAACAACAAAAGGTAATAGAAGAAAACATAAAATATCATGGAGCTAAACTTGTAAATCAGTGAAATGAATGAATTACCAATGATAGCAGAATAGCATATTGCTTTTAAAAAAACAAAGGAGAGTGATGACTCCCCTACCTTGGAAGCTCCTGACTAAAAAAAGTAAAGGTATGAATTATCTTAGAGCTTCTGAAGATGAAGCCTCCTATCAGAGCTACTAATAGCATATTGGAAAGTTATACTGGGAGCTGGAGGTCCCCAGGTTTCTGAGTCAGGACATAAATGACAAATAATGACCACTATGGTTTCTTCCAGAAACATCCTGAACTAAAACAGTTGGATACGTATTTAAGTTTCATTTTCTTTAAAAAAGAAAACCTCCAGAAAGTTATTGAGTTCTCTGACTCCTCAAATCTACTTCTTTCTCAACTTCTTTCTTGTGAAATTCAATTGTTAGTGACTGAGATCCCACAAATGTACTTAGCACTTGGCCCACTTCTGTGGAAAGCTGAAAAGAAGTGAAAGATGTGATTCACATCTGTACTTTTTCATTAGATCACCATTAGGACCTGAAAACTCTTTCTGTTGCCTGGCTTTCGCCTGGTTTTCCTGATGAGGAAGGTTGTTATCAAATGCTCACTTCTTCTCAAAGCCTCTCTTCTTTATACTCTGTTGAGCATCATTGACTAATTTCTTGAGGGCTAAGCCTGTCTTACTCATTCTTGAAGGCTGAAGTGTCTAGTAGAATGTCTTGTGCATAGTTGGCACACCTTAAATATTGGTTGAATTTTACTGCCTAGTCAGAAAAACAAGTACCAGATTCATGAAGGAACAAGTAACCATAACATTACAAAGTAATGAGTGTGTAGGTAACAAAATAAGTGGTACATGCAAGATGATACGGGAGTTTTGAGAAAAGCAAAACCCATATGCAAGACCGAAGAATGACTTTTTCCAGTTCCTTAGAAATTGAAATATATGTTTTACATATCTCCTTTGACCTCTTGATCAATGCAATAACAACAACACAACTAACATTTTTTTTATCTACCAGATACTGTTTTAAGTGTTTTATATTCATTAGGCACTAGTCAGGGATTATTTCCACTTTATAGTTTAGAAATTTGAGACTCAAAGAAGTCAAACAATTTTTCTAAAGTTACACATTTAGTAGATAATGAAGATTCAAATCTTGTTTTCTAACCCTAGCACCAGCTCGTTCCAACATTTCTTTTTCTAGAAAACTATACTTGTCCTCAGGAGCTTCATAGAATGTGTCAGGCATTTACATAGCCAGAAAAATAAACATGGCACATTCCTGAAACATTCATTTTACCCATAAAAACAATCTGAAAAAAAAAATCGCAGACATATTAAAAATAATGTTAATTTTAAAAATAAATGAGAAATTAACCCAAACTCAGCCTTTAAGAAAGACTATAAGGATGACTGCTCTTTAAAGAAAAAATTAGACTTTCTTCAAATAGCTAACTATAATGGATGTCTGTTGAGGTTGACTACTCAGCACCCATTCACTCTTTCCTTTGGATATTTGCATCTCCTAGTTTCCTACCGCCTCCATTGCCTGCAAACATAACTACCGAGAACAGTGTGCCTTTCCTCGACTCACCGAGAGATCAGCACAAAGCCTAAACTGTGCTGATCAAGGTTCCTTTTCCGGGATTTCAAATCTTGAGCCCAAAGTCAAAAGAGGTGTTTGGGACTTTGCCTTCTAGTTCTCATGGCTCAATCACGAAGGCAATAAGGTGTTTGTTGCCACAAAATCCCCGGGAGCCACCTGCTTCCTGAATTTTCTGACCCTGGTTCTTGTGTTTCCCCTTCAGTTTTGCGTTCTCACTCAGCAGCTTATAATAAGAAATTCCCTTTTTACTTAAATTGTTTAGTTTACCTTGTCTGTAACTGACGAACCTGATGAATGTACAAGCTCTCCATGCTGATTAAAATATAAAATGTAAATATAATATAAATTTATGTTTAAGTATAATATTTAAATGTAATATATATAAATATTCATATTCAAAAAATTTTAAATGTTAAAAACTATTTCAACACATTTTGCCTATGTTGTACAATGTAAATATAAACTTTTGTTATATAACTTATATAACAAAATTTATATAAGTTTTGTTGCCTTGAATTATATAATCTTAGAATTGTAGAAATATATTACAGAAAGAGACTTAAAGATTATTTCATCCAGGCTTAACTGACAAAGAAATTGAAGACTGAAATAGATAAAATAATTGGCTTAGATGACCTTGGACCAAAAGTCCAGATCTCCTGGTTCATGGCCATGCTTCGTTATTTAAAAGCCTAAATGCATTTAAATTTATATTAAGTCCTATCAGCACTTTGTTCTTGTGGGAGAAGCTTTGCAAGTTTGTCATAAGGAAAGTCATTTCAATTCTATTCAACTGGCATGTAAACCTCTGACGCAGGGTCCATCCCTTTCTCAAACAGCTAATATGTTGCTGGGAACAAAAGGGCAGCCAATAAAATATCTCTTCAGTATGTACATTATGACTTCTTTCTGCCACCTAAAGGGTTGAAGAAGGGTATGCCCATTAGAATTCAAGATACATGACTCAGAATTTTTCTTAAAGGGGATTTCTCTGACTTTTCGAAGCAAAAGAGCTGCAGGAAGCATTTTGATCTCTTTTCCTCCCACACAGGCCGACTGCCTGGACATCTGGCAACCACCTTCTCAGTGCCCCAATTCTCCGTATATCACATGGAAATACTGATGTCTGGGCCTCAGTTCCCACCCGTCTTTGGAACTGAACTTTGAAATTTATAACTGAAAAATCTCTGAATTAGGTGAAATTGCATACAAATCCACTGACACTTAGCAAAATGTTTAGAGAAGAAGGATGTGGCTGGTTAAAAATGTCACCCAAAACACTTTTCTGATTAAAAATTAAGTTCTTCCCATGCCTGGCATTCAGGAAGGAGCCACATTTTTTAGAAAAATATACTTTTTAGATATGCCTGACACATATTTGATCCACATGTATAACTAAGAGCTTTTATGTTTTGGTGGCCTGGCTGAAGAAGAAAAGAAACAAAAAACTTCATGGAAAATTGAGATGGAGAGTTATCATCCCTGTCCGAAAATAGGCCTTTTCTTTTAATCAGAAAGTGTTTGCTTGGTAAATGCCTCTATAGCGACTCATTTGTGACCCTCAAGCACTCAGTGCAGCTCTAGGCACATAGAGGATTTTCACAGAGCGCCTTAAATTAGCATGACAAAGATGGATAGTGCAAACGATATAATCTTTGGCATTGGATAGATTTAGGTCTAGATTCTGTTTTCACCACTTATTGGCCAACACAACATGGTACAATTGACTAACTTTTCTGAGCCTTAGTTCGCTCATCTGTAAAATAATGGTAATAAAAATATATGCATCATTATCGTTAGGCTTAAATAAGAAAAGTAAAACTTCAGGCATGTAGCACTTTTTCAATGATGTTCTTCTCCCTTGAGTAGTTCTTATTTTACAACAGTTCACGGCCTGTAGTTTCATTCTAATCTGAAATCAGGATTAACGTAAAGGGACATGCTGAGAATCCAGAGGGGACGAGAAAGATGAGAGTTGGGTCCTTGGACATGCACAGCTTTGCCGTTTCCTCAGCATGTCCATGAGAGTGAACTGTTGTTATATGACAACTACTATCACTCCTATTGTCTGAACTTGGGAGTGGGCATTGATAGCACAGGAGGCGTGAAAAAGAGGCATTTTAGAGTCTGTCTCCATAGCAACAACAGCGATAGTGATGATGATGATGATATGATGATGATGATGATGATGATGATGATGATGATAAATATGTCTGTGAAATTTCTTAACCCCGTCCTTATTGTCTGGAAGGACAAGAAGAAAAACTGATTTTTGGAGTTCAGAGCTTGCTGCAAATTGATAAATTAGTGTGAGCATCAGAGTGCCCTGATCTTTCTCTGGCTGCCCTCTCTTTGGTTTCTCTTTCCCAGTGGTGCGCTTCTTTTTCCTCTAGGTCTGAAATAACTATGGGGCGGTTCCATCTGGTTTTCCCTTTGATGAAGCTGAAAGAGTGTGCCATAGGTGTTTTCAAGTCTTGTGTGTATTCTGGAAAAGTAAGTAAAGGATTTAGAAAAGCCATTTCCTTGCAGTTGTGTTTAACTCATAGTGCATGATAGCAGCTCTTCTCAATCGGTATGGGTTACATGTGTGCGAGGAGATATTGATCCCTTCAGCCCTCAGGGTGGCTGAAGCCCTGGGGTGGCCATTTCTGACCAAGAGCAGTTTTGTCTGAGCTCTGCAGATTAGGTAACAAGTAGTGCAGAGTCCAATGATGCATCTTGCTATCACTGCAGGTGACAAAGCATGATGAGCCACATTTAGCATTCACCTTTCCTCAGGAATGTGACTGATGAACCAAGATCATCAAGGAGGTGATCTACCACCTGTACAATCCTTTAGCAGCTGGCCTCAGAGAATGCCACTGTCCATTGTGTTCCTCTACTGGGAATTCATGGGAGAAGCTTGTCTTTTAGGAGTCCCAAGAAAAAGCCTGTTGTCCAAAGTTATCTGGTCTGAGGAAGCCTGGCCAGGTCCCTGGGCAGCAGCAGGACCAGTTAGTAGCTTCAAACCTGTGTGTTCACTTAGCATAACAAATGTTCATATTACTTTTATCAATGAAAGAAGAAAAAGCATTAGTTTATCTAATAAAATTTCACTTCTATAAATTTTTAGATGGGAAAAAAAGAGGTAATATTTTTGTTACTTCATTTTGCGAACAAAGAATCTCTGTTGAAAATCAAGAATTCCATGTCACTATTCTAAATGGACTAAAAAATTATGTTTAAGTGTCACATTAACCAATTTGGAAATTTTTATTTTGAAGTCGTATATAAACTCAACAGTTGATATCATCTCTGATAATTTGGTTTTATGATAATTAAGTAATACAAAGATAATTTCAGCAAGTTCCATATAAACTTCCACAAACTACTTATACCATACGTTAATGTGCTATGTAAATACTATACTTGTCTATTTGAGCCATGATTAGAAAAGGTTGGGAAGAAACTTATTGTATATGCTCCTATCCATGAGTTCCAGTAACACTGAGAAAGAAAAACAATCCAACTAATGGTTATCATTAGAGGATGCTGTGGAACTGACTGATTATTTTGACATATGATAAAGAAAATAAAAGATTCAAACTTAAGTCCTTCCTTTCCTGTAAAATTGATGTCATTGTGTACCACATCATAGTGGAGTTTCTCTTCATAGATGTGTTCCAATTAAGCAATAAAAAATAGAATGATATTGTAACCCATAATAAATTAATGGATTGAGATCTTGAGCATCGGCGGGTGTCAAGCTCACAAAACAGGAGAAACATTAACTACATACTTCTTTATAGATGAACATAACACCAGTGAAGTAGTCTTCAGAACTAGAAACCTGCATCTCATCATGCTGCCTATTTATAGGAAATTCATATAAAACCACACCACTGTGTTATAAGCGGCAAAAATAACCAGATATCTGCAAAAAATAAATTGAACAACAACAACAAATTAGAATTGGAAGGTGAAATCTAAAAATTAAAAGATACTTGAAAACAGTGGTGTGTGTTAAACCAACTCTTTGGGGAAAAGAAGTCCTGATGTGTAGTGTTTGGCAATTTTTATGGTGTAAAAATTGTAAAAACTAGAAGACTTCTTCGGTATCGTGTTGGCTTTTCTGGGCCTTTTGCTTTTTCATATAAACTCATTACCAAAACACTAGCTGAGAGATGGGCTATGATGACATAGCTATGAAGCTCAGCCACGGACATGCTTTAAGGACCTGTCTGTTCAAAGAATCCTTTTCCTTTGTCCTGTCATTGCAGAAGGCACCAGAACAGTGGTTCTCAACTTTGACTGCACATAAAAATCAATGTACCTGTTTCTGGGAACCATCCAAGATTTTTACTGGTCTAGGGTGGGATCAGGTCATTCATTATCTTGAAAAGCTCTCCGGTGATTCTCATACACAGCCAGCACTGAGAAACACTGCATGGAGAAATACCTTCCGCAAAATACCTAATGGGTTAGATCACAACTTCCCTATGCTTCGAATGAGTTAAGAGAGTTTGAGATATCTGTTCTATCACTCCTCTGGAATTCTGGAGTCCCTCATCCTCTGTTTATTTACCACAATGTGCTGTTGCTATATTTGCATTTTCTAAGTGTGCCAAGACAAGAAAAAGCCTGGGAAGCATGAGGGTAAATAAGAGCGGAGTCTTGTTTCCAGACAGCACTAGAAAATGCCCATTTGTTACCAAGGCAAGGATAGAAATGCTAAAGGGGTACTTCTGAATTCTTTTCCTGTGGCGATCATAAAAACACACCACTCAGATCCTTCTTTGACCAATGGCTCCAGCTGCTACTCCCCTACTGCACACGCCCCATGTTCCCTTCAAGAACACGCTGCCGCTCCCAGCCAATGGCCAAGCACTACAAGGGCCTAGAGCCAGCCATTCCTTCTTGATTCGGGTCTCCTGTTATGGGTAGCTTTATCACAAGGACTCTCCACTGGCCTGGCTGAAATCTTCTCGGAACTGTGCTAAGTTCTGAGACCCTTCCTCCTCATTCCTGCTTCCTTGAGTCTCCTTCAGATGCATTGCAGACGGAAGCTTCTCATATCCTCTCCTAATTCTTTCCCTTTAACTGTCATAAGCATTTCCTCCATAACTCTCACACACTCCTAATCCCATCTGCGTTTTAGAAGTCTATAACTAACACACTCCCATTAGTACTTTAGTGAAAATCAGTACATCAGATATAGTAACTATTTCCTTGGAAGACAGAAAAAGTCTGGCTTTGAGAGATAAAGTAAGAAAACAAATTTCTGGAGAAACTAAAGAAAGTAATCTTTCAGCTGGTTTAAGGAAGAAATCTTCAACTGTAGATAGAGAGAACATGGCTTTAGGAAAACAAATAATTAGAGTCACAAGCTCCAGAGAAGAGAATTTTAATTGAGTTCTGGCAGGGATGTGGGCTTAAGAAGGGGGACACACACTAATTCAATAATTAATTCAACAAAAATTTGAGTGTTTACTAGGTCCTTTTATTATATTGCTGAAAAGAAGAAATAAATCAAGGTTCCTTGCTGGAAGAGTTTCAGGGTCACCATGCATACTAAAGGTGAACTCCCTACTTCTGCTTACCTGCAGTTGGGGTGCTTTAGTCCCCACTGCACTGTTAATGCAAAAGTTTGTTCTTCCTTATCTTCTAATAACTTCCTAATCCAGAGCCAACCTTGAACTAAGCCTACTTTATAAAAATTTGTTTGCATATTTGCTTTTCCAACTAACTTTGAACCTCATGGTCTTTGAACCTGTACATGGCCTCTGCCATACATAAGCATAAAGCAGAAATCCAGTAAACAAATATGTACTGAATAAAAAGCCAGACAGGACATCGAAAGACAGCATTCAGAGGCAACAGTCCTCAGCGTATGACTCTGGAAACACTGAGTAACACAATTTGAATAAAATGGAAGATCACAGTCATGTATAGTAAATGCCTCCCTTGAAGAATAATAAATCAGATGAATAAAATAAAGTTTCAGAGAAGTCTTGTAATAAACACTTAAATCTGTTTAATCTGACATTTTGAAAGCTTACCATACTACTATTTACTTGACACTATGAATCTATTAAGAGTCAGTGAATGCTGGTCTCTTTTCAGATATGGCAATTTCATGTATATAGTCGCTCTTACATATCTTCAGGTTTCTCATAACGAGCTTTTGACTGTTTTGTCATATTTTATTGATTATAATTTTTTCTAAACTAAAGCTTTTTTCATAATCTATTATCATTGACAGATGTTCTTCAAGGAAGAACAGGACATTATTTGCAAGATCAAACATTCTTATACATGAAGAATGTCAAGCTGGGGATGGGTCTTCTCAATCAATTGTACAGGACAGAATATAGCTATATCATTTAAAGTCTCATGAGAAAGTGTTTTCTACCTGGTATTTTATAATAATTCTTTAAAAAAAATTTTATACTTATATTAGTATTCAAAAAGTAATGTTGACCGAGGAATTTCACACTGACACAAAATAGCTTGAGTACAAAATTTCAATAACAAGCTGGTGTCTTTGAATATACTCATCTTTCCTGTTTAACAGCACCAAATTAGGTTGAAATGAGCCCATCTCTATGCACTGTTATCAAGACTATGAACAAAATGATCACTATAAACTGGCCATGAAGAAAAAAGACAATTACCCACCTTCGAAAACTGTAATGTGTTTTTTCAACGATATTCTCATTTAATCCTCAGTGTTAGGGTTAAGGAAAGTAAGAGAAGTGTTTAGTGTTTACTAGTTAGAAGTAGAAAAAAGATAAACCTGATTTGAATATAAATTTCAGCATTTATTAGTTGTTGCTTAAATCATTTAGTTAGTTACGTGAATTTTAGTTGTAAGAATAAAAGTTGCTACCTCATATTTTTTGCAAAAATGATAGAGATTTAATAAAATATATTCAGAGATGAAAATATAAGTATAGATATAAATCATTTTGTTAACATATGACAAGAATTATTTCATTTGTTTTTATTTATGGTCCTGTATTTTAAAAGAACAAATTTCTGTCAGATTTTCTATCGCAACAAGCGAAATTCTTATACATAAACCTGTAAGTATGGGCATGTTTTGGAAGATTAGCATAATTTGTTCTACAGTGTAGTATAGTATAGAGAAGAGTATGCTATTTTAAAACAATAAATACAAAATACTTTCCATTAAAAAAATAATGCTGATTTTTTTTCAATTATCCGTAGAAACCTCTAAAGATATCTGGCATTTTACAATCTGATTTTGACTACAAGAATTTTGCCTACTCACTATTTCCAAAAGTCTGCCCTAGACTGATAACAAACCTTTTATTTCATTAACCATAAGTAAATTTTCAATTTTAAAAATGTCAGAATTGAAATTGCAAACAGGGAATAACAGAGAAAACTTTATAACGTGCATATACCCATCACTGGCATTTAATATTAATATTTTGCCATATTTGTTTCAGATCTGTAAACTAAAATTTCCCCCACTCCACTCCTTTTCCAAGCACACTCACCTGAGGTAACTATTATCTTAGAGTTGGGACTTTTATATCCATGAATGTTTTTACACACTTAATGCATTTACATGTCTCTGCAAACAATATGCACTATTGATTTTTTACTCTAAAATGTTAAATAAATGGCGGCATGCCAAACATACCCTTTTGCAACTTGATCTTCTCAGTTTTACATTTTTTAGTTTATCCATGTTGATTTATATAGCTATTTAATTAATTTAATGTATAAATTTCATTGATTGAAGAAAGCACCATTTATATATCTACTTTCCTACTGAGTTTTCCCACATTTTCGACATCACAAACTGTGCTCAAATAAACATCTCCCAACTGTCCACTTGTGCAAATGCGAGAGTCTACTGAGATGTGGAATTACTATGTCATTGAAAATGGAATCTCCATTTTGACTTGATAATTAAGTTATTTTCCAAAGTGGTTCTACCTTTTTCAGCTGTCAACCAAATGGTTAAAAAAAAAATGGTCCCCCACAACCTTGCTAAGTCTATATTCTCAACTATTTATTTATTTATTTAAATTTAGCCATATTTGATGGAAAATTTTGTGTATCTCATTGCTGTTTTAATTAGTAATTTCTTGGTGAACGATGAGCCTAAGCTTCTTTCATTTGTTTCTACGTCTTTCCAGGCTCTTCTCTTACTTTCCTGTTCATAACCTGTGACAAAGAGTGCTGTCAAAAGTTCACGCTCCTCTAAGATTTTGTGGACCCATTGAGAATAAGTGATATCAGCTAAAAGTCATATTTCCAGACACCTCTGGCATCTAGATTGGACTCTATGACTTGTTCTTACCAATAAAATGTGAGCAGAAATGACATGTTACACCAAGATCAAGGTGGGTAAAAACTGAGTGTGTCTTCACTACTCTTTTTTTCCCCTTCCATCTGTAGGCAAAGGCCTCGGAAACCTAAGAAATGGCAAGATTGAAGGACTCTGTCTCCCTCAGTCACCAAGTGGAAGAAAGCAGGCCATTAATCAACCAGGAATACACTCACCTTTGGACTGGTATATAAATAGGAATTTAACTTTTGTGTTAATCTAATGAAATTTGGAGATTTATTTGTTAGAAAAGCTAGCAGCATTGTCTTAACTAGTACAAAACCTTTACCTACTTTTCTGTTGGGTTGTCTTTTTGTATTAACATTTAGTAGTTTTCTTATATCTGATGGATAGTTTCAAATATCTTCCTCCAATATGTGGCCTGTTTTTCCCCACTCTTGATGAATAGAAATTTCTAATTAAAAGTACTCATTTTGGTTAATATTTTTTCCTTTATAAATTGTGCTTTTTTGTTATTTTTAAAAAAGGAAATTACCCGCCACCCCCCAACATCATAACTATTTTTCCATGTTAATGAAAAGAAAACTTTTATTTAAAAAAAATTGTTCTTAGTCTATGGCCTGAACAAGCCCAATCCCATCTGATCTGGGAAGCTAAGCAGGGTTGGGCCTGATCAGT
>NW_011888805.1:6013141-6016933 GCF_000151845.1 Pteropus vampyrus
GCTCCTCTAAGATTTTGTGGACCCATTGAGAATAAGTGATATCAGCTAAAAGTCATATTTCCAGACACCTCTGGCATCTAGATTGGACTCTATGACTTGTTCTTACCAATAAAATGTGAGCAGAAATGACATGTTACACCAAGATCAAGGTGGGTAAAAACTGAGTGTGTCTTCACTACTCTTTTTTTCCCCTTCCATCTGTAGGCAAAGGCCTCGGAAACCTAAGAAATGGCAAGATTGAAGGACTCTGTCTCCCTCAGTCACCAAGTGGAAGAAAGCAGGCCATTAATCAACCAGGAATACACTCACCTTTGGACTGGTATATAAATAGGAATTTAACTTTTGTGTTAATCTAATGAAATTTGGAGATTTATTTGTTAGAAAAGCTAGCAGCATTGTCTTAACTAGTACAAAACCTTTACCTACTTTTCTGTTGGGTTGTCTTTTTGTATTAACATTTAGTAGTTTTCTTATATCTGATGGATAGTTTCAAATATCTTCCTCCAATATGTGGCCTGTTTTTCCCCACTCTTGATGAATAGAAATTTCTAATTAAAAGTACTCATTTTGGTTAATATTTTTTCCTTTATAAATTGTGCTTTTTTGTTATTTTTAAAAAAGGAAATTACCCGCCACCCCCCAACATCATAACTATTTTTCCATGTTAATGAAAAGAAAACTTTTATTTAAAAAAAATTGTTCTTAGTCTATGGCCTGAACAAGCCCAATCCCATCTGATCTGGGAAGCTAAGCAGGGTTGGGCCTGATCAGTTCTTGGTGGGAGACCACCTAGGAAGACCAAGTGCTGTATGTGTAAAAAATAAAAAATAAGAAATTGTAAACTGACAAGCTCCTTGCAATCTGTGAAGTCAATCAAGGGTTGCCTCTCCTAAAAAAAAAAAAAAAAAAAAAAATTGGTCATGATTTTTTTTCCAAGATTTGTATTAGTATTTGATGTGCACTATAGATCTAATTTTATCTTTTGTTTTCATAGTTATTGTCCCAGAATCATTTATTAGATATTTCTTGTTTCTCTACTGTTCTGTAGTGCCTACTGAAATACTCTTCTGATCTGTAATATGTCAAGTTCCCATTTATACTAGACTATTAGACTAGAAGAGTGAACTGAAAACTGACCTTTCCTTTTCTCTCTCTACATAATATAAACTTACATATGCAGAAGGTTTTGAAAAATTATCATTTTTTTCAAAAATGAGACCCTATTATGTATATCTTATACGTTTTCTTTTTCTGTTCAATAGTATCTCAAGGGAATATCTCCAAGTAAACTAGTATAGCAATAATTTTTTAATGGCTAAATAATGTTTTATGAACATATGTTTATGTACAAGAAAAAGTGTTCTGAAATTTCTTCTATTCACTCCTCTATCAATGGATATTAACATTTTGCTTGTTTTCTTGCCATTAAAACATGGTTGCAACAAATAGACTCACACATCTGTTCTTACATGTTGGTACTTCTATTTCATTGGGATTGAGTGCCAGAAGAAAGATGGCTAGGTCAAAGGATGTATTTATTTTTAATTTAGTGAATCTTGCCAAACAGTTGTTAACACATAATATTTCCGCTGAAAATATATGAAAGTAGCCTTTCCCCTCATTCTGCCAACATAGGGTTTATAGCTCTTGTTAAATTTTACTAGTCTGATGAGTACAAAGTGTTATCTTTCTGTTGTTTTGAGCGTTTCTTTTTTTCAAATAAGCATTTGAGTATTTCCTGACCATTTAGATGAACTCTTCTGTGATTTATTTACTCCAAGGCTGTGATATTAGATATTCTGTTTAGTTGGCTGTCATTTCTTGTAAATTTTTAATAGCTCTCTGTATAGCATATATATTAATTCCTTACTATCTACATTTCTCATCATTGTTATTACCTCCTGATTTTATTTGTAATATTTTTGCTATATAAAAACTTTTAATTCTGAAATTGTTAGACAATGCCGAATTTCCAATACTGATTAAGATTTTTCTCTACTTCTGTATTTGACTTGGACTCTTTCTTCTAGATTTTTCTACAAAATTTTTTATTCTCATTTTATATTTCACCTCTAAGTCTCAACTGTCAATCTGGAAAAAAAGTATAATAAACGCATGATTTTTCTTTTTTCCAGGCAGTTCACAGTATGTTCAAAACTAAAGTCATTGCATGAAATTTAGAAATACTTCACTTGGAAATGTGTCTAAATGTTTTTAAAAGAATATTAAATATAATTTTGAAATTATAACTAAACTACTGCTTAAAAATAAGTTATGTTATGTTTCCCAACATTTTGGACACCTTGTAGAATATTCTCTTCTACATGATTTTTTGTGTAATCCCAGGTATTTTTGATTTACTCCTTCCATCTGACTTCCAATTGATTAGTACCTTTAGATTCTTTTTTCATCTCTTTCTTGCTTATTATTTTTCCAGGTTGATAAAAGTTTATTCATTTTGTTTTTTCACTACCTTGTTGTGGGAATTATACCGTGTTTTTAAATTTTGTCGCTAGTTAACTTTCCTTTCTTTGCTCATGCAGTGTCACAAATAGCCCAAAGATGTGCCCACTGAATTTCAGTTTACCCTTCAAGACTCTATTTCTCACCTACTTCTCTGCCATCCCAATAGCATGAGAATTTTAGAGAACTTTCACTATCTTTTTCTATTTAACTTTCCTTCTTATCCCCAATAGAACTCTGAAACTTTTTACTTTATCCACCAGCATTCCCCACTCCACCCCTAACTCCATGATATAAGTTGGAGAATTTTGCCATGTTTTTGTCCTCTGAACAATTTTTTTTCAGACAGATATTATATGTTGCATAAAAATTATTTATAATTTGCCGAGTAAAACATTGTGGCCTAGTGTTCTTCAGAAATTTTTAAAACTCAAATTTAGTTTTCTTAAAATGAATGTTATATTTTTCTGAGAAATTGTTCATTTTATCTGTTCAAATTTACTAAATGTAGAATTAGTTATGTAGTTTTGTGTGATTGAAAGAAATTTCTATTATAAATATGCCTCTTATTCTTGATTATTCTTATAGGAGTTTTGTTTATTTTAGTAGACAACTTTTGGTTTTCTTGACCCTAAATATTTTGTTTTCAATTATATGATTTTTTGCCCTTGTCAAGATTTTCTTTCTTCTTTGAGTTTGGTTTTCTCATAAACTATGAGTTCTTGATTACTCACTGTTTTCAACCTTTCTTCTCATGTTAGTATTTAAGACTATACTGTTTTCTACGAATGCTTCATTGGCTGTGTCTTTTATATTTCATACATAATATCATCATTGCTGTTCTGTTCTAAATAGTTTCTAATTTACATCAAGGTATTTTCTTAGAGACACAATTATCTAGAGACACAATTACTGATATATATATATAATTAACATATACATAACTTAATTAGTTGCTATAACTTGTTTTATGAACTATGATGTGTTCAATATTTATATTTCAAGTGTGTTTATACAGAATGTGTGTTCTCAGTTGCTAGGTACAAAGGTCTGCATCTGTCCATTAAGTAAAGCTTGTTAACTGTATGCTTCAAATAATATATATTCTTATCATTTAATTGTTTGTCTATCGATCAATTCTTGAGACAGCTGAGTTAAAATGTCTTGCCATGACAAAATATTTGTAATTTTCTCTATATATTTAATTAAATATTTTGTTTTTGCATTTGGGGGCTAAGTTTTTAAGCACACACAAATTTAGAGGTCAAGTCACAGTGCAAGATGTGTTAAAAACTTTTTATGATGCATTGTAAAGGGTAACCAGATGTA
>NW_011888805.1:6019118-6021489 GCF_000151845.1 Pteropus vampyrus
GGAACAGGGCCCTGTTAATTTTAACAGTGATTCTAATATTTAGCTGGCATTGAGAACCACAGCACTAAGTGATTGCTTGCCATGGCCTGGTCTGTGATCTTGCTGATTTTGTCCGTCTCCTCCACTCAAGCATAATTACTGATGAAAAGGCAAAGGTCGTGTTTGACTCCGAATCCCCAACGCCTGACTCTTACTGGACCATTGGCATGTGTGCTCTTTACACGCTTGCATTTCTTAAAGGACTAATACGATGGCCATCTGGCTTTATTTGCAAACTCTATAAGGCCATCTGGCTTCATTTGCGAACTCTATAAACGGTTCTTCAAGATACACAAACACAAACCTCTCTAGACACAGTAATGGTAAGAACTATTTGCAATTCCTATTCTTTTCTTAAAGAAAGAGGCCCCCTTTTACATCGTAGAGAAAACATATAAATCGTCTAACTATACTAAAGCGTGGGAACTACTCATAATGGTGAAATTAAAAAAAAAAAAAAAATTCATCCTATTAACTGAAGCCAGTGGAGAGAGACAGAAGTCTGTATACTAGAACTCAAGCCATCTCCACCTCTTTTGTTGGACTTTTTCTAATCATTGGAATTTCCTTTGGAAACCATTTATTGTAGGTAGTTTCCCTCCCCCGGTCTTCTATTCTTAGAACGTGCCTATTGGTTGTAATTCTTGCCAGCTTGTTAGTTTTTTGTAATGTTTTCCACCATCAAGAACGCCTGTTGTGGTTTATTTTTAATGGACTTATTGCCTATTCCCACTGGGAAACTGTTGTGATGGAATTCATAGCTACTCAATTATTCTTCTCACGTGTGTTATATTTGTAAGCCTCCAGGGGAATGGTGGATAGGAGACACATGGATTTGGCTTGCTCTCTGATTTTCCTTCTGTTCTGCAGGAGTCTTTCAGCCTGCACCATGTCCAATCTCACCTCCTCCCCATTTCAGGTTGTGCTGCAGCCTCATCCATTAGGAATTTGAATAAAAGTAAAACTGGAAAGTTCTCCTTTAAAATCAACACCATTTTCAGTTCATTTCAACCCCATTCCCACTGCAGCTCTCAATCATCTCAGCTGCGTGGGAAATAGCAAATCGAACTGGAGTTCTTTTTAGACCTGAGCAGATTAGAATTTTTTTTTAAGTGTGGATTTTATTTGCCTTTTCATTAAAAAAAAAAAATTTTTTTCATCTTTTTGAGAAAATTCTTGCAGATTTTCAAACTGAATAAAAAATACACAGCTGCTTTTCAAACTGAGAAAACATGTGACATGAATGATTGTGAAGGCATTATGCTAAGTGAAATCGGTCAGATGACAGATAACATATGATCTCACTTATATATAGGATCCAAAAAAAAGAAAAAAGAAAAAAGAAAAAACACCAGACCCAAACTTACAGATACAGAGAACAGATTGGAGGCTGCCAGAGGTGGGAGGTGGGCAGCAGGTGAAATAAATGAAAAGGTACAAAGTTTCAGTTTTAAAGTAAATAAATCGTGGGGATGTAATGTACAGCATGGTGACTATTATATATTTGGAAGCTACTAAGAGAGTAAATCACAAAAGTTCTCATCACAAACATGAAGAGAAAATAAGAATTTGGTTTGTGAAAGATCTAGGTAATCAGAGTTGTCCTGGGACACAAATATCCAAAGCTGTGTTGGATAAGCTTTCAAGGAGCAGATTTCCCTGCCACCCCCCCCTTTTTTTTTTTTTTTACTATTTTACTTCTGCTTTCATCTAAATTTAAGGGAAATTTTTGTTATTTATCTGATCTTTAAGATGTAAACATTGAGAATTATGACTTCTTGAACAAGATAAAACCACTGACTGGAAATGAAAAGTTAACAGGTAAAATGGAAGTTAGCAGAGTAAAAACAATAACAAAAATGTCAATTATAATAGTATCAGCCTTTTTTACATCTTCAGACTTTTTGGGTCCTTAACTGATCTTCATGTAACCTCTTAGAGAGGCCTAGCAATAAAGAATAGGACTCTAGTCACTCTCTTTACACCCCAATAATAATAAGGAGAGAAGATAATAAAAGGGAAAAAAAATACACTAGACAACTCATAACAAATGAATTGACTTTTTTTTAGGGTAGATGAATTTCAAGGCCCCATATCCTAGAAATCTTAAAATAAAAAAAAAACTTTTTTCATTATTGATGGGAAGTTACAGCCACTTAAGGGACTTAAATCTTCGAATGCATCATTTGGGAGAACTTTAATGAGTAGGAATGTCTTACTCATTCTTCCATGATCTCATTATTAATAGCTGTAATTCAAGTGCACCATAAAGGTTCAAAGAATGCTTATCCATGGGGAGTTAAGGTCTTATTTTTCTTGTACACTGAAGATG
>NW_011888805.1:6021539-6051997 GCF_000151845.1 Pteropus vampyrus
TAAGCCCCAATTTTCTCTGTCCTTGTCTTGTATGTGCAACATGTCTCAATAAATCTTTGGAGTAAGATGAGGGGAGAAAGAAGCTAATAGACTAGGTAGCCATGTATGGCTGTGGTTGACTGGCTTGCTGAAGGCCCTAAATATATGCTTCTAATATTTCTTTCAGTCTTGATGTCATTAGACAGTATGCCCTTCATGTCTTTGGACGTTCTTTATGAAATATCTTTGGAAGGGGTGCTATTTAAGTAGGATCAGATCATTCCACAGGAATAATCAACAATATTTCAGTGGTTCTCATAGGGTCCAACGAGCCTCCATTTATACAGTTGCTTACTGGATCTTACAATATCAGATACTTTGAATGATGCCAAGTATATCCTAGTATATTATCAGTCATGCTTTATTAAAAACAAACAAACAAATAAACAAACAATGACTCAGAGATATCAACTGACTTTATTTAGCTTGTAAGTGCAGACCTGAGATTCAGAGCCAAGTCTCCTGGTTCCAGGTGCTTTACTCTTTCCACCACCCTTTACTGCCTTCCTAGTAACAGGCATTGCTGCCAGGGCACCTGGGAGCTTCTGTATTTCTATGTGTGCTGCTTCTAGAAAAGACGTGATAGCTAAAGTCGCCTCCTGAGAAATTCCTCTTCAGCATTACTTGAGGGCGACACAGAGAATAGCAGGCCTTCCCAAAGCCCCATATGGCATCTCCCGTATGGCATCTCCTCCCGCTCCTCCCACGAAGTGAGTTTGCACAGTGGGCCTTAACCGCATTCTCTCCCAACTTTCCTTCCTCAGGGCTCCCTCTCACACTTTTTCCCACATATCCAGCACCCTGTCCACTGTCTTTTTACTCATTAGCCATTCACACCAGAACTGTACTGGTCTATTATAGGGGACCCATGAGTCTCACATAGCTATTTAAATTCGAATTAGTTAATATAAGATAAAATTAAAATTTCAGTTGTTCAATTTTTCAAGCCCCATTTCAAGTGCTCGACAGCCACATGTGGCTAGTGGGCTACCAAGTCGGATGGCTCTCTATATAGAGAACATTTCCATCACCAGAGAAAGTTCCATTTATTGGACAGGGCTGCACTAAAGTGTAAGTGACTAATGACCGCTCAAAATATTTTTCCTTCATGGAGCTCTATATTTAACTGAATTCTTTAACTAAGTGAATCCAGCTCTGATACTAACCTTTGTTTAAAAGGGAGCTTGTAAGCATCCAGCCTCTGGGCTGCCACAGAAAGCACCGCACCGAAGCCAATGGTTCTCAAACCTAATTTCACATTAGAATCACCTAGGGAACTTAAATCATAATTTAAGGAGTGGGGGGCGGAACAGGGCCCTGTTAATTTTAACAGTGATTCTAATATTTAGCTGGCATTGAGAACCACAGCACTAAGTGATTGCTTGCCATGGCCTGGTCTGTGATCTTGCTGATTTTGTCCGTCTCCTCCACTCAAGCATAATTACTGATGAAAAGGCAAAGGTCGTGTTTGACTCCGAATCCCCAACGCCTGACTCTTACTGGACCATTGGCATGTGTGCTCTTTACACGCTTGCATTTCTTAAAGGACTAATACGATGGCCATCTGGCTTTATTTGCAAACTCTATAAGGCCATCTGGCTTCATTTGCGAACTCTATAAACGGTTCTTCAAGATACACAAACACAAACCTCTCTAGACACAGTAATGGTAAGAACTATTTGCAATTCCTATTCTTTTCTTAAAGAAAGAGGCCCCCTTTTACATCGTAGAGAAAACATATAAATCGTCTAACTATACTAAAGCGTGGGAACTACTCATAATGGTGAAATTAAAAAAAAAAAAAAAATTCATCCTATTAACTGAAGCCAGTGGAGAGAGACAGAAGTCTGTATACTAGAACTCAAGCCATCTCCACCTCTTTTGTTGGACTTTTTCTAATCATTGGAATTTCCTTTGGAAACCATTTATTGTAGGTAGTTTCCCTCCCCCGGTCTTCTATTCTTAGAACGTGCCTATTGGTTGTAATTCTTGCCAGCTTGTTAGTTTTTTGTAATGTTTTCCACCATCAAGAACGCCTGTTGTGGTTTATTTTTAATGGACTTATTGCCTATTCCCACTGGGAAACTGTTGTGATGGAATTCATAGCTACTCAATTATTCTTCTCACGTGTGTTATATTTGTAAGCCTCCAGGGGAATGGTGGATAGGAGACACATGGATTTGGCTTGCTCTCTGATTTTCCTTCTGTTCTGCAGGAGTCTTTCAGCCTGCACCATGTCCAATCTCACCTCCTCCCCATTTCAGGTTGTGCTGCAGCCTCATCCATTAGGAATTTGAATAAAAGTAAAACTGGAAAGTTCTCCTTTAAAATCAACACCATTTTCAGTTCATTTCAACCCCATTCCCACTGCAGCTCTCAATCATCTCAGCTGCGTGGGAAATAGCAAATCGAACTGGAGTTCTTTTTAGACC
This sequence comes from Pteropus vampyrus, assembly GCF_000151845.1. NCBI lineage: Eukaryota > Metazoa > Chordata > Mammalia > Chiroptera > Pteropodidae > Pteropus > Pteropus vampyrus. Next base: position 6,024,011 of record NW_011888805.1, read on the forward strand.
TGAGCAGATTAGAATTTTTTTTTAAGTGTGGATTTTATTTGCCTTTTCATTAAAAAAAAAAAATTTTTTTCATCTTTTTGAGAAAATTCTTGCAGATTTTCAAACTGAATAAAAAATACACAGCTGCTTTTCAAACTGAGAAAACATGTGACATGAATGATTGTGAAGGCATTATGCTAAGTGAAATCGGTCAGATGACAGATAACATATGATCTCACTTACATATAGGATCCAAAAAAAGAAAAAAAGAAAAAAGAAAAACCACCAGACCCGAACTTACAGATACAGAGAACAGATTGGAGGCTGCCAGAGGTGGGAGGTGGGCAGCAGGTGAAATAAATGAAAAGGTAGAAAGTTTCAGTTTTAAAGCAAATAAATCGTGGGGATGTAATGTACAGCATGGTGACTATTATATATTTGGAAGCTACTAAGAGAGTAAATCATAAAAGTTCTCATCACAAACATGAAGAGAAAATAAGAATTTGGTTTGTGAAAGATCTAGGTAATCAGAGTTGTCCTGGGACACAAATGTCCAAAGCTGTGTTGGATAAGCTTTCAAGGAGCAGATTTCCCTGCCACCCCCCTTTTCTTTTACTATTTTACTTCTGCTTTCATCTAAATTTAAGAGAAATTTTTGTTATTTATCTGATCTTTAAGATGTAAACATTGAGAATTATGACTTCTTGAACAAGATAAAACCACTGACTGGAAATGAAAAGTTAACAGGTAAAATGGAAGTTAGCAGAGTAAAATCAGTAACAAAAATGTCAGTTATAATAGTATCAGCCTTTTTTACATCTTCAGACTTTTTGGGTCCTTAACTGATCTTCATGTAACCTCTTAGAGAGGCCTAGCAATAAAGAATAGGACTCTAGTCACTCTCTTTACACCCCAATAATAATAAGGAGAGAAGATAATAAAAGGAAAAAAAAATACACTAGACAACTCATAACAAATGAATTGACTTTTTTTTAGGGTAGATGAATTTCAAGGCCCCATATCCTAGAAATCTTAAAATAAAAAAAAAACTTTTTTCATTATTGATGGGAAGTTACAGCCACTTAAGGGACTTAAATCTTCGAATGCATCATTTGGGAGAACTTTAATGAGTAGGAATGTCTTACTCATTCTTCCATGATCTCATTATTAATAGCTGTAATTCAAGTGCACCATAAAGGTTCAAAGAATGCTTATCCATGGGGAGTTAAGGTCTTATTTTTCTTGTACACTGAAGATGATAATTAAGAGCCTGAATAACATGGCGTAAAGCCTACAGAACATTATTTCAAGATTTTTATTTTTTATTAACCGACCAATCCTAGTACACTTAACCTTTCTCTTTATCCTCAGTTATCATTAGTAATTCTGAACTCCTTGCAGAACATATGGTCTTTCAGGAAGGACCTGATAGGAAGGAGAATGGAGCTTATAGGGGTAGTACTTTGAATATCGTCCTGGGACAACACAGTGGTTTGAGTACTGGCCCATTCTGTGTAGCTCCTGAGAACCTAGGTAGAAGCAAACAATTGCATCTTTGAGTTTAGTTAAAGTCATGATAAGCAAATTCTGTTTATACTGAAGGGCAATAAGGGGGAAAAAAACTCATAAAACTTTGCTCAGTCACAATGTGAAATTAAGCAAGACTTGACTCAACCAGTTCTACAGGCCAGGTAACAAGTAGCAGAGGGAGGAAACACAGAGCTCCTTGTGAAAGATGGCAAAAGTCAATCCAATTCTATGGCCAGACTTCATATCTCCAACCCTCAGGTATTCAGTTTAGTTTAGTTTAGTAAATCTACTGAAGACCAGTGATGTGTTAGTGACAGGAGCTGATAAGATAAATAAGGCATGGTTTCTTCCTGCTAAGAGCCTGACAATTAGTTACCTGATCAGGTCAGTTATGAATTCTTCCCAATATGACTGTCAATGCACCAGTTCACTTGGAACATTTTGTTTCTGAAGATAAATGAATTCAGTTACTTATCTGCCTAATTGGATGCCTTAGTCCTCTATTTGGATTATTTGTTGGGGTTGGGGGATGGTTATTGTATGTTTTTTTCTATGAACTCACATGTTCGTTTATTGCCATTTTGCTTAAGCAATATTTCTTCCTATGAAACTCATCCTTAAGATTTTATCCTTCGTTTCTTCCAAATCTTATTATATCGGTAATTTCCCAGTTGGGGTGTCTGGTCCATGCACCATTGCCACCTCACGAAGGTGAAGAGGGAAGAGGATCTGGTGCTAGGTGCAGTGATAAAAAACCACCATAGTTTTGGGATAATCCCAAAGCCAGAAGATTTGCTCCTTCTTTCCTATGGCATGACCCCTTTGAGAAGGCCTGCATTCAGCATAATGCCTAAGCAACATGGCACCCCGAGAATACAGCAACGAACAAAGCAGCAATTACCAATGATCAAGGACGGGTTTAGGTAGATGGGCTTTAATACCATTCCTGGTCTTCAGGGCTTATCTGTGGAGTGCAAGGGATCCAGAATTTTCTCTATATCCTGGAAAGAAATGTGGAAATGGTCAGGGAACTGGAAAAGGTCAGAGGTCAGGAAGCTGAGGCTGAAGAATGAGGAGAACAGCAGCACTAGAGGCCACTGCAGAAAAGTCAGCACAGGAGAATTATGGATCCTGAGAGAAAGCATGGGCCTAGCTCTGCTACCAGGTGTGGATAGTAGCTCAGGATGTTAGTGACCAGTGGGTCAAGATAGACCATAGAAAAGGCCATTAGGACATAGGATGGTGGCAGACTAGGTGTTACTTCTCTCTTCATACAACAGGGCACATAAGCTACTTGAGATATTAAATCATCTCTGATATAGAAAGCAGAAAAAGAAGAACTTGAGGGCTAAGTATTTATTCAACAGGTACTGATTTAACCAGGAAGCTAGATGTAGGATTTAAACTGGAATGAATTTAATAAATTTAACTGGCAAGCAGTGAAGGCAGAAAGTCCTGTAGGGTGGTCTTTAAATGAAGCAGTTTAGATAAGTTATAGAAAATTAAGTTTACATTGTACTGAATCTGAATCATAATGAGTCTGTTTTGACTTCTCCACTGTAGATTGCCTCAAATCAACTTTGTATTTCATGGTGTGGTGCCTAGATTAACAAATAGGGGCTATCCGGCAGCTTCTTATTCTAACTATTTTTTCCTCAATGTGCAGATGCTAAATGCAGATATTAAATTTCGAAATTAATAAAACATCGTTCACTAAAATCTATGTGCCTATAAATGTGGATCTCCAAGGAAAAGTCCTGGTTGCCCCACCATTATTACATTGACAAAAACAGGAGACATAAGAGAAGGAAAACATTTTGGAAAAGAAAATGTTGAATTCATTTTCTAAATAAACATTTTATTTTACAATAATTCAAAAATCACAGAAAAATTGCAAAAATAGTACGAAGAGCTTCCATATACTTACACCCAGTTTCCTCATTATTTACTTCTTATATTAGTATGATACGTTTGTCACATATAATAAACAAATATTTATGCATTATTATTAACTAAAGTCCATACTGTATTCATATTTTCATAGTTTTTACCTGAAGTCTTTTTTCTGTTCCAGGACCCCTCCTTCTAGGATACCACATTATATTTAGTTGACATATTTCTTTAGGCTCCTCTTGGCTGTGACATTTCCTCAGATTTTCCTTGTTTTTAATGACCTTGACAATTTTGAGGAGTCCTGGGCAGGGATTTTGTAGATTGTCCCTCAATTGAGATTTGTCTGATTTTTTCTTAAAAAATGCAAATTATAGATCCATAAAAATCAGAGCAAAAAATGAGACTGAGAGATAGAAGAGAGAAGAGAGAGAGAGAGAAAGTCATAGAGAAATGATTTTCTGCAGATATTTAGAAAACGAGGAGCTGGAAGGAGAGAGATGGAGGGAACAATTAGTGGGGTAGATGGAGAACGGGTATAGAACAGATTCCTGGAGGCCAATAGAAAACAGTTCCAAAAAAAGGAGGATAATCGATGATGTAAAATGTACAAAAAAGACAAGAAAGCTAAAGAAGCTTTTGGATTTGGTAACTTAAAAAGTTACCGATTACTTCTTGCTATTTATTAATAATGTAGTGCCCCTATCAATGAACAGAAACTGGAAGATACTCTTTTGATCTTATGCCATTATTAACTTAGCCATTCCCACAGTTAACATGTCCCCCCTCCCCTCCCCACCCCAACTAAACTCTGGTCATGTGCTACCTTAATTTTTCAATGAATTATTTGTTACTGCTACAACAAAGTTGCATTTTGCCACATGCAATGGGATAAAAGGAATTCCTGATGTAGGAACCCATTAGCGTGCTTTGATGTTACAGTTGGGTATTGTCTTATGAAAGACTATTTAAGTTTAGAGTTCCTGAAGAATAATAATGAGATGCAGAGAATGCAGATGTATAACACGCGTGATACACTGAGAGAGAGCTCCTTGGGCACTCTGGACACAAACACCACATACACCAGTGAGAGGAGGAGCGGAGATGCAGTGGGAAAGTCGGGGACATGGACTGTGGATAGCCGCCTTCTAGCCCTAACTGCATTTTTCTTCAAGCTGCATAATGTCAACGGAGATTCTTCATCTCTTGGGTTGGCCTCTTCCTCTTTAAAGTGTGCAGACTGGGCCAGTTGTGCCCAGTGTGTCTATTCATTACATTATGTGATCTGAAGTGTACATGATTTGGTGTTGGATAAGCTTGACGTACAAAGAAATGTTTGATTCAATATATTTTTAAATATTTTCCTTACTGAACTAGTTACTCTTTAGGCAAAGGAGGGGATCACATTTATACTTTATTCATTTATAAAGTCAGCATTATATTGACAGCGTCAAGCCTTTGGCAAATATTTCAGTCAGACCCACATCAGAATTTGGCTCTTTTAAGGTGCCATAGGAGTTATCAATTCTAAACCAAATATTTATGATCCCACATAGACCAAAATCAAAGAAAGTTAAGCTTTTAAAGGCCTCGTTTTTTAAGCTCTGCCCTAGAAGTAATATTTGGTAGATGAAGGGAAGGCTGTCCCTCAAAATCAAAATTGTTGTTGGGAGGAGTAATTCAGGGTTTTAAAATATAAATTGGTATAGCAGAACTATTCTGAAGAATTCTGATGGACATAATGTATGTAAATCACCCAGCAATGTCTGTGTCTCACAGCAGTCACTCAATATTTTCAACTTTTCATAAAACAAGGTTCAGCTTTCACTGAAGGATTATTTTTTCTTTTTGCCTCAGCTTTACTGGGATATAATTGGCATATAACATTATTCAAGGTTAAGGTGCACACAGTATTGATTTGATATACTTACATATTGCAAAATGATTACCACTTGAAAGATTATTGAAATAGTGATTCTCTACTATCACTTTAACTTCATAGGGCTTGAGAGGGAAAAATATCATTATAAGTAACTGTTTGTATAATGTTCAAAATATCATTATAAGTAACTGTTTGTATATGCCCTTTTCCCCCTTAAATTAACTTCTTCCTTAGAAGTCATTCCCTCAGCAGGCATAGAGACCAGAGTCAAAACCCTGTTCCACTTGTGCTTCTTAACTAATAAGTAGCAGTGTGGCAGGAAGCCCTCGAACATACAAGACGTGCATTTTTGCTGAGATTTTAAGGAAAATTTTTAAATAACAAATGTAGAAAATAAGATGTAGAATAGAACATTCTGCTGACTCGTAAGTTACACCTCATGATTTCAGAGACGCAACATGTGTTTCTGCCCCGCTCCAGAACAAGTGGCAGGTTTCCCCTCCTTCTCCTCTGCCTCCTTTCTAGGACTGTTTGAGAATCGTCTGTCTACTCCGTTTTCAAAAACATAATCTTCTGTCTTTTACAAATTATACCTCCCACTTTATTTAGACATTCCTTCACATTTTAACATCTTTTTCTCAAGATGCTGCGATTCTGGATGTCGATTTGATACCTTAAGTAAGGAGGAAGTGAATTTTAGACACAGCTCTTCCACTGTTTTGCTTTTAACTGAGAAGTGGACTCAGAAGATTCAACACTTTTCACCATGTATTGTTTAGGATCTCTGTACTGTTCGTTGGTCTATCATCAACTTTAATGTCCAGAGATGGCAAGGTTTATAGGCCCACTCAACATGATTTATTGTAAGCATAGACTGAAACACTTTCACTTACGTTAGACATCCTGTAAGCGCTTCACAAACATTCTATTTTTATTCAAGCAAACCTGTGGTTTGTACTATTATTTTCCCCATTTTATAAATAATGAAATGGAAGTATTGTTGTTTTAAGTTGTCCATGGCAACATGGCCAGTAAGTTGCTGAGCCTGATTTTATTCTCATGATTGGACCTCAGAGCTTATGTTTTTCTTATTTGTTTATTTTTCTCCACAAGAAGATTATTATTAACATTTATCACAAATCCAAAAATAAAAAAAATTAAAGGTTGCTTTCTGCGCATAAGAATGCACTTACTGATTATACATAGGTTAAAAGACTGAAAGAAGGCATTCTTTTAACAACTATGTTTCACAGGAAATGTCAAAATGCTACAGCTATAGTTGGAGATTAAAAAAATAGTCTCTTAGCAGGTCAGAATTCAATGCTAAGTGGTGGAAAAGAAGTGGGCACGAACCATGCCTACCTCTTGTTAACATACCTAAATAATTTGGTTTTTCGATAAGTTGGACACTGACAACTTGTCAATACAATCAAAAAAACATTCTCTTCCTCAACTATGATGCCATTTTCCTGTCATCATCCAAGATGTTCTTAAGACTAGGGACTGATGATGAATTACTCCCTGATAAAATGGCTCAACATTATAACATGAACTTCTACAAAGACACACACACCCATACAGACACACACACAGAAATTTGGCAGCTATTTCTTAATGTTCAATTAATGTACTATTCCAAGTCACTCTTCAAACAAATCAACTGATTCTCTTACTTTGGTATATTTTGCAGATAACTCTTCCTGGTATATCTATCAAAATGGAGTGCAATTAAACCAGATGTTCTAAAGAGCTCATACTGAACATCTTGCAGGATTATTGGTACTACTTGGCATCGAACTCTTTTAGTTAAAATCCTTGTCATTATATTTTTTTATAGGAGTCAGGAAACTTTTTCTGTAAAGCGCCAGAAAGAAAATATTTTAGGCTTTTTGAACCATATGGTTTCTGTCACAACTATTCGACTACTCACATTTGCGTCATGGAAAGTGGCCACAGGTAGTAGATAAATGAATGAAGGTGACTGTGTTCCAAGAAACTTTATTGATAAAAAGAAAAAGAAAACCTGATGATTGACAGATTTGACCCATGAGTCATAGTTCACTGAACTCTGTTCTTTGATATAGAATCCTGAGGCCTCTTCCTAAGGGGAGCATTGTCTAGGATCTTGACAAATCAGTGCTAGCTTGCACCAGTGAATGGATATACTTTTTCTAAGCAAATACACTCTCGATGTTCTTAATTTTTATAATGAAATGTCAACTTTACTTGAAAACGTAGTAAAGTATGAGAAACACTTAAACTACTAATACAATACATGTGCACTTATAAACTTTTAAAATAACTATACAATCTAAAACTTGGGACTCTCTTCTTGTAAAAGTGTGTTAAAACAAGCATGTTTCAATATGCAATAGACCTGAAGTCAAAAAATGAGTAAGCTTGAAGTAGGTAAAGAATGAGGTTGAGGGAGAGAGTATTTCTAGGTAGAATCTTCAGTATGTGCAAAAGTCCTGGGACAGGAGAAAGCAATGACAGATAAACCGAGGGTGGCTTAAGCACAAAAAGTAAGGAAGAGAGTGATAATAAGGTCAGCTGGAGAGCCTGTCTTGGATCAGATGACAGAGCATCTTAGAAACAATGTGAAGGATTTTGGTCTTTACCCAGAGGGCAATGGAAGGGATTTAAATAGTGGTGCAGAAGAATCCTATTTCAGGTTTTTAAAAGTGACTAATTGTGGTGAAAAGTGGACTGAGAGGGAAGGAGAAGATGCAGGGGGAAGCTCTAGATGCTACTGAATAGTCCAGATGAGAGAGACTGGTAGTTTAGATTAGAGTCATGATAGTGGGGATCAAAGGACATGTCATACACAAATTAGATATTAGGAGTTTAAATAGATAGGGTTTAATGGGTTGGATGTAGGGAATAAGAGAAAGTAGGAGTCTAATATGACTCCTAGATTATACAATTGAATAAACTGAATAGATGGGGTTGGTGTTTCCTGAGACATTGTGGAGGGTGAGATGGTGGAGGGTGTGACAGAATGTTTAGTTTCTGACATGTTCAATTTATGTACCTTTAGAGTCATCCCTATAGAAATAGCAAGTAAAGTCAAGAATACAGAGGAAAGAACTGGAGTAATAAAATTAGAAGTCATCAGCGAGAAGGTGGTTAATCGAAGTTTGGCTGGCAGATGAGATAGAGCAGGGAGAGAGAAGAGCCCAGAGCAGCACTGTGAGGGAATCACCTTTGAAAGGCTGGTAGAGGGCAATGCTATCAAGGGTCCCTGATTTTCTTTCAGAAAAGCTAAATAACTTACTCAGTACGTATTGAGTACCTACAATTTGTTAAGGCACCAGTTAGGGCCTGGGAATACAGTAGTAAAGAAAACAAAATCCTTGCCTTCGTGGAGTGGGAAGGCATCTGACGATAAATGATGAACAGGTCTTAACTAACTAGAAACGACTCTCCTTTTGCTCAGCAAGTATTGCTTCTGGAGGCCACCAGAGTGCTATCCCCTTCCTCATCTCAGTTCTTCTCCTTGTATATCCTGTCAAAGATCTTAATTTCTCAAATGCATTGCAGAAAGTGCCATCAGACTGGGGGTGTCATCCTCCAGGTTCAAGGCTGTGAGCAGGTGAGGAAACTCATGGGGAAGGATCAGGATGGCAGTGCACAGTGGGGTTATGGTTTCCACAAATCTCATATATTCACAGTGTTAGGGGGCCAGAAAGCAGACGGACTAGTTTAACAAAAGGACTTTCACTAAGAAAAGCAGGCTAGTCCTGGAAGATTTTGATACCTTGTTTCTATGCAGATAGAGTTTTAAAATGCAACAGACATTTAAATATCTCTCCTTACACCCAGGATGCTAAACGAGATGCATGAGTGGGCTGAGAGGAGCACTCTCAGAACTTTCTGGGGAGAATGGCTTTTCATTTGCAAACTGCACACGCCACATTGAAGCTATGACCTGCTCTGTCTTCGAGAACTGCAGTCTGGCTGGCCTTGGACAATCCAATAGCAGAGCTGGTCAGTTTCAACCTCCTTCAGGTTGAGAAGAATCGACACTGATGTTTTCAGGGAATTTCTCAGTGTGGTATGACTATGGACTATCCTTATTATTTATGTATTTTTCTCCGTTTTCTTAATTTTCAAAAATGAAAAAATTATATTTTCTTAATCAGAAAAATACTGTTATTAAACAAATTCACCTAAGGCATAGCACACACAAACAACAGAGTGGTTAAACTGCAGCAACTGTCCTCACATCTTAGAATACAAGAGTTGTTCCTGAGGTTGATGACTATGTGATGTCCTCATTGCCCAGGAGGTATCAATGACAGCAAGTGACAACAAGAACATAGGGGTGCATAACTGTAGAGTTCAGACTTTAAAGTCACAAGGACATGGTATAAACACCACTTGACGTCCTTATTAGCTGCGGAGACTTGGTAAATTAGTCAATCTCTTTGGTTTCTGTGTTCTCTGATGTAAATAGGAACTTCCAGAGGGAGAAGGTGTACTTGTGGAGGGTCTGCCACAAAGTTCTAAGGTACAATCAGTGTTATAGAAATCAACTTTGACTTCCTGTGTTTTGATCCAGAAAACCTTGTACTGAACCCTGAAAGGGAGAGAGGAATATTTATTTCACAAATATATCACAACGTTTTAGAAAAATAAGAGACCTAACTGGGTCTCGAGGTCAGCCCCATGAAAATGGGGAGTACCGAGCCTGGCTCTGTTGGCAGAGCCTGGATTACAATAGGCAGGCCTTTTGACTCCTAGACCAGTCCTCTTTACTCCACAAAGCGATACACAGTTTTTATTTAGTATTTTCAGAAAAGTGAGGATCCCTACACTTCTTTGAATTATTTTAGCCTTCATTTAAAATTCAATCAGAATTAGTATAATTATACCATTACTCCTTTATCAGAAGTTTTCTCTCAAACATGTATTTTTCTAAAGTTTGCTTATTTCTTGAGTTTGGTTTTAATTGGATCTCATAGTTAAAAGAATCTGTGGAGGAAATGATCAATCTGAAAATATAAATATAAATTAATGGATATGTATAATTGGATTGTTTTGAATAGACCCCAATATACTTTTCATTTATATACATAATACAGTACAGGATCTAAGTTCATTTTTACCATCATCCTTATTAAATACAAGTGGCATTCAAATAATAAAAAAGCTGCATTTTATTTCATAACTAAATACTTGTTAAATTAAAAAAAAAATAATAAGTTAAACTGCATGTTTGGCCTTATGTAAACAAACAGCAAATTGAATGACAATTTCCCAGCCCTGACAATGTTTCCCGAAGGCTAATTTAATAAACTAGTTATTAGCCTTAGTCTCTCACAGATGTTCGTTGCTAAGGCAATACGAAGAGTGAGCACTGAGGTCTCTTACTTTGTTCTGTTTTTGGGAATTCAACCAAGTTCAAATATTGAGGGAAAAAATAAAAATAAAAATTAGTCATAGTGAATATTTTTATAAATTTCAGTTATACAAGGCTTTCTAAGCATATCACCAAGCTAGAAACAATAAAAAGAAAATCACATTTGACTCATTTAAAATTAAAATTTTTTTCTAACTGTGTACATATAAAAGAATAGATAAGGGTGAAATACAAACTGAAAATACATTTTATCTGATATCTCTATGCAAAGATCATGTGCAAAATAATGTAATCTAATGTAATAAAACTAAATTTCCATAGAAAAATTGGCAAATGAACAGTAACAGAGAATTCATAAGATATGAAATACAAATTGCTCCCAAAGAACCCAAAATAGTCAGCTTTGCTAATAATAAAAGAAATGTCAATTAAAAGTGAAATATACTTTACCTGCCATATTGTAAGGGTGAAAATATGAGTAATGCCAAGTGCTTCAATGTAAGTGACATTGAGAAATGGGCTCCATCACACGCCTTGGTGGGACTGTGACTTTGTATAACCTTAGTGGAGAGCAGATAGACAATAAATTTTAAAATATGGTGTCAGGTACATAAAGTCATGTTAAGTGACATCTATTTTTACATGGGAGATTTTCGAAATGCCATGTAGAGAGTTTTCTAAAATGTAAAAAAGTAAAGTGAAGCAAAAATTCAGCTGAAAAATCCATGAAAAAATTAAGTTGTGCTTCATAGAGTATTCAATTACTTTTTCACTAAAGCAATTGCATATTCTCAGACCCAAAAAACAAATCATACCTATGCATCTTTAGTATCAAGAATTATTAGGTTCGAATTCCTGAAAAAGCATTGAGTTTCATGAAGTATGGAAAGCAGGTGTGTCAACAAAATTAGCTCTTGTAAAAGTGGAAATCTGGCAACATTCTACTTTTGGCATTCCATTTTGTCCAGGGGCCAGAATATCATACTTTAATATACACTGTATGTTCTTGACCTCCCTAAAACCAGCGTGTCTGTCTTTCATTACCCAAGGGGGCTAGTCCTGAGAAAGAGCTATTAGGTTGTTTTATGCATATTTTAAAAACCATATCGATTGATAATTTACAATTTTATAATATTTTCATTGGTAATTCTATATTTTTTATTCGTACATATTTAGCAAGACTGCATGTTACAAAAGGGCATGGACATGTTGATAAGTGCATTGCAAGCAGTGCCTAACAGCAGATAGATAATACTGCTGTCGAGGAAGGCAGATTCCCACTGGTTATGTAACGATTGTGGTTTCCATAAGGGAAAGAACAACTCTTTTGAATTACAAAAAAGAATATTTTTCTGATAGGCTCCAAAATAATAGATAAAAATGCACTGGTAAAATTATATCAGGCATTTTCCTAGACCTTTACAGCTATCATTACCAATTTTAACTAACCATATACTACAGGAGGTGCTATTTACATTTGATAGGTAGGGAAGTGGGAATGCTTAAAAATCATTTTGCTTTACCATGTTATGACAAATTAGGACTTGATCCCAAAGATTTCAATAAAAGAATCACCAGAGACCCTATCACCACTGACAATGGGAAACACATCTCCTTTGGCATAGGTCCTTTTTATTGGGGTTTTATTTTCCCACTACTCCCTAGCATGATATTTTTGTAGTTGCTGGGTTCATTTGGAAGCTCATAAAGTAATAATGTCAATTGAAAAGATTAAAATCACTCTTCCCTTGGCCCTCATTCCTGCATGAATGAATTGCATATATGAATGTAATCCAGATTCGGAAATGGTGGAAGCCAGAAAAAATAAGAACCACTGAGAAAGTGAGGAGAAAAAGCCAAACCTGAATGAGAACTATACTTGTGATATTGATACAAAAATTTCTACTGAAACATTCGGACAGTTGTCAAAACATATATATGTCAGATTAACTTTAGGGCACCAGGAGACATTGGCATCAATGTCAAACTACCTAAGGTTTTCCTATTAACTGTAGCAACAGACACTCTACTGGCAGGAGTTTTCAACCCATTTTGAGCATGTGCACCTTTGCTGAAGTTTCCCAAAATAATATTTTTAGATGCATAAAATAAATAGTGTACTAGTTTTCTATTGCCGCCATAACGAATTACCACAAACTTAGTGGCTTAAAAAGCACAAATGTATTATCTTACAGTTCTGAAGGTGAGAAGTCCAACAGAGGTCTCACTGGGGCTACAATGAAAGTGTTGACGGCGCTGCGTTTCTTTTCGCAGGATCTAAGGGAGAATCTGTTTCCTTGCCTTTTCCAGTTTCTACAGGCCACCCATATTCCTTGGCTCATGGCTCCCTTTTTCCAACTTCAAAGTCTGCAAGGGCTGAGCAGGTCCTTTTCACATCCCCATCTCTGCCTACACTGGGAAAGGTTCTCTAGTTTTATGAATGCTGCGATTACATTGAGCCTACGAGATAATCCAGGACAATCTCCCACCTCATGGTCCTTAACCTTCTACAAAGTCCCTTTTGCCACCTAAGGTAACATATGCGAGGTTCTGAGGATTAACCCAGGGGTGTCTTTGGGGCCATTACTGGACCTAATTAGGATTGTGGATAAAATAATTATGTGAAAATCAGTAATGAAAACATATCAAAATCCAAATTTGTGATCTAATAATATTTTATCTTTATTAACACATTAATAATATTTAGAGCAGGTCTAATAATGTCCATAAATTCCAAATACTGATGAGCATAAACGATTTTTCAATATATCAGTAACAACAACTATAGTAAGGTATAAAAATATCTGTAATTTTTATTGGTGACAGAGTCACAGGAATTGCTAATACTACTGTGGTTTGTTGTTTACATTCACAATTGCAAGAAATGCTAAATTTCAGCTAGAGATTTAAAAGTAAAGATGTCTTTTCCCGCCTCCCCCCCTCATCCCAAATCACAGACCCTTTGCTAGTTTAAGAACTTCTCTTCTAAGGAGATATCACAACATGAAAAACTGATGTTACCCCAGGAGTGGCAAAGAGAATATAAACCCTTTTATACCAACAATGCCAATTGCTTACTACAATAAGCCCAAATACAATAAAGATAGGTAAATGGAAGTTTCAGTTATACCAGAAAAATCCTATTATCTTCAAGCTCTGCTTTTTGCACAAAGCCTTCTTAGACATTTCTAGGTCTTGGTCTCTCTCCCAACTTTGATTTTTCCATAGCACTTTTTCATTCTTCCCACACCCATCAAAAGTCTAAACCCTGTTCTTTTTGCTCTCAATTATTTGGCCTTTTATCATACATTGCCTTGGGATGCCACATAGCTTAAGAAAATTCATGTGAATTTTTCTTATCTCCCTAATGAGCTTGGAATCTCTGTAAGTAGTAATTATAAACGTCTTTGTTCCTTAGCAAAGCTGTAAGGGCTTTTTAGAGTAATAGTAATGAGGGAATATTTGTGATGTGACTGGCCAGTTAAACAATCAATGATCCCCACTGGACTTACACGTATATTTGGTGAAAATGATAAATTTCAAGAATGCCCTCGTTTGGCTGACAGTCTTTTTGAACTAGCTCTCAGAACAAGATATATTATAAGAAAATATTCTTGGCCTGAGAGTTGGATTTTTTTCCTCTTTTTCTCTTCCAATAACTGGCTTTGAGATCCTGAGCAAGTAACTGCATCTTTCCTTGGCCTCAATTCTATCCTTTGTAGAATGGAAGGATTTGATTAGATCATCTCTAAGGGGCCTTCCATCTTTAAAAGTTTGCAAACCAAAGAGTTTATGTCACCTTCATTCACATTACTAAAGTTCTTAACACTTCATTAGGAGCGAATTCAAGTTTCCAGAATTATTCAGCTTCCCCAAGTTGTTTAAGAATTTAAATGCTGAAACACTGAGAAGGTAAATTGTGACCAAATCAAACACACTCCAAATAAGAGTCATTCCTTCTTGTCAAAAGAGTCATTTGTAGGGATATGCTATCTCCAGTTCTACTCAAATTATTTCATAACCAGATGAAAATTTCTTAGGTCCTAGAAACTTTTTTTTTTTTTAATGAAAGCACTCTGCGAACTTTTCAATAACTTTCTTACAAAATCTATAACATCCTGATGCCTTAGCCCAAGCACTCGCTGACCAGTCACTGTACCAATAACCACGAGTGATTCTACCATCAGGACTTCAATGACATTTCCTGGAAGTTGTTGAGACAGAGTTGTCTTTTAAAGCTCTGGGTTGAATATTCCACCCGCTAACCTGCTTTTAATTTCCCTCCCCGACCTCAGTCCCCTTCTAGCCTTGCCAGCCCTGGCTGCTCACAGCAGTCTCCTCCTTAAGGTGAATTCATCCCTCACTTTGACTATTAGGGGTCTGAGTGATGCAAAGCATAGAGTTTGAGAAAACACTCTATGGCTGTGTGAAGATTATCAACAGGACTGGAGCTTATACAAAATTGGGATCCACAAGTAGATAACACATCAGCTTCAGAAAGAATAAAAATACAGAAAAAGATTTTGATTCAAATTTATCTATTCCGCCTTCGAGAAGTTGTTGCCCATCTCACTGGGATGATGCATCTATCACCTTCTGTTAAGCAGTTTCTCCTTGTGGCTATTTTGCTGTAATTGAAAAATGTTATGCACTTTCTCATAATTACATTTTTTCCCTCTTATACTTCTCCATTTCATCTTAGTTACCCACTGCATTCTATTGCAATAGAATGCAACTCAATGCCACTCTCCCAGTGAAATTTCCAGCTCCAGTTTACCCGGTTTGGAGGAAAGAAAATATTGTTTCAATAGCAGTTCATATTTTCAGCACTTAAAACTATGCCTCCAATTATGTGTTCACATCTGCATCCTAAATTTTAAGCTCCTCAGCAGCAGAGACTTCTAATGAAACTTGTGTCCTCAGGTTACTGTAATTAAAATATATTATTTTCTGATTTTCTTTGCTTTTTGCTCCATATAATTCTAAAATCATTTTCAAAAGGATTGCTATTTGATACGTATGTTAGGTATATATACACACACATATTTAACAGGATTCTCTATGTTACTCTGCCTGGAGTGAGAATTTTTTTTTTTCATAAATTATACCAATAAATAATGCATTAATTTCCTGATCAAGCAGTTTGGAGAAAAATTATTCCAAGTCACTATAGCAAAAACTCTCAGGCTAATTAATTTTGGAAATAAAAATACCAGGGATATTTATAAACAGTATCTTAAGAGTATTAATTAGAGACTCAATAAGTACATATACCCATTCGTAAATAACTAAACACATTCATGTTTTCCTCTGAATTTGGCACCAAAAAGGCAGACATATTGCTTGCAATCTTCACATGTAGAAATGAAATCTCAGTTATGAGAAAAATGGAGTCAGTAGATTATTTTCATACCATCCTACACAGAAGTCATTCCGAAAAAAGAAAAAGAAAAAAATGAAAGGAAAAGGAACTCACTATAAAAAAATAAAAGATAGACTGGTTTTATTTGAGTGCACAAGAACCAATTATATGGGTACAGTATAGTAGTCATATTATTGAGATGGGTATCAAAATCTCCAGTTATAATTGTAGCTTTGTCATTTCTCCTCACAATTGTATTAGTTTTTGCTTCATGTATATTGAAGTTCTCTTGGTAGGCACATCAACCTTTAGGACTGTTATTTTCTCTGGATTAATTGATGACTTTATCATTGTAAAATAACTGCCTTTACCCTTGGTAATATTTTTTTGCTCAAATTTTGGCTCACTGGCAATCCTTGTGTTGGCAGAAGAAAATGATTTATGTAAAGAAACAACAATTATTTTGCTGTCCTGGTCCTTGGTTTTAACTTTCTTCAAAGGGATTTATTTACTGCATTCTTGGCATATTAACATAAGATGTTCAGGGAATATTTACTCGTTAAGTAGGATGGATGTCAGGATTTAAGTTTTGAGAATAGTGTATAAAGTTCAAATGAGTAATTCGGGACCACAAATCTAAACTCAAACTTTGCCTGCAGAAGTCTAAGGATTATTCAGAGACTTGAAGAATTTTAGATCTTCAAAGGACATTTGATATCCAGCTCTGCCTGCTCATGTTGTATGTGGGAGAACTAATACTCAGAGGAGTCTCAGGAAGGGCAAATTTCCTCACATGGCCTTTTCTCTGTGTCAGCATGGTAAGAGAGGGAGCGGGGAGGAGAGAAGGGAGGGGAAGGGAGAGGGGGGGAAGAGTGAAGAGGAGAGAGGGAGATAGGAGGGGGAGGGGAGGGGGAGACTGGGAAGAGGAGAGGGAAAGAGAGGAGTGGGGAGGGAAGAGGGGAAGGAGAGGGAGGGAAATATTTCTGGTGTCTCTTTCTCTTCTTATAAAGACACCAGTCCTATGGGATTAGGGATCCACTCCAATAACTTCATTTAACCTTTATTACCTCTTAAAAAGACTTACTGCCAAATACAATCACATTGGGAGGTAGGCCTTCAACATACGAAGTTTGATGAACACAATTCAGTCCATAACACCTTTCTGCCTGTGCCATCTCACATATACAACTCCTGTTCTCAGTAGGCCATCTGCCACAGCTACACTAGCTACACTAAATTACTTGAATTTCCTGAATCTCCTACATTTTTTTTTCTCCATGCTGTTGCTCTTGGTTTAATTTTTGCTCAGTTCTCCGTGCTTCTCTGCCTAGTAAACCTTCAGCTCAACCTTTTCTTTGAAGCCTTCCCTGACCTTCCCCATGAAGAACTATTGTTTCACACAATACCTCCAATGTGGCATTATCACAATATACTTTAAATGACAATGGCTGCTCAATACATTTTTGAATAAATGAATGATGCTAATATTTTTACAAGATCTCCTAATATCACTTAACTATAAAACTAATTCCCCAGGAAATTATATCATGGACTATTATTATACAATCATCTCTTTTCCCCCAAACTTTAGGGGATATCTGAAGGGACAAGCGCTCTTGCCTCAGACTTTCAAGTAGAAATTTGAGGAAATAACTAATTATAAACATTATTATTACATTTATATTGAAGTCCATATCCCAGTCTGATTTCCTCCTAAGGTGAAGGCTATTTAATGTAATGTATTTTTAAAGCAAAAATGTTTAAAATAAACACTGTATGTTTAAAATAAAAATAGTAATGTTATTTGAGATAAAAAAAAAAAAACAGGAATGTATAGGAAACTCGGGACTCCCTAGCAATGTGGGACACCCTCTCCTAGATGACATACTAATCCATTGCACAATTCATTTAAATTCTATTTTCCCCTTGGACTCTCAGTCCTTTTGCTATCAAGCCATAGGCTCCAGGGTGTGTGTTCATGCCCTATACTCACTGCCTAGAACCCACAGTTAATTGGAACACAGTGCCCAGATAATAGAAAATAAAAATTAATAATCTGTTACACATCCTGCTAATAAGAGTTGTGACCCTGATTGTGACCAATGACTTTATAATGTGGAGTTCACTTACAACATCTCACTGTACTCATAGTAGTTTAACTGACGATTTGCCTGCATGGATGATACTTATTGTCTGAAACAGGCAATCTGAGCTTAGAAATTATTAGCTGTGCAATGTTAGCTATGCAGCCTCAGGCAAACTTATTACCCTCTGGCTCAGTTTCCTCATCTAAAGCAAGGATAGGAGCCCCTCTCAGGATCATTGGCAGGATTAAATGAATTAATACATGTGAAATACTTGGCATAATGCCTGGTATTTAGTAAGCACTCAAATGTTAGCTACATTTACTGTTATTAAAGTATTGCTTACTTGGAAGTAGTCCTACTTAATATACTCCAATGAATGAGCTTTCAGTTTCAGAATTCTACGTAGACATCAGAGATTACAACCATGTACGCATACCTCCATATGAATGGTGTCTTATCATTTTGTGATCTCTTTTAAGAAAAGATCTTTTCTACTGGTATGAATGGTGTCTTATCATTTTGTGATCTCTTTTAAGAAAAGATCTTTTCTACTGGTGGAGGTTTATAGTCCAAACTAGATGATCTGATCCAATTGCTTTGGTATATAAAATGAGTAAAGTTAAAAATTAAAAGAGGGGATGAGTAGGGAGAGGAAGCTGTACAGATGAACAAAAACCTTCAATCCCTAGTCAGTTGTTTAAAGATATTTGTAACAATGCTATTAGTGTGTAAATTTCTTTGGAAAGGACAGCATATAACCTTAACACATACACAGTCACCTCGAATTTCTAGAAGTACAAATTGTATATAGATCAATTCTATGAACACCTGAAGGTGTGAATTTTCAAGATCTGTAACGGGGGTCTTTTTCTTGGTGTAATCTTGAAGACTGAACTTCCTTGGCAGTGCAAACCATGGGAACTATCCTCGGCTTCTAGCTCCAGTTCAGCAGTGATTTAGTGAGATGTCTGTGACAATCATTGTAGACAGATCTTTATCTTACTTTTTCTTCCCTCTCTGTATGCATTGACAAAACAATGTTATCAAATAGTGTCACTTGGGATGGTCACAAGAACTTGGGATCACTATACTTCAGCCGAAATGTCAGAATTCAGCAACTTTCTCCACTGCTATTAATGGCTACTCATTCCTTCCAGGTATTCAGGTTAAAACCTGAGAGTCAACCGTTACTCCTATGCTCATAGATCCAGTTTATCAGAAATACTGTGGCTCTACTTTAAAATAGCCACAAACCAATATTTTACCTCCACTGCTATCCTTGATCTAAGCCATCAGAATAGCTCACCTTAATTATTGTAATTTTACTCTCCCAGCTTCCACACAGTAGCTGCTATGACCCTTTTAAAAGTCGTCGCATCAGGTACTCTTCTGTTCAAAACTTTCGGTAGCTCTCCATCTTGCTTAGAGTAAAAGTCACGTTTTTTACAAAATTTTATGTTCCTAAACTTTCCAGCAACTTCACAAGCCTTCCTTACTTATACCCTCTAACTTCTTCTACCTCCCTCTGCCAGAAATATCTTCCTCTCTTTCCTTCTCTGCTTAAGTCATCTCAGTGAGGCATAACCTATTTAAATGCACAGGTCTGCATACACCTAAGTACATCCTATCCCATATTCTAGTTTTCTCCCAGAGGTTCCTAACAAGTTCCCAGTTGATGCTGACACTGGGGTTCCAGGGATCACACTTCGAGAACCACTGCTTCGGGGGAATCTCTTCTTCCCGACTCTCAACCTTTCTAATTTGGGAAGGGCTAAACCACTCAAACTTCAGGGACCACCAGACTACGGAAAGTGTTTCTTAAACTTCTGATTGCTTGGCCCCACCTTTAGAGTTTCCGACTGGATGGGAATGGGGTAGATCCTGAGATTTGCATTTCTAACAATTACCCTTTGAAAACCACTAGTAGAATACATGACACTTTTTATTGTTTGTCTGTTTCCTCCCATTGTAATATAAACTGAGGCAGGTTTTCCCCCTTGTTTTCTACTATTTACTCATGCAAAGGACAGTATCAGGTACAAAGTAGCTACTCAATGAATACATGTTGACTAAATGACACTATCCGAGTGTTACGTCGGAAAAATTTCTAACTTTGTCTTGTCAGATTTTATATGAAGAAACACAAAGGAAAAAATATATATATAGTTTCATCTCCTCATGCAAGAAAGCATTTTAAAGCAATGGGCCACAGAGAAAACGAATTTACTGATATTCAGGAAATAAATTATTAACAATTTGCAATATTAATATAACCTTAATGTTAACAGTAAGCACTTATGGACTACTACTACATGCTGAGTATAGTGTAGGACCTCATTTAGTTCTCATAACTAACTTGGAAGTGGCTAGTGGTGTGTTGCTTCCATTTTAGTTAAGGACTCCAATACCATCGCCCACTTATCAGTGGACTCCAGGGTTTCCACATTACCGCCTTCCCTCCATGTGTGCTCTTCCAATTGGGAACAATAAAAATAGGGTGTAAAATAAGAGGTGACAGTTTGCTTTCTAGTGTGCAGACATATTAAGATTTGGATTAAAATTTTTACCTCTTACAACTCTGAATTCTAACCACTTTTTTATGACAATAAAATTCTAGAGAACTATATCAGAGCACTGGATTTCTAGATGTAAATGTTTAACCCTACAAATGCTGTAAGAATTTAGTTCTGAAGATATGGGAACATTTTTCAGGAGTCAGATTATTTGGGGCTTGTTTTTGCAATAATTTAGAATAGTTTATTTTGTTTGAATATTTACCATTTTAAACCTTATACAACAGCATTATACTTATGCAAAGAAAAATAGAAAGACACAACTGGTTACGAGTTAATAATTTATTTTCTTTTAGATAGACTTAGATCAGGGGTCAGCAAACTTTTTCTTAAGGGGCCAAATAGTAAATAGTTTAGACTTGCAGGCCATATAATTCTACAGTTGTGGAAGTTGTGGAAAGCAACTAAGGATAAAACATAAATGAATGGGTATGGTTTTGATTCAACAAAAATTAATTCATACAAGTAGCCAGTCTATGGATATTGGTTTGCTGACCCATATATTAAAGAACTTCAATCTTAGTGGAATATATGAAATGGACCAGATAAATTCCAGGTAAATTTGTCAAATTTCTCTTTTTTAAAAAAACTGCTTGTATTTTACTATAGAAACATCATATTCTTATAACTAAAAATGACAAAAAGTGAAAAATTCTAGCATGCAAGTCAAAACAGATGTTTGGTTCCATAATAAGCTGAACTAATTAAAAGAATCCTTGTATTTATTTTTTACACAGCACAAATGTAGGTGACAGTTAGTCCAAAATTCCCCACAAAACTTATAAATTTAACAACCGAGAATCTAATTTCTTCTAATCTTCTGCATCATTCATAGCTCTGCACCCTAGAGAATCCATTCCATAGCAGCAGAGGCGAATCTTAACTTAAAGCACCAAGTTTCCAGGCATTACTACAAATGTCTTTTTTTTCATTCTCTAATACATGCAATCTGCCTATGAAGCAAATACCGATTCACCTTACGCTTCAATGGATAACGGAAAGCAGCTGGGAAACCAACATTATTCTTAGTCTAAAAGGAATTCTACCTCTTTACCTTATAACTCCTTCCATGAAAATTTTAACTTTTAATGTAGTTATAATTAACACGAATACAAATTGAATTTTGAACATAATCTCTTTCAGATTCATCTAACAATTTAGGACATTCATATTTGTTTTATAAATTCTGAGGAAAACAAAAAACATGATTTCTAATCTGGAATATTCCGGCAATCTTTATTAAAAGTTAAATTTAGAATTTTATAGCAAAGTAATATATGTCCAAACTACAGATTAAAAAAATTCCTTAATTTATGTAAATTAAGATACAAAGCTTATTCTCAATACATTTTATAGAACTGTATTTTCACTTTCCGAAGCAGGGTTCAATTCTAGGATCTTGCTAACATCAGCCCTATCTAGCCAGAGATTATTGGATCCACTAAATGGACAATGAAAACTGGCTGAGGCTGCTGATGAATGCTTCAACAGGAATCTGATACACGGACACAGATTTCAGTGTTATGTTCAATGGAACCAAAGTCTTCCTTAAACTGTGCTCCTGACAGGCTGAAGATAGAGTAATGGACTGTTAGTTCTTAAAGCCAAAAATGCATGGATCTGTTGCACAAAGGCTTCATTCTCTGCCTGTAGTCAGTAACTTGAGGGCCTTCTGTAGATTCTGCACAGCGGTGCTGACATCTTCATACTGCAAAGCACTGCCAGCATATTTGCAGTATTTCTGAGCTCTAGCAAAGTCTTCTGGTGTTAGACGGATATCCCCTAGAAGAAAAATAATTAAGATATCTATAAAAATGTAAAAAGTATTCTGTTTAAGTTAGGTAAATGCTTACATTCAAGATTATACAAAATATTTAAGGTTATATAACTACATGGAGGATTTTTTTCAATCCCAGTTGTATTTAAATAAATTTTCTCATGCTATCATTTTTATTACTACTATAAAACATACCTATGCCGATATATAACTTATACGAGCAAGATTTTTCTTTCAGAAGTAATAAACTAGAAGCCTTTTTATTTTGGCAAATTATTTACAAAAAAATTATATTCTGAGTAAAACAAGGGCAGTCACTTTGGTGTTTATGCTAGAATCACTCTGCTTCTCTTTTCATGGATCAATACACACAGACTAAACCATTTAACCCTCATTTGAACTAAAAATATAATCCTTGATTAAAATAAGGAAGAACAAATTTTATGTAAAGAATTACATAAGTTGTTTAACTTTTTTTAAGCATGAAAAGATTCACACTTCTGTGCCATCCATATAAAAAACTAAGGTTTAACAGAGATTTTTATATCATTAAACTCCATAATTAAATATGTCAACAATCTTTACAAATTATTTCTTCAAAATTTATTCTCAGCAAGTTTTCCAGTTACACATATGATTAATATGTGTAGAGCCCAAGTAAATAATTTGAGTAAATAAAACACACTAAGAACATTTCATTCAATCTAACATTTAAATATACTTGAACATATATTTCTAAAGATGAAATTAAAAATTGACTTTGTATCTTGTCTTTTGAAATAAATACCATTTTCTTTAGAAATTTTATGAGGATTCTAGGAGAACTGATCAGAACGCTAGGGGCATAGGCTATAACAAATCGAGGATAATATATCTTGATTCTGTTTACGTGCCTGTACTTAGAAACAGAATGACTTTGTTTAGTTGTTTTTAATTTTGCTAAAGATATACAGCATAAAATAAAAACTTTAACATTTCCTAGGTAAGGACTTTAAAGTAGATAGCAATTCCAGGTATTTTGATATTAAATTCTCATCCAAATTATTTCCTAATTTTCAAAAGAGTACTAAAACAATGTATCCTAAAGTTTCTAGCCCAGTGCCAGTGACCAGTAAGTGTTCAATAACTTTAGTGAATATTTTAAAATGAATAAAGTTCATACAGAATTAAATATTACTTAAATTTCAGATTTTAAGATAATACACTTATATATCCACATATGGTAACTAGCCCAGTGTGTTACATATATAGCAAGTCTTCAAATATTTCTTGAATTAGTGTTATTAAAGATTACATTAATAGTTGGTTTTTCCTGTTGTGAATCATACATTACACATTTCAATTACAAAATAAACCCTTATTTTAATTTCCTTGAGTTTTGGTCTTGCTTAAAAAGCAAGCAATACAAATCAATAAACTAGTAAATTATAATTGTATATTAAAAAAATCGTTTCTCTTTAATTTTACTTTTAGTGTTTTAGTGACTTGGCAATTGTTACCCATTAACCTAAAAAACAATTATCCCTGCAGTTCTGCTGACAATTCAGTCAGGCACGCTTCACCTTGTATTTTTTCTTGAAAATACCTACCAGATTCTTTAATGGTTTTTCAAAATATATTAAGAGGCTCTAGTCACCTAGTGAGTCCCTAAAAATTGAGTTTACCTCATCACTGCTCATTTTGAACTTTAATATTCTCTCCTCCTATCTCAGGGCAATCTTTAAATATATAAGGCATCCATCTAGAATTTACCAGACTTGCTTGGAAGAAAGCCCTAATGCTGAGGACTAATCTTATTTTTACGGCATTAGCTTCAGTATTGTTTTGCTGGCATACCACTTATTTATTAATGAGATAAAATGTGTAACATGGCGAGAACTCAGTTACTATTTTAGTTTTACAAACTAAACTTATCCACCAATGATAAAACTATTTTAAAAAACACTGACTTTTTTCATGAAATAAAGATTACAGTAATTATAAAATGTGAATGAAAATATTTTAACAAAATATAATTACAGATATATAATACATAACAGACATGTATGACAAATTCTGTAACTCGAAAAAACCTAGATAATAACCATGTTATGATTTAGATACAAAACCTAATTTAAAGACTTATATAGAGATGTTAATTTATTTTCAACAATTAGAAATATAAAGAACTTAAGCCATGCCAAATAGTTACTTTTGCTATTTTCTAACAGGTTAGTCTTTCCTTCTTTTAAAAAATATAATGTGTAAGTCATTAAAATATGTTAAAATTTTAAGTGAAATAAAAATAAAATATCTCCTAATTATGATTCTTTTAGCATTTAAAAACTAAATAGAGAAAGTGGGAAAGACTTAAATAAGAAAGGAAAACACATTTCAGGAAGAGAACAAAAGTTCAATTTCAGTATATCTGATTGTATATTCAAAATAGCAAATATTGCTCAAGGCACCAAAATAAAAGTTGTTTTCTCTATTATTAAAATTTACTAGAACCCACAATCAGAATCAGAGAGAGGGAGGATATTGTGGACCTAAAAGATGTTTAAAGGATTTGAGAGGTTGTCTAATAATACATCTCTTTCTGAAATCCATGCTTCTAAGTTCCAGATGGCTTCAGGCAAGACCATTTTTATTACAAAGATGCTTCTCCCTTCACAGAGCAGGACAAGAACAGGGACAGAAGACAGCTAGAGCTATCACTCAAGTTCTCTATTAGAACTCTGGAAAGAGAGCCTTGGTCAGCACTGGATCAAAGACAGCATTACATGGTGTAAAGAGAAATCTCCGCATGCTCAGCGGACATAAACATCCATTCCCAAAGCTGACTTATCAAGTTTCCAAGGAAGAACACTTAATATAAATACTTCCAAAATGAGTCTTTAGAGATTCTTTCCTATTTAACTAGATCGAGAAATGCATGTCAAGGACCTTGGATAATCTGACCCTAGTGAACTCTCTCATCCTCTGACTTAATGGAACGTACAGGCAGGATCTCAAGGCACTACCTGGCTTGGAGTAAATCTTAGTGATAAATGCAAGTATGGTACTAAAAACCCTTATATCCATGCACTGTCAAGATATGTCACTTAATAATGGCAACAACAGTTGCAATAATTAGAGGTAAAATTTTATTAGGTCAGGTACTATGCTAAATGTTTTTTAAATACTCCATTTAATTCTCAATACGGTATAGAGGTACATGAGGTTAAAAAAAAAGGGAAATATTGTGCTTCAAAAGCTACCTTTCCAATACCACTTTTCTTTCCAGAGGCAGCCAGAAATTCACTACACAAATATTTAAAATATATTAATACGAATGCACACATGTAAAGCAAGTACTAAGCACTAAGCACTAAGGAGAAAAATGCAATGGAAAGCGGGTGTTGGAAGTACTAGATAGAGGCAGTAGTGATGGTGGTTATGAAACAACTATTTATTTTTGTGGATTCTCTAGACTTTTCCTATGCACTTACACACATATGTACACACAGGAGGATTTAAAAATATACAATGTATGAGTCATTATACATTATACTCATACATTGTTTTACATGTTTTTTTGTCCCTAAACAGGTCATACAATATATGTTCTGTAACTTGTTTTACTTAATATGTCTAGATCTTTTCACATGAGTTATCACATTTTTTTAAATTAAAAAGATATTTTAATCAAAAATTATTGGAGGTGACATTAATAAAATCAAATAAGTTTCAAGTGTACAATTCAATAAATAGTATGTTGTACACAACTGCATTATGTGTTCACCACTCAAAGTTAGATTTTCTTCTGTCACCAAATACTTAACCCCTCTTACCCCCTCTACCTCCCCCCCTTCCCTCTGGCAACCACCAATTCACTATCTGACATTCTTTTTCAATATGTGCACAGTATTCCTTGGTACAGATGGATTGTAATTAATTTAACCGCTTTCCAATTAATAAGCACTTAAGATTGTTTTCCACCATTACTACAAATGATGCTGATATAAATATCCTTGTAAATATATTTTATGCCCATGTCTAAGTATTTCTTTAAGATAGATTTCATTAAGTAGAATAGCTGGGTCAAAGGAAATTGTATTTGCAATTCTGATACTGACAGAATGCTACCAAGAAAAGCTTTACCAATTTACAGTCCCAATAGCAAGTCATTCCCTGTTTAACACTGTTGCTTACAAATCTTTTAAAATATTTTTGCATCTACTGACATAAAACCAAATGCTTTTTAACTCTCGATTTCCCTGATTATTATTAAGGATAGGTATATTTTCATTGCACATTTGCTTTATATGTTTATATTCTCTGCCTATTTTTTTTTTACTACTGAGTTTTATTTATTTATTTGACGAAGCTCTTTATATATGCTCTGGATACTAAATTCTTTATTAAGTATCAATTTCATCCTGGTCTATTGGTTGCATTTTAACAACGTAATGGGAGGGAGAGAGTCTTGTGCTGTATGCAATTTATTTTCATTAGTCAAAGCTGTTAAGACACAACCAAATGAGACATAAGAATTGTGAGACAGTTTATCTAATATATGTATAACATATATATTCCTTACAATCAACTGTTTTAACATCACCTTGAATACATATCCTTTCCACAATGATCCAAATGTCACCTTTATCATTAATTTAATTCTCATACTGTGTTGCCTATTCTGTTTCACTGACCTGTCTATTCCTTTTCAGATATTTTTGCATCAGATTTTTGGAAGAGCTTTTACGAGTGAGTGGAGCATCTGAAAACCAAGTTTAATAGAGGAATACTGTATTCACTGGGCAAGTAGGTTATCTATTAACAATTATTTTCCATTCTGTTCTTATGTAATTTGCTAGTTTATTACAGGTTCTTATTTATTCTTCCTACCTGAGCACTGTGTTGGCCCATAAAACATACACATAATTTTAAACAAGACTTTTCAAGATTCAAGGTTACTGCATCTCTTGATTTTAAGTTTCATAATTCATCCACTTTTGATAAAACCAGGAAAAGTAGAACAAATCTAATGGAACTCCTACATTTAAATATAAGTAAAATATATACATTTAAATGTATAGTCACCAACATAGTCCTTGGTGCCAGAAGACACCATTATCTTATCAACATAGAGTGTGTTGTGCTCAGACACATACATGCTTCCAACCTCTCCCCTAACTTTTATTAAATTCTGAACCAACTATAGACAATTCCTTTTGCTGTAAGACTAGTAAGCCAACTGAATACAGAATTAAAGGAATACAATTAAACCAATTCACGTTATGCTCATAATGTTACCAGGACTAACAGGGAGATGGGATATCCCC
Source organism: Pteropus vampyrus (assembly GCF_000151845.1). Classification (NCBI taxonomy): domain Eukaryota; kingdom Metazoa; phylum Chordata; class Mammalia; order Chiroptera; family Pteropodidae; genus Pteropus; species Pteropus vampyrus. The sequence goes on from NW_011888805.1 coordinate 6,051,762, forward strand.
TCCCATCCCCATTCCCAAAAACTCGCTCCCCTTATTCCATGGCTGAAAGGCAGGTAGCTTTATGGCCAGTTCCCATTCACAAAGGGAGAATCGAAAATCAGTGGGAAATAGAACTGCAGACATAGTAACAGGGGAAACCCAACAACACAACGGAAAATAATAAAGCAAGGTTTTCATTCTAAATAAAAAGGACTAAATCTCATCAGACATATGAAGAAAACGCTGAATGAGAAAAA
>NW_011888805.1:6052047-6109205 GCF_000151845.1 Pteropus vampyrus
GTATTTCTTTAAGATAGATTTCATTAAGTAGAATAGCTGGGTCAAAGGAAATTGTATTTGCAATTCTGATACTGACAGAATGCTACCAAGAAAAGCTTTACCAATTTACAGTCCCAATAGCATGCAAGTCATTCCCTGTTTAACACTGTTGCTTACAAATCTTTTAAAATATTTTTGCATCTACTGACATAAAACCAAATGCTTTTTAACTCTCCATTTCCCTGATTATTATTAAGGATAGGTATATTTTCATTGCACATTTGCTTTATATGTTTATATTCTCTGCCTATTTTTTTTTTACTACTGAGTTTTATTTATTTATTTGACGAAGCTCTTTATATATGCTCTGGATACTAAATTCTTTATTAAGTATCAATTTCATCCTGGTCTATTAGTTGCATTTTAACAACGCAATGGGAGGGAGAGAGTCTTGTGCTGTATGCAATTTATTTTCATTAGTCAAAGCTGTTAAGACACAACCAAATGAGACATAAGAATTGTGAGATAGTTTATCTAATATATGTATAACATATATATTCCTTACAATCAACTGTTTTAACATCACCTTGAATACATATCCTTTCCACAATGATCCAAATGTCACCTTTATCATTAATTTAATTCTCATACTGTGTCGCCTATTCTGTTTCACTGACCTGTCTATTCCTTTTCAGATATTTTTGCATCAGATTTTTGGAAGAGCTTTTACGAGTGAGTGGAGCATCTGAAAACCAAGTTTAATAGAGGAATACTGTATTCACTGGGCAAGTAGGTTATCTATTAACAATTATTTTCCATTCTGTTCTTATGTAATTTGCTAGTTTATTACAGGTTCCTATTTATTCTTCCTATCTGAGCACTGTGTTGGCCCATAAAACATACACATAATTTTAAACAAGACTTTTCAAGATTCAAGGTTACTGCATCTCTTGAATTTAAGTTTCATAATTCATCCACTTTTGATAAAACCAGGAAAAGTAGAACAAATCTAATGGAACTCCTACATTTAAATATAAGTAAAATATATACATTTAAATGTATAGTCACCAACATAGTCCCTGGTGCCAGAAGACACCATTATCTTATCAACATAGAGTGTGTTGTGCTCAGACACATACATGCTTCCAACCTCTCCCCTAACTTTTATTAAATTCTGAACCAACTATAGACAATTCCTTTTGCTGTAAGACTAGTAAGCCAACTGAATACAGAATTAAAGGAATACAATTAAACCAATTCACGTTATGCTCATAATGTTACCAGGACTAACAGGGAGATGGGATATCCCCTCCCATCCCCATTCCCAAAAACTCGCTCCCCTTATTCCATGGCTGAAAGGCAGGTAGCTTTATGGCCAGTTCCCATTCACAAAGGGAGAATCGAAAATCAGTGGGAAATAGAACTGCAGACATAGTAACAGGGGAAACCCAACAACACAACGGAAAATAATAAAGCAAGGTTTTCATTCTAAATAAAAAGGACTAAATCTCATCAGACATATGAAGAAAACGCTGAATGAGAAAAACGAAAATAAACACAACAACAAACTAGGGGGAAAAAAACAGAGAAGTCAGAAAAGTAGGACAGATTAAAATCAACAAACCAATCACCCAGCCTATGAACCAAGCAAAATAATTAACCTCAGAGATTTTATTTTCAATTATAATTTCTCTTCTTAGATGATCTAATAACTCAGTGCAGATGAGAAATATGATCACAACACATGGTAATCTTAAACTAAATCTAAGTTCCATAACAGCTTTGGCTACATGTTTGTGCTACTATGTATCTTCAGAAGTATAAGAAAAAAACTGTAAAAATAAAAAGGGAATGCCTTTGGATTTAGGTATTTTTGATAATATGAAACTATCTTGGTGCACTGGAGAATCTAGTGAACACAGGCATTCAAAGAAATGTGTTTCAAATTACCTAAACACTCCTAAGGTAAAATGACAAAACAACACCCCAAAACAAGAGATACACTATATCTCATAAAACAGTCAGCTGACTTACCCTGGGAAATTGAACTGAAAAGTGCAGGATCAATGGCTGGAATAGTCTGTGGAGTAGGTTGGATAGTGTTACCTGTTACACCTGCAAATCAGAAAACCGCAAATGGGTAAAAGTGGAAAACCTCTTAGTTACAAGGTAGGAAAGCATTAAAAGGATCATAGAGGAATTTCATTACTTCATTTTCTTACTTTCTTGAAAGCTTAATGAATTCTAATTGGATATACTTATTTGGTGTTGAAGGCTGGTACAGAAAATATGCAGGAAAGTACATTTTGAGTGTTACATACATATATTGGCTACACTTTTCCCATTAGGTATTATATTTGTCATGTCTAGTGCTTTAACTCGCTTCTTGATTAAAGCTTACCAAATATCTGTACAAGTAAGAGACTCCCTTCCTACCTTTTAATTTCTTAGCCAATTAAATAATTTGGGGCATGAGGTGTGATATAATTATGATTTAGTTAATTTACAGATGAAGTCTCACTTCATCACTGCATGAAATTACAAATTATATATTCCAAATTTTCTAGTTTACATATTTTTAAGATGATATTTTTATATATCCAATAAGCAATTAGTTTTGACTTCCTGTGAGAACTTGTCATGACTGTCATAGTCACTGGATAACTAGCATCTTGATTAGTGCAAAGTATATACTAGGGTTGAAGATTATTAATCATCTAAAAAACTAACACAAACTGTTATAACTTCCCAGAAACTAAATGATTCAATCAGCAAGAGAACAAATGAAGAAGAAAAGTTGTTAATCTATGTCAGTACACTCGAAAAGAGAATAGGATTCACTTGCTCTAAGATGACAGATTAAATTTGAATAGGCAATTTGTAGTAAGGATAAAGTGAGAAACACATTGGGGTAAAAAAAGAACAAATGGGGAAGTTTCCAGGAAAAACAAAAACAGCCAATAAGAGTTCTAGAATGATGGTTTCACAAAGGTTGACTTAAGTTCTAAAATACAGTATGCAGGTAAGAAGTTTTGACTTTGAAGGAACTTCTCATTCACAACCCAAAAGAAAAAGTAGCTTAAATATACATTAGTTTAATCTCATTTAATTTTGTTAAAGGGCGAATTAGTTTCATTTCATAGCCGTTGAAACTATTAAGTCACAAAAATGTTACTTTTTAAACAAAAATCGAACTAGTAAAAAATTTAATAGTACCTGGGTATACAAACAGAAAGTCAAGTATAATTTTAAACAGTACAAAAAAATAGATGAAAAGTCTATTTCTTATTCCTACTCTACCCTTCCATGCACATACAAACATATGTAAGTCCAGTCCAAAGTGTGTGTATAAAAATAAATGTTCTTTGCTAAAAATATGTGTGTTCTTGCCTAAATCAAAATCCTCCAAACAAACTCCTTTCTCTCTGGAGAGGCACACTGTGGACTGTGGTATGCGTGTTTTGCAAATGGTAATATTCTGTGCACTATTCTGCATTTTTCACTTAATATATCTTAGCAATAACTCTAGATTAAAATATATAAATCTGCCTTGTTCTTTTAAATGGCTACACTGCATTCCAATCGATGTACAAATCACAGTTTATAAAGCAATTCATTAATGATGGCCATTTAGGTTGTTTCCAACCTTTTGCTAATATAGATAATACTATAGTGAATACTCTTTTACACTGTGTATATATTTATATGAATGTATTTATAGAAGTATACTTCAAAGTCAGTAGACATACAAGTTTTAAATTGATCAATGTCTATCTTTTGCTTGTTTTTGGTAAGTGCTAACTGAATATATTAAACTATAAACATTTGACATAATTATCCCCACAAAACTGGCTGAACTTTTAAAGGCAAATTACATAATATTTTTTAAAAAGTTAGCATGCAAAATTTTAGAAAGATCTTCAGACTACCTAGTCAAGTGCTTTGAAGCAGCTATACCCAAGACATAGGTAGATGACTGTATATATTCATGTCTTAAAAAAAAATGTTAAGTCTACAACCCTCCCACAGATCAATCTAGATATCAATGCCATTCTTTTATGTTTCTGCCTAAATTAAAATCTTCCAAATTCCTTTGTCTATAGAGAAACACACACACACACACACACACACACTCACTCTCTCTCTCTCTCTCTCTCTCTCTCTCTCTCTCTCTCTCTCCTCTTTTGGTCAGCATTGTGCATTAATTTAAAAATATTTATTTGCATATCTCCATATGATTTATGATTTAAATTTTTTTAAAAATTTCAATTATAGTTGACATTCAATAGTGGTTAGACATTTATCTGACCTATGAAGTGATACTCCTCAATGAGTCTAGTACGCACCTGACAGCATACATAGTTCTTACAATATTACTGACTATATTCTCTAAGCTGGACATTACATCCCATGACAATTTCGTAACTATCAATTTGTACTTCTTAACCCTTTCACCTTTTTCACCCAGACTTCTAGCCCCTTCCCATCTGGCAACCATCAGTTTCCATATCATTAAGTAGGCAATAACAATTAACAAAAACAAAACAATTTACAGGGAGAACATTTAATTATGCAATAAAATTTTATTTGAGCAATATTAAAAAAATAGTATTGATTTTTGGTTAATTTTTAAGCAGATGTTACATAGCTTATTAGAGAAGATTAATATACATTCAAGAATTAAATGTTACAAGATTTCTAATTAAGTACTAAATTGTTCTACTCACTAAAATGGTGTGGGGGAAAAAGGAAAAATAAGTACTGGTTAGAAAAATGGAGAAGAATAAAAAGTATAATTAAAGAGAATTCTGAAAGGTAGCAGCATTTGGAAATGCAGAGAAAAAGTGAGAAAGATATGCTATCTATGAGGAACACTATAAGCAAAGATAAAAAATAAGACAATTGGGTTGAATAAAACTTCAGTATAATCATAAAAAACATCATTGATAGAAATAATTAGGCCAGAGTATAAACAACTTTGAAAGCTGTAGAACTCAAATGCAATATTTCTGACAGCTAGAACAACAATAAAATGGCCAAGTTTTCGACCTATACATGAGGTAAGCTGCATTTTAATTAACAGGCTAGCATTAATTATAAAATCACCCTATTATTTAATCTACTTAGACTAATTTTTACTGAGATCTTCGTCCTCTCTATTTACCAACTATAAAATGTGTACATTTCCAGAGAAAGAAAACACAGTATACCGCATTGCCCACATCTGATATCACAGTGGGTAAAGCACAGGAGGCAAACACTTGGCCTGTTTTAAACAATCACCATCCCTGCTCTCCTTGCACCCCCTTTGCTTTTTCGTGGAAGAACTAAATACTGTATATTAGTACATACTATTCTTTCCAGCTATCTTAAGGATTTCCTTTTGATAAAAGTACATCCTGAACTTTTATATGAGAGAAAGTAAATCATTCTTAAAGTGAGTAAGAGGGGAAACATCTGCTATATTTATAAACTAAAAAATCTTTTTTTCATTTTCTATTAGGCGACTATAAACTGATTTTTTAAAAACTCTTTTAAACATAACAGAAAAAAATTCTGCCAGCTAAGAGAAGATTCCAATAGCTCAAACCAATCTTAGGGGGAAATATATATCAAAAAAGTAGGTTTTGATATGATAGAATTTTAGTTCCTTGGAGGAAGGGACATGAAAGTGCCAAAACCATAAAATCAGAAAGACTTGGGTTGAAATTCTAGTTCTGTCACTTACTAGGTATTTTTGTATTTTAATTTTCTTGAGACAACTGCTTCATTTCTTTACTGTTTGTAAATTAGGGACAGTGATACCTAATATAGTTTCTGTAAAATTAAATTTGTAAAATAGTTACAATAATTATTTAAATGCTAAGTCTATAAGGATGTAAAGTAACAAGATAGGCCCTTATTTAAAAAAGTTCAGAGGTTTTTAGTTTTATGCCGTCACTCTGAGAAACAAAAGGGGGGGGGGCGCGGAAAGGCCAGAGGTTAACTAGATCAAAATAAGCTGTTCATGACAGAAAATTTCTGAATAGAAGACTACCTCCTAATATCTCTTTATGTCACAGATATTCTAAGCTGGAGATATTGTCTGTTAGTTTGAACATGTGGAACTACCAATATTTTATCACTTGTGTTGTACAAAAACAGCAATTTCATGTGGTTCGACCTATTATAGCCATCCTACCAGAAGTATACTTTCCCTATCATATACACATATATTATGCCTATATGTAAAATATAAGTGCATATGCCTATACCACTACTCTGCCTTAAGATGCACTGTTTAAAAGATTGCCCCTGAGGCAATCTTTTTGTAAGGTCATATCCTATGCCCACATGTGACATTTCCCTTGACTCACAAATGATTTTAAGTGTTCATTAACTTGCTATTAAACAGCCTGTCTTTCCTTGGCATAGAAATAGGAAGGAAGAAGGAAAAAACGGAAAGGAAGCTAATTTGCTGAACACTGATTTTGTGTTAGGCATAGAACTAGTCAATTTTCATTTTCCCCCCTTTGATAATTAAAATAACAAATGAGATGTATGATTAATTTCATTTTAGAAAGAGGAAAAACCCTCTAGGCTGAAAGAAGTTGAATAACCGTTAAGTTTCTGGTTTAACAAATGTACTTTATATTCTTACTTCACTCTTCTATATGGATGCTTGTGTCTGAGGCTCTTGATTAGTGATTAAATTTACTACTATGATTCAAACAGTATTCATCTAAGGCAAAAACACCTGAGTAGCTGGTTTCACTGATACCGTTCCATACTGGAAATACGGACTATTTCTAAAAGATAATAAAATATTTAAAACAGTGCTCTATAACATTTTACTTACAAAAGTAATTCAAATTGGTTTGCCTATTGATGTCATCATGCAGACCATAAAACAATAAAGTCAGGTTAAAATATACAGAATGATGACACCAAAAGAGATCAGTGTTAAAATTATTACTTTCTCATTAATATTCTTAAAGACAAAAATATCAGTAATATTTGTAGATAATATAAAGTTGAAAGTTTTAAAATAGTAAGACACTAATAATTACTGCCAAAATGGTCAAAATAGAAAACTTTTAAATATTATTCAATTCACATTAAGCAATCTAAATAGTTTGGGTAAACTGAGGCTGGCAACTGAAAGTTAAGTAATGGTGGGTTGCATAATAGAAACGGTAGCAATCAGGACTCAAAAGATAACTCTCGTTTTATCAATTAAGTAGTATGAAAGGTTTGTATGGTATATTACCACAGATTACCCTCCTGCTGAAATAAAAGTAAAATATTAAGAACAATTTGTAAAAAAATAAGTTAAAGATTTAAAATATAGTTTGAAATGCTCTTCTATTTGGGAGTAAAAGTGATGCTTTATTGACAACAGAAATGTATGGAAGAGTATCTCTTTGCAACTTTTAAAAATATCTTTACCTACTGACATCGACTTATTGGGGACTAGTTTTATCAGATATTTTCTCTATAAAAACATATACATATAGTTCTGAATTACTCCAAGATAGTAGATATCACTTTCCTGTTTTCAGTCTCAAGTTTGCAATCTTAAAAAAAGAAAATAACCCAAAGCCTCTCCTTTCACTAGTCTGTGATTCCAGTGCTACTGAGATTCTGTGGCTCAAAGCCTGCTCCCCTCCATCAACAAAACCCATGCTGAGGGCAGAGTAGGGTCCTAAGGAAATGAGGCAGGAAAAATCGAACCTTGCTATTACAGTGGGACGCTGACTGACACATCCTATGATAAAAGCCCCTTTACCTCAGTGCTATTCTTTGAACAATGAACTGGAAGGACCGAGAGGGAAAGAAAAAAAGCACAGAAGCTATTTTTATTAATAAAAGGTTAATAGTAATCAAAATGTGTAAATTTGTCATTTCTCACAAAACTAAAATACAACTAATATTAAAACTTTAACGAAGAGGATATAATGTTTTTTGTGGGTTCAAAGAGAATGTATAGATCTTATGCTTTATGGTCATCCTTATGAGGCACAAATATGAAAAGAACTGCAGTTAATATTTATGAAAGAAGAGTTCCAACCTTGTTGAGGTTTAATTTCCTACCTGTGCCGTGAGGTACCTCTGCTGGTGTATTAGCTGGAGCGTGTGCGCCGGGCGGAATCTGTATTCCAGTACAGCTGCTCGATGGCATGCTGCTGGGGTCGTAAGTCGAAGATGATGGCTGAGGTGGCTGAGTGGGCAGAGAGGTTGCGCCAATATCTTCATTTTCTTCAACATCTATTATAAAATATATATGCAATGCTAAACGAGGTATTTTGAAATAAAAATGCTGAATATTCTTGTTTTGCCATATAGGTACAACAGAACTTCAAATACAATTCTACCTAACGCAGCTGATGAGCAGGCTCTATCTCAATAGTTTTGATTTTTTCTTTTTTTAAAGCACTTAGTTATGCCTGACAATATTATTACCACTTCTTTTAAGTTAATACTTCTCAAATCTATAAAATCTCAAATCTATAAAAAATGGTACATTTTTCCTAAAAATAAACTTCTTTTAAACCCACTCCTTAAAATTATGAAAACCTCAGGACATTTTTGGCAAAACATATCACATTTATGCTATCCAATAAGAACTCTATTTTCTGATGGCTGCTTTTTACTCAACAGCTGTTCAATGATTATCTGCATTTGTTGTCTAAATTATTAAGTTAATCATTAAAAACAAAGGAATAAAACATTCAACGATCTATGTAAAACATAGTAAAAAATGTTTTGAAATGCAGATTTTTAAAATATACTATATATCATTAGCTGAATTTGAAAACTACTTTGAGAAAATAAAATTTTGACAGTCTATTTAAAATCACAATCAATCACTTTTGGGAATCTTAGTAATTTAAAATAAAATAAAAGAAATGTAAGCTAGAGCTATAGATTTCTGAAATAGATTTGTTTTCTATATATATAAAAAAATAATCTACCTACTAATCTGAGATATACATTTTAATAAGTAACCTTGTACTTATACCTTATGTACACTAAAATAATTTTTTACTATATTAGAGAACTCTAACACAATACATTCTGGGAAAGGAAAAAAAAAAAAAAAGGTAGTTTAAAGGCACTGGAGAGTAACTCAAACTGGCAAAAACTAGAGTGAAGATGGCCTTTGGAAGAGGAAATCTCACCCCGTAAGATTAGCTTTCATGTTACTTTTCACCTGATGGCACTCAACAGTATGTGCAAAGGAAAGTATTGCAGAAAAGTGAGCCTTACAATGTATGCATGAACCCCAACTAAATACCTGTATGGCCCTGAACCATACACTCACACTCAGGGAAGAGTCTAGGGGGCCCTGGAGAAAGTCACAGCCTAAAAGATGAAAGAAAGAGGGTAGTGTTAGAGTTCGGGCAAGTTAACTGATAAAGGCTGCAGAGGAAGATAACAGAATAAAAGAGGTACAAGATTGCTTATTTATCAACAATAAAAATTAATAGAAGCATGGTGGAGGGGGGGGGAGCGTGGAATAAAATATGACCAGTGAAGAGAAAAAGAGAGTCTATAGAAAAAGACCCCAAATGACCCAGATAGTGAAACTGACACAAAAATAACTAACAACCAGGTACTATGTTTCTAGGCCACAGAGAAAAATGTAGTCATAATAAATGAAAGAAGAAAAATTCACTAAAGAAAACTGTAAGAGGAAATAGAAACAGATGTGACTATGAGAAAACAAATGGCAAAAATACTGGGCTTAAATCTAGCTATAGCAATAATTAAATGTAAGTGAACTAAAACACTATTTTGAAGGTTGATGCTGATGGAAAAAAAAGGAAAGAAACATCTATAGGCTTTAAGACTCAGATATGTTTAAAAGGATGAAAACAGATAAAACTATGTAAATACTAAACAGACAAAAGCTGAAATGCTAATTTCAACAGATAAAACAGAATTCATGTCAAGGAATATTAACAGACACAATGAGATGTTTCATAATGATAAATGGTTAAGCAATTAAGAAAACATAAACAACTATAAGGGTATATGAAATAAAATTTCAAATAAAACAAAAACAGAACTAGTAAATAGTATATTAAATACTACATATTTTACAAGACTATATACATACATAGACACATAACATAGCTCTGAAGAAATTCAGATGAAGAGATCATTAGATAGTCAGGATTCAGATAGGTAAAGGAAGATAAGTAGGAGGGGGGAATGTTTTTAACTAAAGAAAGAGTGAAAGGTACTTTCTAGCTCTAAACTTCTATGGTTGTAATAAAGGGTTTAAATAGCTGCTATGGATCAAACTATGTCCCCCGAAATTCACTGATGAAGCCTTAATGCACAATCTGAAGGTATTTGGAGACCGGTTCTTTAAAAGGTAACTAGGGTTAAATTACGTCATAAGGGTAGGGCCCTAATCTGACAGGACTGTGGAAAGTTCTCTCTTTCTCTGTCTCTCTCCGTCATGTAAGAACACAGAAAGAAGGTGGCTGTCCAAAAGCCAGGAGGCAGGCTCTCACCAGCAACTGAACTCTGCCAAACCTTGAATTTGGCCTTTCCAGCCTCAAGAATTGTGAGAAAATATCTGCTGTTTAAGCCACCCAGTTGATGAATGGTATTTTGTTTCAGCAGCCCGAGCCAACTAAGACAATAGGAGACAGGAGTAGGAAATAAAACTGGTAAAAGAGATTGGTGCCAGATGGTGGTGAATCTTGCTTGGTAGGCTAAGCATCTTGGGTCTTTTTTGTGGACACTTGTATACAGTGGGACTGATACAAAACATTCCTGATTATGGTCAATATTACAGTAGGAAAGGAAGTATGTAAAACATTTTAAAGCATTAAATGGAAAAGAAATAGTGCTGTGGCAATCTACTTAAAAAATCCAATTCCACTGTCATGATGAATAAATAATCCAGAAACATAACCATGCTTTATAATAGTCCATTTTAAACACTTAATAACAACTTCCTATATTACATTATTCATGCTGTAGTGTTAGTGTAAAACACACAGAACTTAGAGTATGAAGGCCAAGACGCAAGTTCTAGTTCTCCCTCTTAGTGCTTCTATGACCTTAGGACCTTAGGCTGGCTTAAAAACCTATGTAGAACCTCAATTTCTTCCTGTGTAAAACAGAACTAACATAAACCAGCTCTTAGAGATTTTTGAACATATATGTGAAAATGATTTATAAGGAATAATGATTTAAGGAACAATGTTAAATGTAAGACATAAGATGACTATAAAAAGCATTTTATGTGAAAAAGACTGTTTAAAGATTAGACAAGGGCATATCATGAAGTGTCCTTCAGAAAGATATAGCAACAACTTGAAATTTTGCATGAAAGCTTGTATAGACAATGAACTGCAAAATAATTTACACAGAGTATCCATATTTAAAACTGTGTCTTTTCCTTTGAGTGGCATTACAAAATTCTAAATAGTCCTCTGAATGAATAAATAAAACACAAAGGTTTTCCTGTCTTTCCCACTTCCTTCTTCTTTTTGGTCTTTTAGAGGCAAGTTTTTTGAAAAGTAATACACACACACACACACACACACATGGTAAAATTTACATTTCTTGGGTACACAGTTTTGACAAACTTATTTATAGAATGAGTAACATAAACCACAGTCACAAATGGGATATTCCCCTCATACCAAAACCTTTCCCCGTTTCTTTATAGTAGATCCCCTCTCCTCAAGCTGAGGCACTCATTAATGTGATTTCTGTCCCTAGAGCATTGCCTTGTCCAGCATGTTGCACAAATGCAATTATATAGTATGTACCCTTTTGTGTTTGGCTTCTTTCACTTAGCTTAATGCTTTTGAAATCAGCCCATATTGTTGCATACATCTATTGTTGACCCCCTTTAATTGCTGAGTAGTAATCCACTACAAGGAGGTTCCATAACTTGTTGATCCATTCACAAATTGATGGCATTTGGATTACTTTTAGTTTTTGGCAATTACAAATAAAGCTGCTATAAACATTTATGTACAGGTTTTTGTGTGATATCGTTTGCATTTCTCTCGGGTAAACAAATACCTAGGAGTGGGACTGCTAGAGCTTATGCTAAGTATATTTTTAACTTCATACAATACTGACAAACTGTTTTCCTTTTATTTTCTTGTGAATGAGAGTTCCAGCTACTTGGCATTCCTGTCAGCACTGGGTACGAGCAGCTCATTAAATTGAAGCCCTAGATTCTAGTAGGTATGTAGAATATCTTGCTGTAATCTGAATTTGTTTTTCCCAAATGACTAAAGATATCAGCAACTGTTCATGTTGCTTATTTGTGACACAATCATTCTTAAATAATATATGGAAATACTCAACATTGCTGTCATATTTTGTCAGTGGCTATTTCAACAACACTGTACATATAAGCATAGCACCATGCAGATCTGCAACACGATTATCATCTGAAAAATTGTGAGGACAGCACCCAAATGGACAGCACATTAATATGGCCTAAAAGAACTAAAACATCATTCATTTCATCAGTGTACATTCATTCACTAGACACTGATTCAATAAAAATTTTTAAAAATCTAATAGGATTACTTCCACAGAATAGCGCCAATAAACTATCCCCAGTACCAGGGCCAGTTGGTTTCACAAAAAGTTCTAGAAAGCATTTAAAGAAAAGATTCTAAGGCTATTGGAAGTATATTCTGAAGTATAGAAAAACACCTGAAACTTTCAGATTATATTTATAAAGCAAGTATAAAATTGATACCAAAAAGTAAAACTGTAGACCAATTTTACTCATGAGTGTCAACAGAAAAATCCTAAATGACATAGTAGTAGTGAATTGAATCCATCGATATAATAAAAAAAAATCATGGCCAAGTGGGATTTATAACATAATGTAAAGCTGGTTCAATATTAGGCAATCTTTTAATAGAATTCACTGTAACAACAGATCTAAGGAGATAGAGTAGACTGGAGTTGGCCAACTATAGCCAGTGGGTTGGCTATTTTTATAAATAAAGTTTTATTAGAACACAGACATGTTCATTTGATTACATATTGTCTATGGCTACCTTTGCACTGCAAGAGCAAAGCTGGGCAACTGCAACAAAGAGCACGTCACATCATCTACAAGCCTAAAATATTTACAATCTGATCCTTTAAGAAAAAGCTTACCAACCCATGCATTTGATGATCATCTTCGCCTATGCTTAAAAGTTGTATAACAAAATTTAAGAGTCATTTGGAATTTCCTAATTCAGAGAACAGTGGTTGTTATCCTTGTAACACTCAAGCCTATTTCCTACATGTCTAATCAATAAAAACAAGTGAAAACGTTTTTGTTTTCTTTTCTATTACACATTAACTGAAAGGCCAAGTGAAATATTAAGACCCTTATTTTCTCATGATTTAATTTTGCATAATGGTGAAATATTCCTGCATATAGTAAGTAAAAACAATAACAACAAAACTCAGGTGCAAAAGTGTATTAAAAATTGCGTGGAAAAAAAGGGATATATATTCCTATTTGCGTGTAAATTCATAAAAAACTACTATAAAGATACACAAAAATCTAAAAACAATATTTACTTATTTGGGTTTTGGCAGGAACTGGGCAGATGAAAGATGTGGTAAAAATAAGAAATACACCAGATTTTTTATATATTCTATTACAGACTTTGAACCATATGACTGTATACTTACCCCTCCTCCCTCGAAAAACTCAAATAGATACATAAAAAATAATACAGTGTTCTTTGTGGTTTGGAAATATTTTACAAATTATAACTGGATTGCCTGTTTCAAGTAAGAATGAAATCTGATTAGAGGTAGGAGATAGCCAAGCCATTCTGTTGATGAAGTCAGATCAGTTTGGCCTTAATCTCGCACTGTCTAAATTTATGATTTTAGGCCAAATTTTCATAGATTTTGAACCTTATGGAGGGTACAAAATTGTATGGCTCCTTCTGAAAACCCTGAATTATAATGTAATGAACAATTATGATTCTACTAAATCATTTTACTTAGACAAATAAAAACATACCATTATCTTCTTCAATTCCCACAGGCCCTGCTTGAGGAGTCTCTCCATTCTTTAAACAATTATGGATATATGTAGCCTTCCACCTTGCATACTTTCTGTGTTTCACATTCTAAAAGAAATATTTTTATATCACTATTAGATTGTAGTAAAAAAGTCAAATAAAAATATACATTTATGATAATCTCTATCATATTTCTGAGATTAAACTCATTTTTTCATGGTATAGCAGACACCTTCCCCATCCTAGCATTGGATTCTACCAACTGTCTAAGGCTCGACAAACTTCATGAAAACCTATCTTCCTTAAAACTCATGCCTAGTTCTCCCCTATAGTTTTGTACTTCAGAAAAGGTCTGCAATGGAAATATGGAGTGTCCTTCCAGCAAAACTTGCAACCCTTATGCACAAGGGAGAACTAAGCTAAATGGAATTCTAAAATGAAATACAAAAGACAGTAATAATAGAGTGAACTATTTTCATTATGGAGGAAAATACTAATCTGTTCAAATCTATGGAAACAAAAGGAAAACCAAGATAATGTAGTGGTTAAGCAAACAGACAAGAGACAGAGAGCTAGCCGAACTTCACTTTTTAATCTGTAGGATACTATTTACCAGTTCTGATTCTCAGTTACTTAGATTCCAAAAAGGGGAAAATAATACCTCACGGTATTGTTGTAAGAACTGAAAATATCAGTGAAGAACTTGCTAGTTGCCTCTTCTTTCCTACCTCAAAATTTATGCTACATACTATAAGAAAAAAATTTGAAAAAATACAATAAAATCTGTTAGAATTTTGGATTGGCTAGTGATTTTTAGTTAATATTTTCAATTGACCTTCATGATACTCCTTGACAAATGGTACTGGTATCAACTAAGAGCTTGTTGGAATTGCAGAATCTTCAAGCCTGCATCAGAAACTGCACTGTAACAAGATCCCCAGAGGATTTGTATGTATGAGAGACTGAGAGAACAGAGAATTTTATGTTGAAAACTGTAATTTGCCTTTTGCAAAGATCCACTAAGTCATAAATAAGTACAAATACAGCATACAGTCCAGACAGTTGAGTAGTTTTGTGAGATTCTGTAAATACTAGATTAGTATACAGAAACACAAAAAACCTAACTCCCAAATTACTGATTTTGTATGTTTAATTTCTCTTATCAAACAATCCTCTTATATACTCCATGAAAAACAAAACAAAACAAAAACCACTGTTCTATATGTTGATTCCCATTTTCTTCCAGATATGATTATAATTTGTTCCACTTTAGAAAGAAGCTTTTCAAAAAAAGCATCCACATTTAAAGTCTTCACTTCTTTACCATTCGAATCACTCTAGGGAGGAAAAACTTTCTTTTTTGTTTAGTGCTTATTTTCATCAAACCAGAGGTCAGAGAATTTGAATGTACTCACACATTTTAAAGGCAGGGAGCCCACATGCGCCAGGCTGCATCTCACTTAAGTCATCAGTTCACTTGAACTACTCTTGCTAATGTCACCAATGACCCACTCACGCTGGCAAATCCAAAAGACACTTTTCAGGCATCATCTTATCAAAGCTCTCAGTAGCATATTAAACACTGAACCATTCAAACCTTTGTGAAGGATTCTCTCTATTCCTGGTTTTTATGACACTCTACTCTCCTGGTTTCTCCTCTAAGTTGTCTGGCTACTAATCCTCTAACCGACTGCCAAATAATCTTCTGTACCCTGTCCTAGCAAAATTAAACTGTAGGTTCAGTCAATGCTGACTCATATAGAACTTTAAATATGAACTATGTTTTCTACATAATATTAAACGATCCAAATTCTTCTTTTTTAAATAGATTTGGAAACACCCATATTTTCTTGATAATTAGTCTTCATCAGATGATGTATATCCATTCACATTCATTCATTTTCTCTCTCCCTGCTCTCTCATTCTTCTTCTCCGGTTCACACACCTTATCAGTTGCACTTATTATATCCCAGTGGGCTGTCTTTATTCATTGTACTACCTAACAGATTCCACAAGTATCAGGGTTCCTGTCATATAGCTTATTTTCCTCTCTCCAAACCCATTCCAATGGTTTTAAATACCATCTATATCTTTGTTATTCTCAGATTTATGCACCTAGTTAGAATTTGCTTCTGATGAATATTGAACTGATGATATGACATCTGTACCTGGATGTCTCAATACAACTTAATTTGTCCCTATTATATTTGTTCTTTATTTTCCCACCAATTTTCTTCCCTTCAGGGAATTTCATTCTTCCAAGTCAGAGATGCGTGGGGGTCTTTTTAGCAGCACCTTTCTCTTATCCTTTTGTTCTCTTCCCTTACTTCCCCATCTTATTTGCCAGGAATCCAGTTGATTATGCTTTTGAAATGTATCTTGAATTGGTCATCACATCTTCTCTGCAACAGATCCCTGTTTCCTTACTTACATACATTCCTGCTCTACTGCCACCTTACCTCTCTCATCCTGTACTCAGAGCAGAATGGTCTTTTTAAATATAAATCCACTCACGTCAATCTTTTCAATGGCTTCTCAATGCACTTAAGTTATAAAACAAACTCTAACTCTGGATACAAGATTTTATTCTATGTGGTTCCTGACTGTCCAGCTTCCTCTCATGTCCCTATCCCATCCACTCACTACCAACTCGCTATGCCAGCATAACTTTTCTGCTTCTAAACATGTCGAGGCTCACCCAATTTGTCTCCTCAGCCCTTTCCCTTTTTCTCACCCAGCTAACTCACTCCTACTCAACTCATTCCTCAGAGATCAGATCAAATGTCACTTCCCCAGAAACCTTTTCCTGACTTCCCAATATTAGGTAGAATTTCTCAAAAACGCTTTCACATGTTTTCTTTAAAATTCATTACAATTTAAAATTATATATTTATATGTTTAAACTCTTCCCCCAATCCCCAAACACAGATACCCTAGAATATAAGCTCATTAAAGGTAAGGTCTATGTCTGCCTATTGTTTATGATATATCAAGCACTTTGGCTTTGTGACAAGTACATAGTAGTTGCTCAACAAATACACACATCTCTCACGTATGATAGCTTAATTGATTCGGATGGAATCATTCTGTTCAACACACAGATTTATTATTTCTTTGGTAGTATAATAAATATTGAGTTTAGGAAATTCAATTAAGTTTATTATATAGATAGAATGATTTGAAATTTCTGTTTGACTGTTTTTGACCCATAGAAACAGCGATATCATACGGTTCAACTTTTTCTTCCTTCTCTTCCATTCTTTGAGAACAAAGAACATTTGTTAGAAAACTGTGTTTTCCAGATTAGTCTGACGTTTTCAAAATCCTGGACAAATGGGACTGAAGATCTACAAATGCTGAAGTAGACTTATAGCCTATAGGTTTGCATGTGCTCTTGAATTCAGTATCAGCAAAATGATATTTTTTAAAATGTTCATTATTAACCTATACTCCAGCAATAGAAACTAATAAAGTAATAACTTACCTAAAATTTCCAGTAATTTCAAGTTTCTCTTCTATGGGGAAAACCTAAGATATAACTTCAACATTTTTTAGGCTCAGTAACTATTTGCTATTAAGACCTTCAATAAGACAATATAAAAGATAAAATATATTATTTCTGTTCTTAGGGAGCTGATCAGCTTGCTATGAATATGGAGCTATAATACAAAAAAAATTCTATAAAAATACAGTAGGTAGAGAGCATTAAACTTGTTTCTTTAAAAAGTACATGGAACAGATCAGAGAATAAAGAAGAAAAACATAATAAAGAATAACTGGTAAAGTAAATGGTGCTTTAGTTTGGCCTTGCAGGATGGGTATGATGTGAAGGGTGGAAAGTACTAGTAAGACTATCCTGGGGAGAAGGAAACGTATGAGCAAAGTCAGAAAGGCAGAAATAAATGTAGTATTCAGGAAATGAACGTAAAAAACGTAAAGAAATGAATTTGCCATAGGTAGAAGATATAAAGACTAGTTGGATAAGATAAAGTCAAAACAATAGACAATGACATCGAAATTGTTATTTTGCTTACTTTGGTTTAGTCGTCAATTCAAGTGAAGACCACAGCCAAGGAATCAAGAGAAGGCTGAGACTTGTAAGGGCGGCAATGGAAGAATAAGGAAAGATCGTCAAGAGCAGAGATGTGTCATTAGAGATCAAGACTAAGGTAATCCACACCCCTGTATCCAAACTGCTATGTACGGATGTGAAAGCAGGGCAGTGAAGAAGACTGATAGGTAAAATGAGATTCATTTGAAATATGGTGTTGGAAGAGAGCTTTATGGATACCCCGGACAACCAGAAAGACGAACAAGTGGGTCCTTGAGCAAATTAAGCCTGAAGTATCACTGGAGGCAAATGACAAAACTGAAGCTGTCCTACTTTGGGCACACCCTGAGAAGTAGGACAATAATGTTCTTTGGAAAGGATAATAATGCTTGGATAAATAGAGGGCAGCATGAAAAGAGGAAGACCAAATATGAGATGGATAGACTCCATAAAAGAAGCCATAGGCAGGAGTCGACAGAAGCTGAACAGGGTGGTTGAGGACAGGGCACTTTGGACATCATTCTTAGGTTCACCAAGAGTCAAAGCTGACACACTGGCATGGAACTTAGGCAAGTCATATTTTAATGTGATAAGGCTCTGAGACGGTAAAAGACTGTTTCAATGTAAATACAGTTTAACTTGGCATTTAAGGCTTTCCACATTGTGGACACTGCTTAAGTCCTATTTTCCACTATTTCCCTTTAGTCCAGAGGAATTCTGTTTCACCTGTAGTCTTTTCTCATGCTATTCTCCCTATCTAATATGGTTTCCTCTTCTGCCAATAAGTTTCTTCTCCTCTAGGTCAGTTTGAATGTTTATTCTCTTATGAATCTCCCTGGTTTCCAGCAAGTCAACAGTTATTATTAAATCAAGTCTAGCACTATGCTAAGTGCTGAGGATAACAGGATGAACAAGGCAGGCATGAGCTTTAGAGTCCAATGTCAAAGCCAGTCAAAAACTTTCATCATTAAATGTGGCACGTGTATTACCCAAGGTCCATCATATTTTCTTCATCTCTCTTAGGATTCCTACAATTCTGTCACTATAAGGATGGGGAAATGGCATTACAAAAGTAAAATGACTTACCCGCAGTGACACTATTTAGTAGTAAAGCTGGCCATTGAATTCAGGGTTGCCTGGGCAAACTACAATTAGTATATTACAAATTGCAACTTAGATGGGAATATGTGAAATAAGAGAAAATTGGCTTTAAATGGTCAGCTACTAAATGTTTATTAATATAGGATATACTTTGGTAGATATAAAGAGGATCATTTTCAAAGTAAAGAAATAAATTGCTTAAGAAAGTTTAATGTGCCTTCCTCTGGAAGCTTTAAAAATTCAGAAGTTGAATTGTAATGACTTTAAAGGTTCCTTCATTAGTATGTAAACTTTGAAAAAGAAACCATTAGTATAATCTAAAATGGTTTAATTTTAATAAATACATTTTAAAAAATTTCTCCAGAGGATAAATCAACACAACAGTTTAATTTTTATTCCACACTACTTCCAAGACACTCCTGCAAACTGATGCTTATAATATTTAGCAGAAAAATTTGGCAGTTGTAACTCAAAACTCATTTGCTTTTAAAATGTGTGGGTTTTTTTTTTTTTAAATAAAGGAAGCTACATATTAAATAATATTTTAAGAGAAAATTTTCAAGATGTCAATATTTTTGAAATCTTTTAACTCCTCTGGCTGATGAGACATCCTTTCAGGCAAACAGGAATTACAAAAAAACTTTTACTTTTGTCCCTGGTCTCTAAGTTCCTGTTTTGTAACCGGATTGATGAGAATCACTGACAACTGCAAATTTTGGCCACTACAGTCAGTAGAGATAAATGTAAGAATTTTCACTTAATTTTTAAATCATTTGTGCTTGCTACCCTGAAGAATGACTGGTTAGAAAACACTAACCACAGGTTAAAACAAGGGCTCTCAAACCTGGTGCACATGAGGGTGTAATAAAAACAAATTCCTAGCTCAAACTATGGAGAACCTGATATAAATCAGTGTACATTAGCACATCAAAAAGCTCCTTTGAAAGAGAATGCTTTTTATTAGCTGTCTCCAATTCTTCCTCTTGGATTTTCTCTGGAACACATCCTAGTCAAGTTTTTATCCCAATCATGCACTACAACTGCTTTTCTTAAGGTCACAGATTACTTCTCTCTTGCTAAATCCAAAGATTAGAGGTCATCTTACTTGACTATATCAGCACGAATTGCTGATCACTTGCAAGCCCCTTTTCCCTTTGTTTCCCGGCTATCCTGGTCTTCTGGTTTTCCTTGCCTTGATGGATGCTCTTTTTTCAGGCCATCATCGTGAGACTTTCTCACCTCCAGGATGAGGAATGCTAGACTTCGGTTCTTGGACTTCTAACACTTCACCTTGATGATCTCATCCAGTCTAATGGCTTTAAATACCACCTCATGCTGCTGACTCCCAAATTTATATCATATGCTCAGACCTGTCTCCTGAACTTCAGGACTTACAATTTCAACTCGACATTTCTCTTGTATGTCTGATAATTCAAAACATTCAAAGTTCAAAAGCAACTTCTGGTCTTCCCCTACTAAATTTGTTCCTCTACATGTCAGTAAATGGCAACTCTGTCCTTGTAGCTGTACAAACCCAAATGCTTCGTTTTTTTTGAGTCTTCTATTTCTCTCATATTCCACCAATCAATCTTTTAAATTATGTCAGCTCTACATTCAAAATATTCCCAAAGTCTAACCACTTCTCACCATGTCTTTCTACTGCAAAGTCTGCTCTGAGTTACCTCTCACTATTAATTGTTTAATAATGTACTAATGGGTACTATTTCCACCTTTCCATTACAGTAAAAAGGAATAACACTTTTAAAATAGTTGTCGAATCCTATCAATTGTTTGAATTCCCCCTCCCAACGTTCACTCCTATCACTCTTCCTGTTTCAGCCACATTGTCTTCCTTGCTCTTTCTTAGGTAATCTTTACTAACTCAAAACCTCTGCACTTTCTCTTCCCTCCTTCTGGAACATCTGTTTGATATATTCCCTTTTCTTCTTCAAGGCTTTGCTAAAATGTTGCCTTCTCAGTGGGGCCTTTCTCTAACCATCTTATTTAAATTGACCCTCCTATCCCTACCTTGAGTTTCTCCATGACACTTACCATCTGACACACTATAATATATACACTTTATTAATTTCTTTATTGTCTGTTTCCACCAGAGGAATGTGATTACCATGAAGGCAGTGATTTTACCCATTGCTGTATTACTAGTGCCCACAACAGTGCTTGTTTATAGTAGAGCTTAACAAATATTTGATGAATGAATGGAAATTAAATTCTGGAATCCATGTTTTTTATTTTTAATCTAGTACCCAAAATGATTGTGAAGCTGGCTGTCTCGAAGCCACACTATGAAAATCACTGAACTGGAAAACTTTTTTTTTTTTTGCTAATGAATAAATGTGAATATTAATCTTGAGTAGAATTTGACTTAGGCTTGCAGTGGCTAGAATTGAGGGTATCCATGAAACCCCCTGAATTATGTGCAAAAAATGCAATATATATGCATGAGAGAGAATCCACAGCTTTCATAACATTTCGAAGCAGTGATACAAAAGAGATTAATAATCTCTAACTTGGTGGCAACATGATAGATAACACATTTATACACTTAATGCTTCAATTCTCCCAAGTATACTAAACAAAAAATAAGGGCTCTATATAACTTCTAGGAACACTGGACATAACACAATGAGAAATGCTTGAAAAATACATATTCAACAAATTCATTATCACAATGACTCAAATACTGAAATATTTAGAATCACAAGTTACATGTATTTCCTAATAGAGATTTGTTCAACATTTTTAGACTTCCATATTTTTCAAAACTGAAATTTTATAAGTTTTAAAAATGAGAGTTAAACTGTACTTAAAATCCCAACTATAATACACAAATACTTAACTTTAACTACTCTATCTTTATAATAATATTTGAGATGTACACTCTAATGAGCCAACAGGATTTCCAAATATCAAACATGGCATGGACACTAACTGCTTAATACCTAATGCACTCGGTAAGAAAGGGACCAACGCTATCCTGTGAAGTAACAACAGAACACAATTTTGTGAAATTACTTTTAAAGTTTTAAAAATAGTACAAGATATTCATATGCTTTTCGCTTGGTTTCCCCAACTGTTTACATTTTCTTTGTTGTAGCAATCTATCAATTTATAAATGCATATTACTTATATATTTATATGTAATCTATTTATATACGTATATTTTCCTGTACCATTTAAGAATAAGTTGGAAGTCACAGTGACCTGTACACTTTCATTATTAATTTTCTAAGATCAAGGAAAATCTCATACAGAATAGTTATTAAAATCAGGAAATGTAATACTTATACAAGAATACTGTCTGATCCACAGTCTCAAAGAATATACATGACTACTATCTGATCCACAGTCCCAAAGAATTCTATCAGTTGTCCAAATAATGTCCTCGGTAGTTATTCCTCCCCTGGGTCTAATTTATGATGGATGCATGCATTATTTAGTTGTCATGTCTCTTTAGTCTTTAATCCCAAACAGCCTTTGTTAGTGCTTCATGACCTTGACGTTTAAAAAAATACCAGCATAGTTGTAAAATATCTATCAATTTGTATTTGTCTGACGTTTCCTCATGCATTTTTAGCAGGATTAGCACAGAAGTGATATTTGTTTTTCTTCATCTTATTAGGAGACATATGATATCAGTTGATCCCAATATTGGTTGTGAGGTTTGATGATTTTGATAAAGTGGTGTCAAACAGGTTTCTCCAGTCTCCACTATTTTCCTATTTAAAATTAATAAGCAATTTGAGAGGAAATAAATAGACTGCACCCATCCCTCAATTTACGCAGTAGTTTTTTTACATAAGTTTTTTTTAATACGCAGTAAATATTTCCCTGTTTACACGGACTTTTTATGCGTGGTTTCCATTTAAGCGGTTTCATTTTACATGGTTCTTTCTTTTTATTTCCATTACTGGTGATTACTCTTTCTAAAAAACAATAGCTTAAATAACGTACAAAGAATGACTATTTACTAACACACAATTATCACTAGAATATGTGAAAATAGTTGAGCCGTGGTTGGTAAAAGTTGAAACTAATTTAACAAAATGTAAAATCACTGATGGAATAGCTGTAGGAATTGAAACAACACACCTGCTGCATCATAATTCAATTAAAGATACTCATAACTTATATGCATATTAATTTGTGATTACATCACTAGCACTTGGAGATAACACATCAAAACTAAGTGTTAAGTAAACAAAAGTAATCAATATTATATATGAGCTGTTTTTCTTGTAACAATTTTAAAGGGGACATATACCTGTAGAGGTAAAAAAATAGATTTTTCAATAAAATTGAAAACCTGGAATTGACGCCACATAAAATATCACATATGGCCATGTATGTACTTCCAAATATTTTGAGTGATGAAGACACTGCCTTTGTGTGAATTAAGAAGGTTGATTGCTTTAGATTATAGCACAAACACCAACAGAGAATTAAATTTATTTTGGTTTTTCTGAGTTTTCATTAGCATATTTTTGTGAAAATATGTAAAATAAATATTTTTATAACTTATATTGGCCTGTTTCTTTAGTACTTAGTATTTGGTGGACTCTTTTTATGCATTTTTTTTCCATGTAAAAAAGACACATGGAACAGATAATTTGCATATATTGAGGGACAAGTATAATGTAAATATCCTGCTCTTCAGCAAACTTTCTACTTGCTATTTTTAAACTCCGTTCACGTATTCTAACTTCACCCTTATTTTTACATTTATTAGTTAGAATTCTACTGTAAAGAGCCTTCTCAGTTATTCCATTATTTATTCACTTATTTGTGTGTTATACTATAGACCTACAGATTCTTATTTTATTCAATGACTATCATCTATTGCTATCATTCTTATTTTGATACTCAAATTGCCCCTGACTTGTACAGTGGAAACCCTTTCAAATTGGCTTCTGGATCCTTTTGTCATGTTCTCATGGTTATGTGAACACTTCTTTACTTTCTGGTACAGAAGGTCCAGGTTCACCTAGTACTTTCCCTGACCCAGTCCTAGAATTAGCCCCTTCTACAACAGTCGTGGTTCCTATTATAGATAATATTTAGAACCCAAACCAGGCAGTAGGGGTGCTCACTGCTACTGGTACATCATTGCTTCCAGGTACTTTCAGTACAGAGATACAGGAACTATGTTCTATGTGTATGTATACACACATCTATGTATATGTGCTGTATACACACAAACACATGCATATATTACATATGTTTATAGTATACACATACTTATCTATATACATATATCTATTTGCTTTATTTCATATACTTAAAAGCATAAATTAATACAAATACCTCCAACTCCAATCCAACAAAATATTGTAGCATTTTCCTATTCCATAGTTTAATTTCTTTCACCAGAAGTGAGAAACCTGGCTCCCTCAACATATTTACTCATTTGCTCAATCCTAAAATACAGAGTAAGCAGTTTTAGAATTGATGACCCAATATCATCAAGAAAAACCAAACCTACAAATAATAGTTGAATGTTAAAATACTTTTATGGTAAAACTGATATACTCGGAGATGCTTAAATCTTAAATATATAATTTGACGAGTTCTGACAAGTAGATATACCTGTGTATAACATACTCCTATCAAACGATAACATTCCAAGTCCCCCAGAAAGTTCCTATATATCCCTTTCCAGATCGATTTCCTCTTAACACACACACCTCATGTTTTTTCACTGGAACAGATCTATTGTAGTTCTTCATTTAAAGGGAATCATAAGTTGGTATTCTTTTGAGTCTTCTGCTCAACATAATGTCTATAAGATTCATCCATGTTGTAGTAACAGCATAATTTATTTATCAATTTCTCTGCTGGTGGACATCTGGGTTGTTTCCAGCTTTGGGGCTATTATAAATATAGTTCCTATGAGTACTCCTGAACAAGTCTTTTTTCTAGACATATGTTTTCATTTCTCCTAGAAAAATACCAAGGAGGAATTACTGAGTAAAAGAGTAGGTGTATGTTTAATTTTATAAAAATCTGCCAAATCTTTTCCTAAGTGGTTGTAACATTTTCACCAAGCAATGTATGAAAGCTCTTGTTTTCCCACATTCTAGCCAGTATTTATTTGATGTGGCTAGTCTGTTCATTTTAGTTAATTTTACTGTCTTCAAACTATTTATTCTGATGACTGGAGAAGGAGGGGCTTAAAATCTCCAACTATAATTATAAGTTTATCTATTATTTCTTTTATTTCCATCAATTTTTGTTTCATATAGTTTAAAACACTTTTATTAGGTGCATAGACATTTTTAACTATAACATCTTCTTGATGAACTGAGCTCTTTACCATTACAAAATGTTCCATTTTTACCACTAATAACAGATCTTCTTAAAGTTTATTTTAATATTAAATATGGCCACTTGGGATTTTGTTTACTTAGTATTTGAATATTTTTTCCCATTCTTTCATTTTCACAGTATCTGTGTTACTGTATTTAAAGGAATCTCTTGTAAACAAGATGTTAGAACTTATTTTGTCTAATTTGAAAATCTTTACTTTTAAATTAGTCCCTTTACATTTATAGTACATATTGATACAGGCCTAAAATTTGCTATTTGTTTTATATCAGTCCCATCTGATTTTTCTCTTCCCTTTCTCTGCCTTCTTTTGGGTTTACCAAAGATGTATGTATAGTTATAATAATTTTTACTTAAATAGGTATATATCTTTTAAAGAAATGAAGCAAAGAGAAAATATATAGTTTTAAAAATATACTTACCTACATACTATGTCCAGTGTATTTTATTCCTTCCTAAAAATCCAAGTTGCCATCTGGTGTTGTTTTCCTTCAGACTGAAAAACTTCCTTTCTGCTGTTTAGTACTTTATATCTCTAGTGCAGATTTGCTAGCAAACAATTTAATTGCCTGAAAATTTAACTGCCTTGAGTTTTTGAAGTATACTTTTGCTCTACATAGAATTAACAGGGTTTATTTGCTTGTTTGTTTGTTTTTCTTTCAGTACTTTAATTATGTCGATTTCATTATCTTCATGCTACCACTTTTTAAAAAAATGAGAAATCAGCCAGCCTTCTAAGCAGTGCCCTCATGTGTAATGTGCTATTTCCCAAGACTGCTCTTTCAAGATTTCCTCTTCCATTGCTTAACCTCACTGGTTTGACTATGATGTTCTCAGATATGGTTTTCTTTGTATTTACTTTACTTGGAAGTTCACTGAGCTTCCTGGATCCATAACTGTTTTATCAACCAGTTTAGAAAAATCTATGGTCACTATTTCTTCAAAATTTTTTTTTACATTTTCTTTCTTCTTTCTTTTTTGGGACTCCGATTATACATGTTGGACCTCCAAAAATAGTGGTGATACATAATGCCTACCTATTTTTGAATAAATTCAACTTAAGTAAATTATATGATTGATCAATTTAGAATAGTTTCCATTAAAATTATCATGTATTTGCTGATGTCCTCTCTAAATACAGTATACTAGAACATTATCCATCAACTAATAAAAGCAAGAACTAATGTCTTTTAAGCATTTACTACATGCTAGGTACTTTTCTAAAGGCTTTACACACATTTTTTCATTTTATCCCCAGGACAACTGTAGGTACTACAATTTTCTTTATGTTACAGATGTGGGGACAGGCTTAAATAAGTCAAATAACTTACCCACAGTCACACAATTATGAAGTGGCATATGGGATTTTCACTTACAATTAATTGAATATTAAGTGCAGGAAACCGTTCCTGGCAATTACTATACAGAAGTAAATACATGGAATTTCTACTCTAGTAAGAGAGACGATACTATCCTCATAATTTTCTATTTATTATTATAATTTTCTATTTATTATTATAATTGCTAAGGAGAGCTTCAGTGTAAAGTGAAAGCATGAAAACCTAAGGCATGGTGTACATACAGAACATATGCTTTTGCAATTAGATAAATCTCTCTCACTCCATCGTGGTTTTCTAGACTAGCAATAAGATGTTGCTCAATTCAGAAACTTCCAGTGCAAATCGATACCTTAAACAGACTACCTCCTTCGCAGCCAGCTACACAGGTACCTAATCGCTCTAGTCATGCTGCAGCCCTGTTTTCCATCAGGGAGAGTCCCAGACTGGGATGCAAACAGTAGTCCATGGGGTCTTCCACAGAGGGATCCAGATCAGTGCTAATCAAAATGTGATCCCATAACCAATGCTAGTCTGCAAACTGCTTACCAGTTTGCAACAAAATAGTACAGAATTGAGAGTATTTAGGAAACTTTCAGCAAATTAGACTTGATGTTATTAAATTTAATTTTTCTAGCAATTCAATTACTTGTATTTTACAAAACAGTCTGCAACAAATTAGAAATTAAGGGGGAAAAAGGCTGGATCCTTATCATAGAGTCTGAGAACATTATTCTGAGCTATAGCATCTGGGGACAAGGTACTTATATTTTTGTGGCCCTCAGTTTTCTTACTGTAATTCAGAGTTGCAAAAGGTGAAACAAAATATATTTAAAGTGTCTAAGTGCAGGGCCCGACAAGTGGTAGGAATGGATCCCTTTCCTGTGTTTTATCATTACTAGACCACCTATCATTATAGTGTGGTCCAGTAGTATAAGTAACAAGTAATATAAGTAACAAATTCAGATTTGAGAGAATAGAGAAATTCTGGTGATGCTATACCTAAAACTGGGACACTGATTCCAAGAGAGTTACTAGAATGCTAGAAGTTTACATAGCAACAAATTTAATTAAATATTGGGATGGAATTATATAAGGTACAGTTAAAAGAGTTCAAATACATATACCTAAAACAGAGATAGGAGAGTTGAGAAACAGAACAGTGGCAGATAAAAAAATATACACATATAAACAGTTGAAGACGAAAGAAAATACAGACTTTATTTAGTTTTGTGCAACTATGAGTAATGACATGAAAAGGGAAAAACTATCAGAAAATAGACCAAAATGCTGTGAGTAGTTGAGATCTATTAATTTCAGAAGAATCATGAAAGTTCAGTGAAAACGGGTCTGCACATTATTTCCATCTACAGATAGAAAGATAAAAAGTTAAACTAAAATAACTTTTGAAATATTAACTAATCAGCCATGTTTTCTACACAGTGTGCTAATTTGTGCTTAATGCCAAGATGTAAGAGTAGAATAAGATAAAGTCGCCCTGTCAAGGACTTGCAGTAGAATTTATTCCAAAATATATAAAACTCAATACATTTACTACTATTCGCAAAGTTAAGACTCTAAAGGAAGAGTAGTTGAGAGAATAGAGAAATTCACTTAAGAATTAGAATAATATAGCTAAGATTCAAAGAGAAGGTAAGACAGGTAAAGCAGGTTAAGAATACAAAATTCCCCAAAATCAAAGCTGGAGGGTGGTAAGCAGACTGACCTGACAAACATGAAATGGGATTGGTAAGAAGTACCACGAGCAAGAGGAACTTGCAATGCCAGGAAATGAAAAGTTCCTGGAGTTTCTTCAATAAAAATGACAGAAGAGAATAGTTTACAGGGAAAAAGAGCCCAAAAGTAGTCTGAAAGTAATTGTGTAAATTGAAGTAATTTAGCTGGCCTTTGCAAAAAAGTCTGTTTTTTTAAAAAGCAAAGAATAATTTAATTAGAACACTCAAAATCTTTATGCATCGATGTCATACAGAAAGACTCAGGTGTTCAGCTTGCTTACTCCACACTGTATTGCTATACCTTTCTTCTCCCTTTCTTCCTACTAGAATTTGTTTTAATCTCGTTTATGACTTATTTTTCTAATCTGAGGTCTCATTATTCTTGTTTGCCTTCGTGGTACTCTCCAAAACCCTACTGAACTATCTAAAACTTTCCATAATGTCTGTCATATGTGGATCACTTTGTACCTCAAATATCTAGTATAGTGCCACATACTAGTAAAATGGAGCAGAAAAGAAATCCAGATCAGTAACAACAGGAGACAGGAGTAGAAAAGAAGCTAAACAGAGTAGATCGACAGGGCCTTTAGAATAAAAAAAGTGCCACCCAGTGAGAAGCATTTAAGTCTCTTATACTACTCTGTCTCAGGAAAGCTGGACAGCAGTGGCTCTCAATGGGCATTGCCCCATACAACAGAGGGTGTTTGGGAAATATCTGGGGTGGTTTCTGGTTATCTGAATGACTAGGGAATGCTGTGTGGGCACAGTAAAGGAATGCTTGATGTTTTGAAATAAAAGGAACGATCACAGACAAGAGAAAATTGTCCCCACTTGGTACAATTTTGAAATGTCCTGCACAACTCTGCCAATGCAAAAACCCAGCTTATAATCATCAAGCATAAAACTTAACTTTATTTTACATAAGAAGAAGTTTTTGCAGTTTTGATACATTGTTTTATAAAAATGCAAATATCTCATAGATTAAACTTTTTTGGTTTGGAACTTTACTATGAGCTGCTCATCATCTTGTATCACAGAAAGCAATGTTCACAGATTTCAAATCACAGAAAGCAATGTTCTTCACAGATTTCAAATCACCAATATAATATGCCTCTAACAGTCTCATTTATGGCTTTTGTTCTATCTCTTTCGAGATTAATATCTCTCCTCTCAGAAAACAAACTTTCTTGCTACAGTGAAGACAACACTGGACTCACAGCAATGTTTGTCACTTAGCCTCAGTTAACTCATGTATAAAATGAATATGTACTCTACTTAGAGTGGATATAAGAAATAACTTGATAAAATAAATATGAAGTATCTTATAAAATATCAAGTTCTATATGTATTTTACAATAGAAACAAACAATAAACTAGAAATGAAATAGGAAAGAAAAGTCCTAAAAAAAAAAGTCCTAAAAAAAGTCTCTGTCTCTAGTATGCTTATGAAATAACAGTAAAGAAACTTAATAGCTTATAGGCTTAATGATATTTAAACACTTAAACTCAAAACTTATGCTGCCCAGTATAGTAGTCATGCATTTGCTAAAGTGTAAAATATACACTAGATTTAAAGAACTTACCACAATTATATATGTAATTTACATACATGTATATAGTATATATGTATATAATTTACATATATGTATATATAGTTAAAAATAATTTCATTATTTTTTACTTTTTAAAATGTGCTAGTAAATTTCAAATTAAACTTTTTCCTTACATTACATTTCTGACAGAGACTCTGCTCTTAATAAACAATGTAGAAATAAACTGATAAATAGCAAGAATACTGATCATCAGCTTAGAAGACAATAAAAAATATACACTCACTTCATCAGTGAGTTCTCCAAACACTGTTATGACATCTATTAAAAGACTTGCAGTATAGAAGGACTTGATCATGTTTCTGGAAGAGAAAAGAGAGCTGGTCTAGTTTAAATGAAAAACATTAAGATGTAGAATTAGTCATATAGCTATAAGAAAAAAATTCCAATGTTTGTAAAAGCATTCTGAAATTAATATTTTAAGTAAAATCAGATTTTAACAACATAATAGAGCTCCTCTTACAATCTGTTATTAGGAAAAGTAACAACAATCCTATTACATGTAAATATGGTACAGTAAGGTTTTATAATCTTATAATCTTAGAAATAATAATTACAGTATTATCTAAATGCATATCAAGTCATGTACATTTCTTTGCATTTAGGCATAATAATGACAAATCATTTGAATTGGTGAGGTAGGAGTTTTTAAAATGAATACCATTGAATCAGGCTGTTTTCGGCTAAAACCAACTCTTAGATTTTCAGAAATGTTAATGAACAGCTAGTTAGGGTACATTTACTGAGAAAATGAATCCGCCCTAAGTAGTCTTCTTTCAGCTGTTTAAAAAGACAGGACTGTTCTTGATACTCAGAATTAATCTAAGAGTCTATAAGTAATTTTTTAAAAATCTAAATTATTACAGAAAGTCAGAAAGTGTTCAATGCAAAACTAGATAATTCTAGTTAAAGAGGAAGTAAACGTGTCATTCTTATTTTCCTCTTTCTTTACTTACTTGTGAAATCGCCCCGCCCGATCCTCATTATCTGCATACAAAAACATTTTCAAAGCATAATTCTCCAAGTGAGCAGAACCAACTATTTCTTGAGTAATAGCTTCATTATCACCCAACTGTTTCTTAAGCTAAAACAAAATCAGATAGAAAGCTTATGATTTTGAAGTTAATGGAAGTGTATGCTTAAGTACAAATTATCATAATATTCATTTTAAGTAAATTATTTTACATTTATTTCAGTAAAAGATGTATTGATGAAATCTTGCAAAAAAGAAAACTGCTGTCATAGCCAAAATATTTAAAACAAAATCCAAAACTCACAAAATTTTGAAGAAACAACTTATAAGATATAATATAGCTCCAAAAATAAAAACCAAGAGCAAAAAGATAACACATCCAAATATCTATTCTAAAGCATCACACAAATATTTCAAAATAATGTATTGCCCAATGTACTATCAGGTATCCTAAAAATGGTATTAGGAAATCCTTTCCTAACTTTATATAATTTAAATTTTTCATTTATTCCCATTTCAATTTCTTATCAAATGAAAAAATAAGACTAGAAATATCAATATATCCTAAAATAAGATCTCTCAGAGCATATTGTATAAAAAAAGAGACCTAATTCTAAGTAAGGTATAAGATGACGAACCTAGAATTGAATTATGAAAGTTTTTAAAATTTAGACAAGCATATGGTTCAAATCAACACAATTTACAACTGTGTGAATTTCCAGTCAGTACAACCAATTTCTACATATATAATAATTTATAGTATTTAAAAAACAATAAACAATAAAAAAACAATAAACAATAAACAGGATATTTCGTAAAATAAAGTAAATACTCTCATAATTACAAGAGAATAATTTAATGTCCAGAAGAGATGTAATGTGGGAATTTAGGAACATTTTTAGCTATGCTTATCCTGAACAAAAACTGAAAAAAAGCCCACATATCACAATAATTTACTGTATCCAAACTGTGAAATAATTTAATTCTAGATTTAATTTTAGAAAAAAATTAGTGAAAGTATGTTATTTCATCTTCAACATAAAATATCTGGTGGCAAAAAACATAATATACTAAAACTTTCCAACTGTAATATAAACATAGTATAGACAGATGTCTTCTCACCATGGAATACACTGATGAGTCCCTTTCTAAATGTGATTTTACATTTTGCTTATTATAAAGAACTGTTTGAGTTTTATGTTATTCAAAAGCTATTATTATTTACCTATTATTGTTATATTATAAAATTATGAGATATATTCCATATAAAATGTCTGTTAGAGATGGAATTTTACAAATATAACAGTATATATGTGTAAGACACATTCTTCCTCCTGTCCTCTAAACCTATGGTCCCAAAAAAAGTACTCAAATTTTTCTTGTATCCATAGAAGGAGTATTAGAAGTTGAAAGCCAGACAGACTCTAGGGACAGTTGCATTCCCATCAGAGGTGCCACAAGTACCTCCTTGGGTGGTTAATTGTAGCAGAGGACAGGGGCTCTGGGTCTGAAGGCTAGACACCTACACCAACTTAGGACACTACTGCCTGTGGCTGCTTAATACAATTAGGCTTGACATAAACAACTTGCAACATTTATAAATAACCTGTGAAACTAGACATGGTGTCCATAACCTGTGAAGTTCAAGATGACTCATTAGTCACCACCACATTTCTTCTAGCAGGGTAGAAAGCCTGGACCATAAATTAGCATCTTACCCTGCAACCAAGAGTGGGAGGAAGAGAGAAAAGGCAACTGATATCATTTCCTTCATTGTCTCTTTCACTAAATAAATAAGCCATTTCAATCATCCATAAGACTGTATGCAGGAAGATTAGAAAAGATTCATCACTTATGAATGGATGACTCAAAGGCCATCTACAATAATATGGAACAAGACATAATGGTATATGCACATATAATTGGACCTATTTTTAATTTCACTTATAACTAACTCCCTTAGCAGTCTGATGTAAAAACAAACAAACAAACAAACAAAAACTGCATCTTTTTTTTTCTCAGCTATAATGACAACTGATTATATTATGGCATCTGATTGCTGCCAAAGGAAAAGACTAAAATGACAACACATACATACGTAAATGAAATAAAATGGCATTTTAAACATCAATCAGAAAATAAATGATCACTGTTTAACTTACAGCTTCTAACTGATCCATTAGCTTTGATAAAAATTTACGACACTCAGGAGTTTTACTATCAATCTTCATTCCAGTTTGCATCGCATATAAACGACCTACATAGAAAAGAAAAATAAGATTAATTTGAACAATTTCATTTTTTAACATCTTTATGACTAAGTGTTTAAAATATGTTTTATCTAATAAATCACCCCAAATTTAAGTGAATTTAGGAATAACATGGATTTACTATGAATCTTATTTACAAATATAAAGAACACAAAAATATTACTCAAAGAATACAAGAGATTCATGATGATTCACAAATTTCTTTTTACTAAGAAAGGCATTCTCTTTTGGCATGTTTATTAAAAAAATAAAGACTAGCTCCTAAGCTGTCAAAGGGACCTGCAACTTAACTGGTAAGTCAGGGCACTCAGAAAAACCACCTACATGTACGAGAGCATGTGCCAAGTGTCTAGCAAGTCATAGTGATAAAATATACAATATGGGCTGGGATAGTGGGAAATGTGAATTGAGCTGAGGCTACTAAGTACTGTTTTAATCATTTTTATGTGTACAAATAAAAATAAATATACTTTCTCAAAAAAAAAAAATTAATGAAAACATTAGAGATAAGGCTAAAGCTAAAGACCTCTCTAACATCACCATCCTAATAGCTTTTCCAATGATAAGAGCTGTGAACAGTTTGGTGGCAACGGTTATCACTAGTATGTACATGTATTGTCTGTAATTTATCTCTTACATTCAACAAAATGTTTTAGAGATCTGTTAGTGCTACAGTGCTCCACAGTATGGACACATCATTTAACTAAAGCGCATTTAGGTAGTTATCAGCTTTTCATTATCACGAATCATGCTGCCCTACCAAACCTTCCTGTGTACACATTCATAGGTTCCCCGAGGTAAATATCAAGAAGTGGAATTCCTGGGTTATAGCATATGTTCCTTTTTCACTTTGCGAGCTACTCTTAAACTGTCTTCCAAAACAGATTACTGCGCTAATATCCAGTTATATCTCCTATATATCCAAGCACCTACTTCTCCCAAACTCACAAAAAGTTGATAGTAGTAAACTTCCTGTCAATCTCAGGGTTGAAAGTGGTATCTTACTATTTGATTTTGTATTTACTCGAGTACTAATACGTGTTAGATTTTTACTGGATAGCCCTCTATCCTCCTTTTTGAATTAGAAATTATCAAAATTAAAGAAAAAAAACTTCCACCAAATTTTCTATTGGGTTGTTTGCTTTTGTAACAAATTGGCCTGTGGCAGTTCTTTATACAGTATGGAGTAGGAACATAACATCTTCCCCTCAAATGGAATCTTGTTAACACTATCCCCATTCCCTGCTTTACTCTTCTTTCTCAGCAATGTAATCATCTTCTATTTATTTATCCTCTGTCTCTACTCCAACTAGAATTTAAACTCCATAATGACAGCAATTTTAATCTATTTAGTTTGCTGATGTATCCCTGGCATCTATGATAGTGCTTGGCCTTCGATAAACATTTTCTGAATAGATAAAATACATGAATGAAAGAACAGCTCATTTCATATGTTAGGTTTCCATGTGATAAAAGGACCCAATTCTGTATACTTTCTACTAGGTCTACTGCTGCCTTATTTACTAGAGCTTTAAACATGGCTTGGTATCTGTCACTTATCCTCAAGATTTCCAATTCAATTATGCATACGTGACCATATCTTCTTTAAAAATGTATTAATAGACAAATAATACAGAGTTATTTATTCTACCTCTGTGTTTTTAATTTTAATAGCTTTATCTGAAGAAACTATCTTTTAATGCTTAGGCTTTTAGGGCTATCTCATGTTCCAGAGCTTAATGTGTAATTTATTAATGTATTTATTTCCATAAATCAAATAAAAGGGTTTAATCTATCTAGATACTAACAAGAGAAAAAAAAATTGGAGTTCCAAAAGTAGCATACAGATTTATACTGCCACACAGTGTAAAATATGGTGCTTTCATTTTTACTGCATATAGCCTGCATTGGATATCATTTTGACAAGAAAACAGACAGATGCTAATTTAAGCAGCAAAAAAAGCACTTTAGTTTAAATATTCATTGCTTTGATTACAAATGCGATCTGTTTTTTCTCCTTTTAACTACTCATGTTTCTTTAGCAACTTGTCCAGATCCTTTCCCCAGTTGTCTATTAGGTTTTAATCGATCCCTTTCCCACGCCTTTTAACGCATGGTTGAACATCTTTTTCTTTTTAAACCAGTCATTTTTGAGTTATTAAAGTTCTGTGCCAGAAAGTCAGCTTTGTTTCTTAAAATTGATTGAACTCTCAAGCACTCCTTCTTTGTGAGTTGTTAGGTCTTTTCTTCTAGCATTTTTGTTGCATTTATTAAAGTGTATCACGAGCTCTTTAGATAATAAATATATGGGCTGCAAATACTATGCTGTCTTTCAATTTCTGAATGTTGTTCTAAAAAAGGCTTTAAATATTTATGTACTCAAAGCTATTATTTGAAATTTTTTTCTCTATCAGTTCTAAGCTTTGAAAGTTCTTTTATCTCCAGGGACTTGATGTTGAGTTACACGATTTTTCTAGTTTTTCCCATGGGTTTCCAAATTTAACTCTTTAATTTCTCTCCCAATAGCACCTGTCTCAGAATCGATAAATACTCCTTCCTTTCTCTAATGATATGTGATTCCTTCCTTAATATGCATAGTCTCACTTTTTATACATCTTGCCTATTTGATTTTGTTGAGCTCTCAGATCATACATCATCTCCTTATATAATAATATCTCTAACTGATAATATGCTTTTTCTTCTCCAAATTTAATCTTACCATGTCTTATTGTATTACCAAATTTTTCGGAAGACTTTTAAGTGTTATTGCTCTTATTTTCAGGAGAAAGGCTTTTAGTTAGGATTAAGGATTGTTAAGAGATAAAATAAAGCATATTAAAAATGTAGAGTCTATTTGAAAAAAAAATCAGTTCAAACAAGGCAGTACCAAACAAAAAGTGGTTAGGAGCACTTAGC
Organism: Pteropus vampyrus; assembly: GCF_000151845.1. Lineage (NCBI taxonomy): Eukaryota > Metazoa > Chordata > Mammalia > Chiroptera > Pteropodidae > Pteropus > Pteropus vampyrus. Next base: position 6,088,372 of record NW_011888805.1, read on the forward strand.
ACACAAGCCAGAGTAAAGACACATAAAGAAAGTGTGGAAGCAAAGAAATCATTTGACTGGCTATGGCGTAAAGCCTCATTGGCTGCCTGTGGTTGGTTGTCCTCAGCATTTTGATTTCTAACTGTGAGGTATTTACAAGCTGAGATTTCAGTTTGCTAACACAGTCACATCAACCAAATGCCTCTTTAATTAATTTAACAGGACCAATTCCATGCCAGTTTGCTCATATTTCCCCTAAAAGAGTCACCATCCTAGCTATACTGAGGCTGAGGCCTTCCAGACCCATATAATCCCAGGAATTGATAAAACAATTGGCTGGAGTATGGGAAAAAAAATATTAGCATTTGTATTGATATTTTTATGTCTTTAAAATTTCTATTTTTATATCTTTCATCGTATATAGTATTAGTCCATCAATACACAAATGTAATTTATAAATAATTTATATATCGGAGATTTGTATTTTTTTTAACTCATGTGGATAGGTGATCAAAAGGTTAATTAGTACTCAGTGAATCGTCACTCCTCTCAACTATGAACTGTATTTTCTTGTCCCCATCTAGCCCATGCCTCTCTCCCATGACCTCATTCCTTCTACTGTATTCCCTGGAACTACTGCTTCATAATCAGCAAACTCCCATACATCTCCTCAGATTCCTTCTCCTTTATCTTAACTCTGGATATCTCTTGAAGAAATCACGTTATTTACAATCCTCTAGAGTAGTGATTTTTAATTCTCTTTCACTCCTATCTCAGGATTGGCAACTACAACTGGTTTTCACTTTGCATCCCACTGCTTCTTACATTCCAATATTATCTCAATGTCTTCTAAACATGCTGTTCTAGGACTCATGCCACCCTCTTCCACCTGATCTTGTTAATGCTTATAATCCATCGCCCATGGACCTTCGGGTCCTTCCTTGTTCTTCCAACATCTTGGAAATTTCCCTTTTTACAAAGATAATAATAAACACTTGTGGCAGAGACTGCTAGCTGCCTTTCTAAATCCATTCTTCCGATCTTACTAACAAGACCCCTATATTATTAGGGAGTTGTAGTGTACCTAGCCAAAAAAGTACATTTCTTGGTCTTCTTCAAAGCAAACTATGGCCATGTAACTAAAGAGTAACATCATGAGACCAGAACTTGTTGGGAGAGAATATGGAAAAATCACCTTAGAAAGAGGAATGACACCAGGGAAATAATCTGACCCTTTTCCTTTTCTCTTCTCCGCTAGAATAAAGCCGAGATGACCAAAATTCTAGCGAGCATCTTGGACACAAACAGCCTTGGAAACTGCGATCATGTTCTGGCTTATAGATTTGAAGTTGGAAAAAATCCAAGTCCCTAATGACTTCATGGAATTCACATACTGGCTCTGGGTAATGCCAACATCAAACTTTCTTTTAAATGAGAAAGTAAACTGTATTTTATTTAGTTATTGTTATTTTGGATTTTCTGTGATTAGAGAAGAAATCTAATTCTAATGCATACAGTGCCATGTTCTCAATTCTTATAAACCTTGACCTCCAATAATTGTACGTACTCTCCCTCACAACAGTCATATCACAATTAATCACAAACTGTGGTAGTTCCAAAATCAGTATATTGAGCACCCACTCTAAACACAATTTCTCTTTTTACAATAACATTCAACTACGTCTATTGCAATAGGCTCCCAGTTCACTGGTGTCTCCCTACTTCAATACAACTAGTCTTCTCTCCTTTAACGTCCCTTTGCAATCAGCTTTGATTTTACACTATATTTTTCTAGAACTTTCTTGCCCTATCTCCTTCTACCCCTGCATCTTTTTTTACATTCGTATGGCAAAAGTACACTCATATATAAACCCAACTATCTTCTTTCTCTATACCTACATACAAATAGCATAGACTACTGGCATATTAGCATCGTTATAAATATAATTATCAACCTCAAATAAGCTTAATACTTGCCTTCCCAATTTCTCATAACTATTTCAAACAACTTCGATCTCATTTAAACAATAATTTCAACTCAAACATAAAGAAAATTTAATAGACATTAATTATTCACTACCTATATATAATACTAGCTAACATGATAAAACGTGGTAACATGAGTACTATACGCACATGAAATACAGTACTGACAGTTTCATTTTCTAGGAGGTCTTTCTTCTTACTTTCTAACCGTAGTAGTAAACACTATATGACTCCTACCATCCATGAAGTGTAGTTAGCTACTTGGTAGACCAAGTTTAGGGATAAATGGCTATCCAGCATAGGTAATAGCCTAGAATCTAGGCCCTAGATAATGACAAAATGAGGTTGATTCCTAGATTCACCTTGGCTTTAGTGGCAGCCATCAGAAATTAACCATTAAGCAGATGTGCAGGAAATTAATCCAGTATTTCCTTGTTACCACGCAACAGTGATTTATTTTTATGTAAAAAGTACAATATTCCCTTTCTAATTTGTGGTTCTTAACTACTACTACTGCTTACAATAAAAATTGAGACTACTGATCCATCCATCTACCTACCTATCTATCTAACTCCTTTGAAGCAAAAATCAAATTATTCCCACTTTACTATCACAACCCATCCTCCCTCATAACAAAAATATAAACCAATATCAACTTTAAAAGTTAACCTCAAGACAGATAGCTGATTCTTAAAATACAGGGTAATAACAATGTAGTTTACTGATTTTGCCTATGTGCATTTTTTATTGGTTTATATGCATATTTAGTCTTTGCAATTATAAGAACATTGTTGTACAGTAACACGGTCAATTGAAGAACTGGACCATCTTGGAAGTGTAAAGATTTAGGATAAAAATTGTCCTGGCTTTGACATTTTTGAGTATCTAATATGGTTTACAATTCTTAAGTACAGAAAATATATCACAAGATGCATTCTCTAATATTAGTAAAAGTGAAAAGAACTTAAACCTACTTATGAAAATAGAGATCTCTGTGTCATAGGGCAGGGGTCTGCAAGCCCCGGGTGGTAGACCGGCACTGCTCCATGGCCTGTAAGGAACTGGGCTGCAGAGCAAGAGCTGAGTGGCAGGCTAGCCAGTGAAGCTTCATCCGTATTTGCAGCCACTCCCCAGTGCTAGCATCACCGCCTCAGTTCCACCTCAGATCATCAGGCATTAGATTCTCATAGGAGCACTGGTCCCTGGTGCCAAAAAGGTTGGGGACTGCTGCCATATGGGAAGGAACACAGGATCACTTTCATATAGAACTCTGTTCAAAACAAGTAACTCACTGTAGCAGTAGAATGATGAAAAATTAATGTTTAACATGGAAATTACCCACTGAAACAATAAATATGTAGTTAAAATAATCTATGAAACATTTATGTCATCAAGGAAATGTGTTTATTTTTATGGATACATATTAATTTAAGATGAGTAACAAGGTATATTTGCAAAAGGATTAAATACTTCCCAACTCAATTTTAATTTAATGTGAGGCATTTCGGAGACAAACATTTACTAATCCTGAAGGAATGTGTAATTTAAAGTTCCACCCTTGTTTATACATGAGAAATATAAAAATATGGAATGTATGATACACATACACAAAAAAGATATATTAAAAGCAATTGTGAAGAGTGATACTCACAGATTAAATTAAATGTGGCATTCAAACAGAAATCATTATGATATATGATTTCTTGATATTTAAAGACAAATTTTATTCCAATGAATACAACTAAACATATTACTCTGTAAGTATATTGCAAATGTCTGTTATGATTTTTGTGTGAAAGGACTTTTGAATCAAAGAATTTTTAAAAAGTATCAATGTCTACTAATAAAGGATGTTTACTTCACTCATTCCTTCACAAAACAAATATTTTTGGCGCTCTTAATTTCATAGTGTACATAAAGTAGCAGCTTTAAAAAAAGTTACTACTGAATTCCTATTAAAAGATTATGCTGGTATATAGCAAACACTAAGTAACGATTTGGTTATTAAAATAAGACTACAGATTTTAATTCTGGCCATGATGAAGTAACTGTATTTACCACCCCAACATAAACAACAACAAAAAAATTAAGACAAAATATAGAAAACCCATTTTCAGACAATACAAACAGTAGAAAACCATGACACCTGGAGTAAGGAAACAAATGAGGTGACACTAATGGTCAGGCAGGCATTCTGCCTGGCCACGCATTCCAGCTAAGAAGCAGGAGGACATCCTAAGCAGAGCACAGTCCTCTAGCTGAGAAAACGCTGGAGTTCAGGGGCAGAGTTCTGAAGAAGAGGGAGCTAAGCAGAAAGGAACCCACAAATCTGTATAGGGGAAACTTTGAGGCTCAGGCAAATACCACCACGTGCATGCGAAAGGGAAAACTCCACAGGACAGAAAAGAATGGGCAAGAGCTGCGAGCTGAATTGCTCCCCAAACACACACAAGACTGGGATGCCTTCAACCAGAGTGTGGAGAATGCCAGGTGCTTACCCAAGATATTCAGTAAGACAACAAAAGATATATGCTTTAGTAGTAGGTTTTACCTGTCCCTAGAGAAAAGGCTACTTCAGAGCTGCCCCCCAAAAGCTAAAATCAAACAAAATAATAAGGCAAAAGGAATAAAATTGAAAGGCAAATAACTTAATTTTTGGACAGATCAAATCCCTTCAAAGTAAGACCATAAAGTCTAGATAGTTAAGAACTTAAAAATTGAGTATCCTGCAGAGTCCAAAATTACTAAAGATGGCAATAGGCAGGAGAATGTAACCTATAACCAGAAGAAAAATAAATCAATAGCTCAATAAGATCAAACAATGACAAAATAACACAACGTTTGACATTAAAATAGTAGGAAACCATTATAAAGTATTTAAAGGAAATCATAAATAAAATGAAACAGAATGTATACAAAGGAACATAAATGGAACTGCTAGAAATAAAAAATATCTAAAATAAAAAATTTATTGGATAAGATTAATAGTAGTAAGAAAAGATTAGTGAATGTCAGAATGCAGCAATAGAAACTACTCAAAATAAAGCAAGGAGAAAAAGTACTGAAAACAAACAAAAACAAAACTAGAGTCTCAATGAGGTGAGGGAAAGTATCGAGTGTTCTAACACAGGTGTAATTGGGTCCCCCCCAAAAGGTGGGAAGACATGACCAAAAAAAAAAAAAAAAAAAAGAAATGAAATAAAAAAAAAAAAGAAATTGACAAATTAAATCGTTACCTAGCAAAAATATCTTTCAAAAATACAAATGAAAAAAATTTCAACAGAAGCTGAAAAAAATTCATTGTTGGCAAGCCTCATAAGAAATGATAGTTTTTCAAACTGAAGGAAGGTGACAACCAGATTTAAAACTTAGATCCACACAAAGCGAAGAAGAATGCTAAAAATGGTACTTATGTGAAAAAATATTTAAAATTTTTATTTTCTCATTTCATACATTTCTTCAAAAAATAAAGTTGAAAAATAAAAATTATGCTAGGGTTTATGGCATATGTATAAGTAAAATGTATGACAACTATAAATAAAGACAGGAGAGGAGAAAAGAAAGTTCTTACTTTATATGTAAGGTGGCATATGACAGTAGACTGTGTGTGATAAGTCTCTAAACACTAGAGCAACCACCAGAAAAAATGAAATAAACAAGAATATCTAATAATCTCACTGTATCTAATGTATAATCTCAATGTATCTATCTAATGGAGATACAATGGAATCCAAAGTGCTTCCAAAGAGAAATAATTAACTAAGGTTAAAGGTTAACTAAGGTTAAAAAACATTTAAAAAAATTAAAAACTTGATAAGCCACAGGAAAATGATGAACTGAATGAAAGCAGGAATTTATCAAGCACTGAAACTTGTTATATGTAATCCAGTGCTGCTCAAGAGTACGTAAGCTTTCACTCTGAACAATCAAACACAACTGTCATAAAAAATGAACCTTACCAAAGATGCTTAACCTTACATGGGTGCCAAAAGAAAAGACAGTGACAGTTAAAGACAAGTTACTGGAGTCCACTGACCCTGTCCCTTCAGGAAGGCTAAAAATGAAATGATTTACTTAAAAAAAGAACTATCAAAATGACTATTTTACAAATAAAATTCATGTTTTCATGTATGTTTGTAAAAAAAAAAATACAAGATAAATGAATGGATGCTAATGGATAAATCAGTAGTGCAACTTTCTGGGTTTTTATTATTAACCTGACATTGCTAGAGTATATTGAACCAGCCTATAAAAAACAAGTACTCAGACAAAAGGACTATGGGCTCCAATTAATCCTACAGATTAAGAAATCAGCAAAAATTAAAAAAAAGAAAAAAAATGTGCTTATTTTTATTGGCTTGTCAGGCTTTAGAAAATCCAATTTCTGTGTGATTAACGACAACAAAAATAGGCAACTGATTATTAATCCTAATATTACTGTGGCTTACCACCATCAACAAATAAATTCAATATTATTTAGTCTTTAAACTAAATTGTTACACTTGCTATGCAAAAAATTGAAATAACTATACATATTTACAAGTTCTTGAACCGTTATTTTAATTTTTCTATGAGCATATAAATGAATGACTCTCAAAGAACATTTATACAGGGTCATAGAAAGTCTATTAATTGTACAATGTCACCCCCTAGAGGAAACTTTAACAAATCAGACTTGAAACTCTATATGTTTCCTTAATCAAGCAAATTTAAAGGGATTTTTCTGGGTTTAACTTTATGTACGACACCAACCCCAACAGAATAAAAATATTTACCATATAGTGTCCGCGTTCAGTAGGGACTCAAATATTTTCTGGCTTCATTAAAGAAAAAAAAGAACAGAAAGAGAGACACGGAGCTCAGAGCCATGTCATTAGTAACCTCGAGCCTGTCCTCCATTTCCACCCTCCATTTATTAGGACTCTCCCAGATTACTGCATTGACTTTTTGCCTCTCTTTCATTCATCAATTTAACTAGTCCCTTTCCCCTCCCTCACTCTGTAACTGGTTTTCTAATTATTACCTACCATCAAGAATTTCCCATAGAACCAGTTCTCATCTAATGTCTGTCATTCAGGTCCTTGTTCCTTCATTCACTAACATAAGGACCAGGATGATCAGACACCCTGAAGGAAAGCATGGTTAGAAATGCCAAGAGTTATGTGAATGTTGTCAGGGGCCTCTTAATTTAGTGACAACTCTATGACCATAGTTCCCTGTAGGGACCACCGTTGCCTTAAAATTCAGGTTAATTTAACAAACATTTTTTAGAGCATCTATTCTTTATTTGTGCAAATATATCTAGTGGCCTAGCACTACCTGGCACAATAAATGAACAAAGAGCACCCAGCAGGGTGCGGGCCTTCTTAAGTAGACAGTCTAGAAGAGAAACAGATAAATGAAAAGCAATTAAGGTAAAGCCATATGAGGCACAATGAGGACATAAAGAAGTACTTTAAAACCAGGGAGATAAGGAAAAGGCCTCCCAGAAAAAGTAAAGATCAAGCTAGTACCTTAAGGATAAAAATGGAGTGGTGGTGGTGGGAAAGAAGTGTCAAGGCAAAGTGAACAGAATGTTAGAAGACTTGGAGACAAGAGAAAATAAGGAAGGTTCTAGAAACAGAATGAAATTCAGTTTGATTAAAACTACAAAGGTTGATTCAGTTATTAAATTTGAAAATGTAACAGAAGTGAAGAAATTCTAGAAAACTTTAATATATCAACATTGGCTCAAGCCAAAATTTCTTTGAAATGAAAGAAATTGATAAATATAAAAAAGAACTTCCCACAAAACCTCCACAAAGCTCTGCTTTATCAATGATTTTTTTTTTTTAATCTGCTTTTAACCAAGTCAGATACAGGAAAAAAGAAGCAATCTCTTCAACAATATTTAGGAAACTAGCATAACATTGTAACCAAAAATCTGACGATAACACTTTAAAAAAAAAAAAAAAGACCTAATTTTACTTAGGACCATTCTTGAAGAAGGAAGGGAACACAGAGAAAATACAATGGACCAGGACATTAAGAAAAACACACGATAAAATATCTAGATGACACCAAAAGCATGATGCAAAAAAAAAAAAAAAAAAAAGGAAATAAACTGATAAACTGGGTACCACTAAATTTAAGAAGTTTTTTGTCTGTGAAACCCTGTAATGAAGCCAAAAACACAAGCTACAGACTGGAAGAAAATATCTGCAAAACATAACTGACCAAGGACTAGCAACTACAATATATTAAGAACTCTTAACTTGGTATAAAAGGAAAAAAAGGAGGGGGGCTAAAACATAAAGAGACCTTTCACTGAGGGTGATATACAGATAGTAAATAAGCACAAGAAAAGATGTCAACTTCAGTAGCCATCTGGGAAATAAAAATTAAAACCATGACATCACCATTCCTATCATAATGGCTAAAAAAAATAGTGACACACCACATATCAGCAGGATATAAAGAAACTGTATCACTCATCATTCAATGCATATGTTGCTGGTGGGAATGTCCAATGGCACAACCAGTCTAGAAAACATTTTGCCAGTTTCTTATAAAACTAAACATGAAATTGCCACATGACCCAGCAATTGTACTCTTGGGCATTTATCCTAGAGAAACGATAACTTATAAAAAAACTATAAGTGAATGTTTGTCAACTTTATTCATAATAGTCACAAACTGGAAACAGCTGTTGTAACAGAATACCACAAACCAGGTAACTTACGAACAACAGAAATTTATTGCTCACAGTTCTAGAAGCTGGCAGTCAGTGCTAGCATGGCCAGATGAAGGCTCTCTTCCTGGCTGCAGACTTCTTGTGTCCTCAAAAGGTGGAAGGAGGTATCTCTTTTGTAAGTATACTAATCCCATTCATGACAGCTCTACCCTCATGACCTAATTACCTCCCAAAAGCCCCACTACTAATACCATCAATTTGGGGGTTAGGATTTCAACACAAATTCTGGGAGGCAACACAGACTTTCAGACCACAGCATAACCAAATGTCCTTCAATGGCTGAGTTGTTAAACTGTAGTATACACATACCATGAAATACCACAGAGCATGAAAAAAACAAACTACTGACACATGCAATTACCTAGATGAGTTTCCAGGCAATTACACTGAGTAAAAAAAGTCAATTACAAAAGGTTACATAATGTATGATTTCATTCATATAACATTTTTTAAAATGATAAAAGTTTAGAAATGGAGAATAGGTTAGTGGCTGCTAAGGTACAGGGATGGGGGTGTGGAGAGGTAGGTGTAGCTGTAAGAGTAAAGAGGGTTTCTTCTTAGGGAACTGTCCTTTACTTGGACTATGGTGATACAAAACCCTACACCTGATAAAACTATTTAGAACTAAATACACACACACACACACACACACACACACACACACACACACGCGAATACATGTAAAACTGGAGAGATCTGACTGCATCAATGTCAATATTCTGATTGTGACATTATGCTACAGTTTTGCAAGTATTATCATAGGCAGACACTGCATAAAGGGCACACGGGACCTTTCTGTATTTCTTACAATTTTAAGTGGCTCTACAATTTTCTCAAAATAAAAGGTTTTGATGAAAAAAAAAAACAACCTTAAAGGGGGTCAAATATGTGGTGACAGAAAGAATTCTAACTACGGGAGATGAACACACAGTGTGAATACATATATGCCTTACTGTTAAAGTATACAGCTGAAACTTATTGGATTTTGTTAACCAATGTAACCATAAAAAAAAAAAAATTAATTAAAAAAAACCCTAATGAGATTCTTCCTAGAAATGAAGAGATGTTTCAAATAGGAGAAAATTTACTATTTTGTTACTATTAATTACATTAATAAGTTCAAAGAAGTAAACAATAAGTATATCAGCACTTGCATAGATAGTAAAAAAGTAATTTGATATATAGTATTTCAACATTCCTAATTGAAAAGAAAAAAGACCAAACAGCACAGAAATATAGGAATATTAAGGTAAAAATTTAAAAAAATTGTAGAACACTAAAGTATTCCCATTAAGGCCAAAGATAATCATATTTAGAAATCAGATAACACTGAAGAGAAGACACAATGAGTAAATCCTATGACATATCTATGACTTATTCTAAAACCCATTACAAATATAGCAAGGTTAACAAGTTATAAAACATAGTGTTGGAATTCTTTCCATTACATTTCCTTACTGTAGCTAGAGAATATTAACAAGCACTGAATTACTGTATAGTTCATTTATTTAATCAACAGATAAATTTATAAATATTCATGTCATAAGTATTGTACTGGGAGTTAGAGATTCAAAGATCATTAATATAAGCCATACTTCTTGCTCTCAGAGCTTACAGAACTAGTGGAATATTAATAATATTTAGAGAGATGGTATTCATTAGGTATTTATGAATATCAATGATGTGCCAGATAGTGAAAGGTAAATCAGTGCTTAAAACACAATGCGACCAAGATGAACTGGAACAATTTCTAATCCATCCTTATGCGGTCATGAAAAGCAACCTGCAAAAAGTAAAAATTGTGCTAAATCGGCAACAGTAAGTCAGTCAGGTTAAGAGGAAGCCAAGGGATTCCAGGTTGAGAGAGACATACATAAAGTCTCGAAGTAAGAGAATATGGAGCTTTTATGAATCTGCAAGCACTTTAGCAAAATCTTGAAATCATTTTCCTTACAAAATATCTTTCTTGCTCTAAGAATTTAGAAAATTTTTGTTTGCTCTAAGATCAGAGAAATGTATCCCTTCACACATTTTAAAGTTAACCTCTACCACTTTTCATTAGATGTTTAAATAGGTACAAAAAACTCTATTGAATTCTGTACTATATCAAATATTGACATCCAAAAATTATATTATTTCAACTATAAATACAGCAATTTGGTATCTATCACAATCTATTTTAAAACACAATAGCCAGAAATAATACTGTTATATGTTATTTTAACCCAATTTCTATTTATTTCTCCTATAGAATTTCATTATAAAGATTATATTTGTATACTCAAAATTCCTAACTTGATTATCACACTTCTCTGCAAAAAAATGTACAAAAAATAAAAATTAAATTTATAAAAATTTCCTGTGAGATAGGCTATTAAGTGTTAAAATTTTTCATCTGGAATTGAGCTTTTGTAATTATTATAATATATAATTGATCAAAACAACATAAATATTATAGTTTGATAATCATTAAACATAAAAGAACATTAAAAATGCATCTTACAATGAGTTAAATTATATATCTATAAATATGATTTACTGTCATAATGAACCTTAACAGAGTACTGGTTCTGTTTCAACCTTCATTTTTACGAATGTAACATAGGAGAAAATTCATTCACATAAAATAGCAGATGAGAATGAAAGTTGTCACAACCAAATCACTGAATTATTTAAATTCTTTCTGGGTTATAGTCGAAAAACCATATGATCACCTATGATCAAGTAATATTTTTAATAATCTCTCAGCTGACAATTCAATTAGGTCTGTCTCAAAATTTCTTTTAAAACAGCCTATCAGTAGAGTTACTCATTTACTCATTTTCTCATTTCCTGTGAAGCACACAAAAAAGATCTTACAAAGTTTCATCATTTTTTTTTTCAACCACAGGCTTCTTGTTTATCCTAAGACAGTGAGACAGGATTGGGAAAACTGAAATACTGTTAGTTTCAACATCTGGCAAAAAAAAAAAAGAAAGAAAGAAGGAAATCAGCAATCAATAAAAATGTTTTTATCTTATCGCTTGTTTTAAATGTATTTCTGAAAAAACATAAGATCTCAGAGATGAAGATTAAGCTCATTTAGTTTAAGGAGAATGTCTACCATATCACATAAATGGCAAAACCTGTTTAGAGACTTACTTTTTCAGGAAATATAACTCAATTTTCCCATTCAAGTTAATATGCTAACCCATTCCCCAAATGCCTCATCTCATCTCAACTCTAATTCTAAAACTTTGATAAGCCACAGACCCTTACATGAGTTTATCACTTGGATATAACAAGGTACTGCCCCCCTTCAGCATTTCTGTTTTGCTCTTATCTCAGAATGACATTCTTCAATAAGGAAGAGAGATGATAAGGTAAAGTCACTTCATGAAAACTTACCATTCTGAGAATTCAGCACACTGCAACAAAGGCCAGTTTTTAACATGAGGCATTACACCGAACGGATATACGTTTAAATGTAAGAGACTGAACAGAGATTTTTCCATTGTGGTCCTTCCATGTCTTTGTCCCTACAACTAATCTTTCCCAAATCCTCTTGCACATGACCTTGGTCACAAGCTGTCCCCTTCCTCATCTCTCTGGGTAAAATCCAAAATGATCAAACAATGGCTGCTAATCTCTAAGAACAATTCCTCCATCTTCTAAGATTCATTCCTGACCAATTATTCCTAAAAGGAGACACTGGAGGTGACTCCCCCTCCCTCCCCCCACAACAAGACATACTACCCTCTTTCCCCGAATTATAATGTTCTCTTGACACCCTTCCTCATGTCCAGCATTTTGAATGAAGGCTTATTCTTTGCTCTGATTGATTTTCCTTCACAGGGAAAGACAAGAAACTCTACTTAATACCTTAATTAACGGAGGATTCATTAACGCCAGTAATGTAAATTGTCCCTTTTTTTCTGGATATACTGGAGGTTTTCTGCCTTCTTTCCCAGGGCAACACACCGTAAAAATACTCATGACGGACAGGAGTATGTCTTTCTTCTTTAAACTAGCAAGGGCAAATCCATAATGTGGGAAAAGAGAAGCAGCATACTACTTTGCTACCCTGACCAAAGGAGCCTTGTCAGGAAAGAAACATGGAAGCTGAGAATTGGAAAAATGACTCCTGGAAAACGACTTGCATACCACAGTTAGAAGAGCGCTGGTTTAGTATGTCTAGAGTACAAATTACAAGGAAAGAAGTCACCATGAGCAGTCTTCTGTTAAATAGAAGAATCAGACCCACAAATCTAGCAGCTACAGGAATTACCAGATAGCAAATATAAATATTTAAAAGCATTTAAAGAATTGAGTGTTTTTAAAGATATAAGTAAAAAGAGACTATCAGAAATGGCTAGGCCAATTTGAAAACCAAAATCCAGAACATCTAGAAATAAAAAATGAAAGTAGAAACTCAATAAATACGTTATACAAAAGGACGCACATATGGAGGTGAACAAACCTAAAGAAATTACACTGAATGAAGCTCAGAAAAGACAAAGGATGCAAACTATAAAAGCACCGAGACAAAGAAATAAAGCAGAAAAGTGCAACACATTATCTAATAGAAGTTTTAGTAGAGAATAGAGATAATAGAAATAATACGCCAAAGTCCCAAACAAGGTACTTTATACACAAAAGGAAATCAAGGCTTGGAAAATAAGAATTAAAATCATAAGGAGGAGGTTGTTAAAGCTCCAAAAACATTGGCCATATTTTTAAATTAAGAACTTTTAAACATCAAAGGACTTCATAGAGTGAAAACTCAAATTTGGAGAAGACATTTGCAATACATATAACAAAGGATTAGTATCTAGATTAGTATCAAGAAACAAATGATGAAACAGAAAAAAATGGTTCAAAGCAATATAGGTGTTTAGAAAGGGAATCACAAATGGTTAATTAACATATGAAAAGATGCTCAACCTCATTAAGATGCAGTGAATTGCAAATTTCGCTCCAAAGAGACACTATTTCACGCCCACCAGATTAGCAAAACTTAAAATGTCTAATAACATCAAACGTGGTGGGTACATTAGGGTTCACTTTATTATTTCCTAAACTGTATACACACATGATATGTTCTTTAATATGCATATGTTTCATAACAAAAATATCTTTAAGTGCCACCTGAATTTAGCAATAAAAATGTTTGTTCACGACCCTGCTGAGAGCAACTTCATTCAAATAATCAGCATGAAAACCAGACAGCAATGAGCTGAAAAGGTTCTATGAGATAATGATGTAAAGACAACTACAGACGACTATTGTAAGCTTATCTTTGAGATTAGCCAGACAGGACAGCAACTTTGGGGAATGTCATAGTGAGAGCTTCTTTTATTATTATTATTTTTTTATTTTTTTAAATAAAGGAAATTGCGTCAAATTTAGAAATGGCAAGAGAGAGGATAATGATCCAGGAAAATAAAGGGTCACTGGGTAGTCACAAAGGTATACAATACAGAGCTCATGAATAAGATTAGCTTTAGACAGAAAGGAGGGTTCCTGTCTCATTGTTACAGTAGATTACCTCTTTGTCCCTATCACATCATTTATCTTTTTGCTCTAACCACTCCAGTTACAATGGCTTCCTTGATCCTCCTTCAAGCAGCCTCTGCCTCAGAACTTTTGTACATATTATTAGTTCTGGAGAACACAGAATACTCTTTCTCAGATGAAGCAAAGCCTACTATTCAACTATTTCAAGTCTACTCAAATGTGAACTCAGTGAAGTGGTTCCCAGACCACTGTGAAAGTAAAATCCCCTCCCTACTCCCTACCACCCTGCTCCTGGTACTTCCTAGTCTCTTTCCTTGCTTTATTTTTCTCCATAATTTTCTAATATTCTATATAATACACTAATTTTACTGTTTAATCTCCCTATTCCATTGTACGTAAACTCCATGAATGCAGGAACTGTAGCCACAGTGTCGGGCAATGCTTTATATAGGGAGACAATACACGCTGAAGGAATGATTAATGGTCCCTGCTTGAGGAATATGAAGAACAAGTATAACAGAAATAATGCTGTTAAGGTTTGAACAAAATAAGATAAAACCTAGAGAGTAATCAAGTTACTAATCAACTTACTGACTACAGAAGAGGCGACATTTGAATTAGATATTAAATCATGAGGAATTTGCCAAGTGTTAAAAAAAGGTAGACATTCCAAGAAAGTGAAGAACACAAAGGTTTGGAAGGGCCATGCATATATAAGAAATGAAAATAAGTACACCTGGAGTATGGCAGAGATGACGGTGGACCAAATTTTAGATAACTTTATAACATTCACGACAGAGGATACATTATATTGAACTTAACTCTAAAAATCCTTTTCAGAGATTTATAGTTGTCTATTTATTTACATGCAGTAAAGTCAGAGTATGGAATATAAAATACAGCTGACATAACACTACTGTAACTACACTTCACTGTAAAGGAAAAAAGCTTTAACAAATTTAATCCCTGTTTTCCATCAACTGTAAATTATCTGTGTCACAATCAAGGTGAGAGTACTACTACCAATGTCTCAAGCTAGATATTATTTAATTAAAGACTAAAAATTCTCACTGGTCGAAGAAAGTGATTTGCATGTAGACTAGACGAGAATGGTCAAATTCAAATGCTTGTATTGCTTTGTAAAAGATACTCTACATTTAACCATTTAAGAGGATTTGAATAGGCTTGCATTTGTCACAATTAAGCTTCATAAGACTATGTTTTTCGATTAGTCTCTATTCCTTTTGTCCATATCACTGCTGTCTTCCGGACACTCACCTTCGCTTTAACTCCAAAATCAATCACTCAACTACTTAGGTTACTTTCAGGATTCTCTGGTGGAGACGAGAGGCTCTTGTGTGTACGTGTGTACGTGTGTACGTGTGTACACGTGTACACACGTACACACACACACACACACACACACACACACACACACACAATCTTAGTGCAGTGTGTTTCAGAATTCATGAGCCCAAGTAGTCAGTTTAGGAACATTTAAGCTCAAAACAGGAGCGGCGGTGGACACCATGGTGCTGTTGGAGTTTTGGCTTTCTGGGACCTGCGAGGGGGCAGAGAGAAGGTGGGGATCCCTTAGGAGAGCGGGGCTCCACCCTGTTCTCAGGTCTAACCCCAGGCAGGGCGAGGCCTGCCCCAAGAACCAAAGGGCGGTATGTGAACCCTGGAGCGCAAGGCGGGGGCGCGGCGACTCGGAAAGACTCACAGTAATAGGCCACAACAGGGTCTCGTTTGTCATGCTCCTGAGCCGTCCTCAGATGATGCTGAATGCTCTTAAACTGTGGGGGGAGCGGAGGCAGCGGGGCAAGCGCAGCCATCACTACTCCGAGACTCACCACTTCCTAGTCGTGCGCCACCGACACTTCCGCTTCCGCCGGGAGGTCACGCGCACGAACGCGCATGTCATGTCCCGCCCACTCTCCCGTTGCTCAGCGACAGCAAGTCAACTACGGATTCCCAGCTGGAGCAACCACACTGTGCTTGACTCCTGGAAAAAAGGCTGAGCGACACCAGCGCTCTCTGCCGATAGGAAGGAGAGTTTTCGTTTTGCTTTACTTTTACGTTGTTGGTCGCCTACTCTCGCCTTTTGTGGCAAAAGAAGGGCTAGAAAGGAAAAAACAAAAAGAAAATAATATTTGTAGATTGGGAAAAAGGGTAAAGGCGTGAATTGCCTTTGGCATCATTCAGGAATTATAGCTTTCAATTCCTCAGATTATATTAATAGCATCTATAGAAACTTTTCTGATCTTAGAAACTGTAAATTCAATTTTTCCGTAAGATGAGAGATGATACATTTAAACTTTTAAATTACATTCTTCTATATTGATACATTGGAAAATATAACCGAACTGTTTTTCAAATTAAAAGGAAATTGAACTTTTCTTCTGAACTGGATAGTGTATACTTTAGTGAATGAATAATCTGCAGATTGTTTATTTTTGGAGAGTGATTAACAATTTGCAAAGTATTTTGACATTTATTATCTTGTTAACGCACAGAGAAGGGTTTGTGGTATACTTCTTGCTCAATACTACTGACTCATACCATCGTAGGCATCAATTTTTCCTTCTAACATCTATAACCACAATTCTTTTTCTCTCCTTTTCATCCCATACGATCATCTTTCATTTTATCTCCTCGAATAAACATTATTTAATTTATCACAGGCTCCTGTTTGGAGAATTAATCTTAAAACTAGATTTCATTGAAATTACACCATTTCCAAAAATCAAGATCTCAAGCTCTGAAATTTTCCTCTACTATTCTTTAATCAACACTGAAACATGCCCCCAACCCCTGTAGAAGCTGCTCTATGTCCTTTTATTACCCCCAGTCCACATACTTTGTCTATCCTTATTTGCAGATAGATTCCATCGCCTTTCTCTGGGTTTGGCTTTTTTACCAGGCAAGAAACTGAGTTCTGTACTCTCCCCAACCTCAGCAACATATTTATAACCACTAGAGGATATATTTGCTATGAACTGAATATTTCTGCCCTGCACCCCTCCCACCAATTCATATGTTGAAATCTAATGCTGGAAGCGATGGCCTTAGGAGATAGGGCCTTTGGGAGGTGATAAATTTCTGTTGTTTATAAGCTACCCAGTCTGTGATATTTTGTTATAGCAGCCCAAACAGACAAAGACATTATGGTTTCTTTCTCTTATTCCCACTATGTTGGTAGAGAAATTAATAAAGCAAAGCAGAGTGATATAACCATAAATGTCTTTTCTCTGTCCTTATGACTTCTCCTTTATCATCTTTGTATTACTTCTTGATTCCCAACTGTGGTGGTCCTTAAAGATCACCTCAGAAGATTTTTTAAAAGATTCATATCTAGGTCCGACCACCAGGCATTCAAATTTAATTGTTTCAGGTTGGATCCTAAGCATCAGTATTTGGTAAAGGTCTTCAGGAAATTTTAATGGCATATCTAGGATTGAAGGGAAGTGCCCTCATGAATCACCAGTATGCATCTGATTTGTTAAGCCTTCCCTATTCTCTTCAAGCCAAACTCTCTGCCCCGACTGCCTTGGTAAAAGACCGTACTCCCTGCTAGACAGATTAAGGCCACCAAACAGGAATTGTTTCACCTCACATCTGCCACAAAAAAAGTAGTAATTAGCTAATACTTACTGAGTATCTACTATGTAAAGCGCATGTTTCTAGGAGCTTTACATCAACTCATTTAATCTTTATCACCATCCTATGAAGAAGTATTATCATTTTCATTATTTTATAGATGAGAAAAATAAGACACATAGAATTTATATAACTTGCACCAGGTCACAGCTAGTAAATATGAGTGTCCAACATTAAAATCCAGGTACTTTGGTTTTAGAGTCTTTGACTTAACCACTACTACTTGACTTTAAGGTCTCTTTAGGCCTGTATATTCTCGTGTTTTGTCTTTTCTCCATTGCATCATCCTATGTCTGAAAACAAATGTTCTTTTTTCTGGTGAAAGCTGCACCTTTCTGTTATTTTCCTGATCTCTCCCTTCAGGAATGGAGGTTGCTCAAGGTCCCCTTCTCATTTGCATTCATTCTAGGAGGGAAAGGGCAAAATAGCAAAGTGAGCGAAATGGTTACAATTAGATTTTACTCCATTTGCCAACACAAGTTCTCTTCTTTCTGAGTTACTACCTTATAAAAGATTAGGGCTTCCAAACCACGAATGTGGTTTATTATTCTCCTTATTAAGAGCATCTTTAATTTCTTTCAGCATTGTTTTGTAGTTTTCATTGTACAAATCTAGAATATCTATTGCAAAATTTATCCTTATGTGTTTTATATTTTTGAATATTATTTCAAATGACATTTAAAAAAATTAAATTTCATCTTTATTACTTTACAGAAATATTAACCTTGATAAATTTATTTATTTTAGTAGCTTTTGTACATCCTTTAGAATTTTCTACGTATGTGATCAGGTCTGTGAGTAAAAATATTTCTTTTTCCAACCTGTATATCTTTTCTTTTTTTGACTTATAACATTCATTAAATAAATATACATTCAAAACATATATTTTGTTTTTGTATTGTCTTATTGACCTCCAGTTCAGTGTTAAACAGAAGTGGTAAAAGTTGATATCCTTTTTTCCCTTATTAAAGGAGAAATTGTTCATTCTTTCACTATTAAGTGGGATGTTTCCTCTACGTTTTCTTAGATTTTTTTTTATTACATTTACATAGTTTCCTTTTACAGTGAGAGGTTTTTTTTTTTTAACTTATTTCATCATAAACTGGTATTAAATTTAATCAAATGCTTTTATCCGTTTCTATTGGAATGATTATGTGAGTTTTCTCCTTTATTCCATTAATCCAGTTGATTATATTAACTGGTTTTTGAATGTAAAAACAACCTTTCATTCTTGGAATAAACCCCTCCTGAACATGATGTATTATCTGTCGGTCTGTCTGTCTGTCTATCTGTTTATCTATCTATCTATCATCTGGATTACAATTGCTAATATATTTTTGCTAAAAAAATTGATATCAAGGTTTTTACATTAATTTTATTAAATGAAATGGCAGATATTCCCTCTTGATTCCTAAAAGAGATTGTGGAGTATTATTTCTTCCTTAAATATTTCATGGAATTTACCAGTCAGGCTATCTAGGCCAGACATTTTATATGTGAAAGGCTTTTGATTTTAAATTTAATTTCTTTAAAAGTTATAAGGATATTCATATTTTCTATTTATTGTTGAGTAAGTTTTTAGCAATGTGTGCTTTTCAAGGACTTTGTTCATTAAATTTAAATATCAAACTTATTGGCATAACATTATTTATGATGTTTCCTTGTAATCATTTAAATGTGAAGCCTCTTTTTTCATTTATGATATAGGTAATTTTCATTTTCTCCTGTATTATCTCAATCTGTCTAATAAGAAATTTATCAGTTTTACTAATCTTTTCAAAGAACCAGCTTTTTGTTTTGATTTTTTTCTATTATCTTTCAGTTTCCGATTTCAATCTTTTGTGCTCTTATTTTTATTTTCCTCCTATTTAATTTATATTCAAATTGTTTTTTATAATTTCTTAAGATAAAAAGTTTAAATCATTTTATAACTTTTTTCTAACATAATATTTAGAATTTCTAATAATATTCTGCAAGCACTCTTCTAGCAGCTTTCCACATATTTTGATAAATTATGTTTGCATTATCATTTGTTTAAAATGTTTTAAAATTTTCCATGTAATTTCTTCTTCGATTCATGGGTTAATAAAATTGTATTGCTAGTTTCTCAAATATTTGAGCATACTTCTGATGTTTTACTTTTATTAATTTATATTAATTCTGTTGTGAACAATATACTCTGTATGATTTTATTCCTTAATACTTTCTTATGTCCCACTAAATGGTCTCTCTTGGTAAATGTTTCACATGTACATAATATATATGTATGTATATGTATATTTGTTTAGTTCTGACATTCTTATTAATTTTTACTACATTTGCATTTTGGTTAGAAAGATCAGTTTTTATACTTTAAGTATAAATATTTGTATTTATACTTTATAGTTATATATAGCATTTATTATTCAGGAGTGTATAGCTGTGTGCTAACAATCCTGATATACTTACTAATGAAATGAAATCATAGAATAGTATGTCAGTAAGTCATTAAAAAGATTGTCCAAACTAACTTTTCGCCCTGTATCTTTTAATATAATAATATGTACTGTTTACTTAAAAGAAGCAGAAGTAAGCAGGGTTCCTTTGGTGGCTTAGAAATACCATCCTTTCACCTGTTAGTTGAGGAGATAGGATCCAGGGTGGCCAAGGAGGCTAGATTTTGCAAGGCAGACACTAGTGTAGGGGAGAGCTAAGAAGCACAAGAGCTCCAAAGATTTGCAAAGGGTCCTCACCTGAGTCCCATTCAGTGTAACATCTTAAACATCTTTCCTACTTGAAAAGACCTGCTTGAAAAGATTAAAAGGAATGACACCTAAGATTCACACAAGACTGAGAATAGTTGCTGTTCCCAATAGCCAGGGGTATATTCTGACAGTGTTCTAAAGTATGAATCAGAATAAGAATAAATCGAAATATTCATTAATGAATGGGCAATGGCATTAGGGGAAGTCTATTCTGGATTCTTTGAAGAAATGATCTT
>NW_011888805.1:6110255-6114263 GCF_000151845.1 Pteropus vampyrus
TCGGCTGGCTTCCGACAAAAGTTTAAGAATATTTATGAGAAAACAAAAATATCTAGCATCCAACAAAGTAAAACACACAAAGCCTGGCATCCAATCAAAATTACCAGGCTTCCAAAGGTACAGGAGAAATATGACCCACGATGAAGATGTATATGTACGTGTGAGAGGGTTTTTGAGAGTAGACCACCCAGGGAGAAGGCAATAAAAGGTGCATTATCTTTATAGAATTTAAAAATAAGAATAAAATGGACTAAACATTGTTGTTTATTAGCACTAAGGGCCAGTGATTCTAAAAAATGATAGTGAATAAATACATCTTCCCTCATGGTGGGCTACCTTCCTGGCGCGCCACTGAACCACCAACTAGAACATGATTTCATAAACGTAAATCTTAGTTATCTTTACATATGAATTCTTAATGCAATACATGGTAAATAATACTCAGCTGCTATTTGTCGAAAGAAGGTACGTTGGATTTTCTCCTGTGCATTCATGTGGAGAAAGTCTTAATGATTTAAAAATCCTAAATCTAGAAATTTATGAACAAACATAGGCTCGAAGAAAAATTGAAAGCCTCAATATTAACTGACTGTACTTATTTCCCTAATAAGGCACCAGTACAAGGCAGTCATACATAAAGATTTTAAATGACATCAAATGAAGATCATCATTGGTATGGCAGACAGATAAAAAAAATGCACTGAATTGGTATAAAATTGTCTTTGAAATAAATTTATAGCTATTTAGAAAGCCTAACAATATAAATATAAATTTCCATTTTAATAATCTTGAAGGTAGAATCTCTAGTTATAGGATATCTATGAGCACAGAGGTTTTTAATTTTAACAAGAAAGAAAACCTTGCATAATATTTTTTATAGCATTTTTTATTTATTTGATGGCTATATTACCATATCATTTAATATTAAAAGTTTTAAGAAAACAGTAGAGTATAATATTAAAAATTTAATTGCTCCATTTCTTCAAGTTAGTGATCAAACTATAGAATGACTCTTTTAATAATTAATTTACAACTTTTGTGCTTAAGTTATACTTTAAATGGCTGCAAATATAATTGCATCCTCAAAATTTAAGCTACATGGTTCAGCAGAAAGGGCAACGGCTTTATAGTTAAGAGAGTGAATTCTTGTTTGGTTTTGTGACTTTGGGCTCATATATTAACCTCTCTGAGCCTCAATTTTCCACCCTGTATAAAAGAGATAATAAAAATTTCTTTGGTCACAAAATACTGTGATCAGTTAGGATGTAGTATGTGATTGATTAAGTAATCTATAAAAGTATTATTAAACATAAGTAAACATTAATTCTATGTTTCATTAATTCTATTATTTTCTAATGCATGATGAAATTAAAATAGAATGAAATGTTTATTTGAGAATATTTTATATTAGACATAAATTTCAGACACACAGGTAAATTTAAATAATAGATATTTCTGTTTGAAGCTGAGATACTCACTGAATAAGATGAAACTAAATAAAAATGATTGATAAATAACTGGCATGACAGTGGGTAATCAACCTTTTGGTCACTGCTTCATTAGAAAGCATAACCTTCTAAGTATGATCTCAAAAACTTCAGCAACACATAATACCATTGTAATTACAGTAAATGTATACATTGCAATGAGAAAAATGGTCTTCTCAAAGTGTTCCGGCACCATGCATTTTATAATAGTAAATTTTTGCCCAAGAGATCCAGCGTCACACAGGTAGAGAGGCTTTACTTGGAAACCAAAGAGGTGAATCTGAAGCCAAAATGCTATCACCTCTAGACTAATTCTTAATAGAACGGAGAGAAAATAAATCACAGTGTAGATGGGTTTTTGAAGAATGCATTCTTGATCGATGCTTTTACATGCAGCATAAAGATGAAAAGTAGCTCCAGGAAGCAGGACAATCACTAGTTGTAATGCCCAGAACACCTAAAGTATGTCAGAAATATCTTAGTCATATCAAGCAACATATAACCAAAAATATACTAAAAAAAAAGTCACCGATTTTCAACAGAGGCTAACTTTAAAAAAATTTAAGTTTTATAAGTCTTAAAAGTAATAAAAATAATATAATGAAGGTAGTAATGTTGAACATATCTCATTTAGTTGTGACAATATGAAAATGTAGTCATATTTTATTATCATCACCTACCAATTATTAATGATGAAGAAGTGTTTTATTTTAGTAGCTAACAAATTTTTATTTTCTAATTTCAGAACTGGAGTACAATTCTAACATCAATAGATAATAGAATGCTGGAGTTGGAAGAAACTTTCGACTAACTCAAATTAATTTACCTGAAGTAAACAGCTAGTTAAAAAGAAAAAGTAATAATTCTAGAAACAATGCCTGTGAAGGTATTATTCATCTTATTATAGCATCATTGTACATTTAAAAAGAAAACTATTTTAAGTGGTAGAGTAAGTTTTATGTACACACAGGAAAACTTACTTGTGGAGTGATTGGCCTGAACTGGTTATAACAGAAGAGATTTATTTCTCTTTTGTCTGGATCACAGCTGAAGTGCAAAGCTTCATTTCCATAGACCGCAAAGCCTAACACTCCGAGAAAGAACATTCGAACAGATCCAAAGAAAAGGGTATGGAATTGACCGATCACGGTTGGAGGCTTTACCTGTTGTAGTTTTAGAAGGAAAAAAAAAAAAAAAGTCTTTTGAAAATGAACGTTAAAGGAAGATATTTTAAATAATTGTTTCATTATTACATATTTTAAAATTTAAGACTCATGAAGTCTTGAGGCAAGAAAGAACCTTAGACATCATCAAGCCCCATATAAATCCTATATTATGAGACTTCTCACCTCTTTTCAGTCTGAAGATATGAAGTGCAACAGTCAAATAGAAACATGTAGCTAATCAAATGTATAACTTTGGAAATATGTATAAAGCGTTAAATTCAATTAATATCCCCTACCCCTGTAATCCTTTTGCAATAAAATCAAGGGAATCTTAGAATATCTAGAACCTCTTTTGGAAAATTAGATGACAAAGCCAATATTAAACTCATAGTATACACACTATCTTAACAACCAAATGTTATTTTTTTTTTTAGCTGTCATTGCAGTCTATTTTCTACTTCTTTATCAAATTGAGAGTGAACTACTTTAAAACTCATACAGCTAAAAGTACTTCCTGAATTATTTTAGCTATAGTTTTAAATTCAGAATATTTAGAAGTATATAATTAATATTTATCTTATTCTTCATATATAAAGAAACTTATTCATAAACACTCGTGCAAATCAGTCTAAAACACACAGACAGGACTCATATAATTTTTTGTTGTTGTTGTCCGTATAATACTTACACATCCTTCATAGAAGTTTTTGATGTAATTTAGAGACATGTCTCAGGAGACGTTATTTTGGCATCCCTGTAGGTTAATTCTTGACCCCCATTGCCAGCTTGCTTCTGCCAGAATCGAACTTACATTGTATCATGACTTTTACAGCAGAAAGCACTTATCACTGCAAATTTCTCTCCCCTCCTTTTCTGTCTTTTTTTTTTTCCATAGATCTCTGGGGCCCCAGTCAACTTTCCTATCTCTGTCCCAAAACAAAACAAAAACAAAGAAACAAAAGCCGAGGGCATGTGGTCAATCTAATAATCCCTTGACTTACACTGTCAGCATAGCCAGCCAGACAGACAGGAGTGAGTGTCAGCAAAGCAAGAGGCCAGCCCAACAAGGGCTCCGAGCACTCAATACCTCTAAATTACCTGGAAAGTGCCTATATGTAAATCAGTGGACTCTTTAGCTTAGAGTTTTCTCCGAAATATCAAGTGATCTATTTTTTTCCTTCCATTTAGATGTGTCTGAAAAGATAAGTAAATGGGAAATATTCCTGATTCTTATTTACTTCCATGAAATAAATTAATTTCTAGGAAGTTTAAGAAATTGATAGTTATTACATTATTGAATATTAGCGATGGGTTGCTATATTTGCCTTTTGCCTGAATGCTTACCGCAGATATGG
>NW_011888805.1:6116528-6121817 GCF_000151845.1 Pteropus vampyrus
ATAAATAAATAAATAAGAATTTCCATGTAGCAAGTCTTGATCCCCCCATATTTTCCCAAAATTTTGCTTATAAACTTAAGTCTAGGTTCCTTTATTAGGTAATTTCTCTCTGTTTTTAATACCTTATCAAATGTAGCTAGGAGTATCCAACTGTTACTTTTAGTATCTCTCTGGATTGCTCCTTAGCCAAATCTAAAATTTCATTAGCATGTTTTTTATTTTTTTTTTGTCTTCTAAGATATTTCAGGTGACTGCTGTGCCAAATTTTTCCTGCTACATAATTAAGATCATCATATTCTCAGCCTGCTATGGTACTTACCTCACTGCTTGTCCAACCTTCACTAATATTTGCTCATTGCTTTTTCTGCCTTTAGTAATGGTTGTTCTGTTGCTTTTCTACCCTCTGCTTCCTGCCTGGTCCCAAAGCTGATGCCACATTTTTGATATAGTAGCACCTAACCCTTGGCATCTATTTCTGTTAAGATTTTTTTTTTTTTTTTTTTCACAGCAAGCTGCTCTCAAATTTAAGGGGCAAACAACCAGCATTTATTTAGCTCATGGTTTGGGTGGTTGTTTTTCCTGGTCTGGGCTGGCTCATTTGATCTCTGCTATGTTCTCACATGTATATGTATTCAGTTGGCAGGTTAACTGCAGGTGGATTATCTAGGATGACTTCACTGGCATGTTTTGGCTGGAATGATCACAGTGCCTAAGGCACATGTCTCTTGTCATTCTGGAGACCAGCCCAAGTTTCTTCCTGTGGTGGGGAATGCAGAGTTCCAAAAGCAGCAAGAGTAGAAAAGTTCAAACATACAAGTGCTTTTCAAGCCTCTACTTGTTTCATGGTCATTAATATCCCATGGGCCAAAGCAACTCTCCCAGCAAACCTGGATTCCAGTTCTTAATAGGAAGTTCTAGAGTCACATTCAAATGACATGGATATGGAAAAGTGAAGAATTTGTAGTGATTTTACAATCTACCACATGACTGGGGGCATTAACTGAGTAAACCTAATATTCAAGAATCTTGCCTGCTTCAAAATGGAATTGGGGACTCATTCATGTATGTTTTCTTACTAAAGAAGCCTAGACTCAATAAATGAGAACTACAGTTTGAAGTCATGCCTGTATGCTGTTACATTGAGTCCCCATGAGAAGGGCTAGAGCAGATGAGGGAAAAAATAAAAATACACTCTCCTACAATAAAAAATCTAATAATAATGTATTATGCCTATTGAATGGTTTCTATTTGCTAATAGTGTTTTTTTAAAAAAACCATCTCCCTGAATTCTTACAACTCCACGAAGTATATACTCTTATGGGTATATTTTGGAGATGAAGTTTAGAGGGTTTAAGTACTTTATCCAAAATTACAGTTAGTAAGTGGCAAAACCAGGTAGTGACAGTAAATGAATTGCTTATTATTAACTGGTAGGCTATAGAACATGTGATAATGTTGTTAGGGTGATTGCTAGGACCCCGAAACATCGGAAATTAAGGGGATAAGCTCAGACTTTCTTTTCTTTTCCTGTCAAGAGCTCAGGGCATTATTAGGGTATATAATAGCTGGTGAGTGCTGCAGAGTTTGGCCCTTATCCCATGCTCCTGGCCAGATTTCACTGTGAAGAGAAAAGGCCAAGCAGAGAACTAACCAAATATAATATGTGCCAGGGGAGTGCTTGAGAAACATGAAAGACTTCACAGAAATGAATTCAGCTAATATTTCTTTCTCATTTGGCATCAGTGTGAGGAGAAATGAGGACATGGTATCTAAGATCATGAGCTCTGGAATGAGAAAAACTATGTTTGAACCCTGGTTTTACCACTTGGCTTGATTAGAGATTTCAAGAAAATTATTTACCATCTCTCCAACTGAGGCTGACAAGAGAATTTGCCTCATAAGGTTGTTGTATGTGGATTATTAAAACCATTGGGGGAGCATTCCTCCTGTCTTTAATGAGAGCCTGAACCATCTATTATTTTCTATTAATTTTCTCTCTTATGTAGACCACAGAAAATTAACAAATTAATAATCTTTTTTAAGCAAGGAAGAGTTACTATTTTCTTCAGTGTCAAGAACCTTCATGTTGGCCAGAATATGAACATTTGAAGAAGAGATGAATAACATGCACAAATCCCATGTCTTTTTATGATGTCTCTTCTCTGTCTCTCCCTATCTCTATTTAATCTTTTTGGGAGGGGGCAACTCTTCCTTTAGAGTTTATTATAATGCCAAGACATGGACTTCTCAACAAAGACCAATGGTGTTGAAACTCAGAGAGGCTTTGAGTAAATTTAATCATTAAAACTCATCTCTGTTTTCCCAGCCCTAAAGATTTAAGAAATGACTGGACACATCCATCAATTTTCTAAGTAAAGGGCCTAACATTGGTAGCAACCATGTCAGTTTTCTTGCTCAAACTTGCTAAAAGCCTTTAACTTCAAATAGAGTGAAGGCAAGCTCAGATCTACCACCACTACTACTAACACACACATACACATACACACACACACGAATTGCTGATATTTATTGATCGCTACCATTTTCTAGGCACGTATAATCTTTTGACAGATATTCTGGTGTCCTAAAATTTCTGAGGTTAAAAACATTTAAGATCTGAGTGCTTTCATCCAGGAAGGGGATAAATCTCTAATTTCATGAAGACAGGATTGAATGAAATAAAAGTATAGAAAAGCACTGCTCATGATGGCTAGCACATGAAAATCAGCCTATAATGTTATTTATTATTACTGCTTACAATCTGCTCTAATTAGTACTTTAAAATCTAGTTACATGCATTGCTTTAGAGTTATGCTTTTCTATGTGTTTGTTCTTATTCACTCATTTTTTTTATTCACTCAAGAAATATTGAGCACCTACAGTACTTGCTGCTGTATAAGGCATTGGTAATGTGTGAGAATAATTTAGCCCCTGCCTTCATGGGGCTTTCATAAGAGCACGTGTGTGTGTGTGTGTGTGTGTGTGTGTGTGTGTGTGTGTGTGTGTGTGCGCGCGCGCGCGCATGTGTGTATGTGTATATTTATATATGTATATGATTGACATTTATATTGCTGAGAATTTGCTTAAAATGAGGATGATTTATATTTAATCCTTCAGAGTTCGGTCACAAACTTGGCTTATTTTACATCTGGCAAAAAAGGAAAAAAGGTCTTTTTGTAAGTTTCCTATCTAACAGCCTTTGACTTTCAGAATTTTGCATTATGTTACAGTAATTTACCTTTCTTTTTTTTTTTCATGAAATATCCAATGACTATTGAATGAGATGGAATAGAGGTCAATTTAGGTATTCACAATAGTACGTTTCACAGAAGGACAGCTGAGATAAGGCAATCTGGATAGCTGCCTGAATTCATAAATCACAATCTTTAACCAATTCACATCTCATTGAAATCTCTGACCCGCCAAAATTGGGTTTGTCTTTCTGCATGAATAATTTATATTTTCTGGAATGGAATTGGGGATGGCCTAGAAGAAAGGGTCAATAACCAATGATGTTATTTTAGGCAAATGATTTAACCTTCTGGGTTGCATTTCCATTTCTCCAAAAGGAATAGACTGGATTCTACAATCTGTAAATAATTTCACAATTCTATGGTTTTATGATTCTTAGTCTTATAGCTATACTGGGAGCTATTGTACTAGCTCTAACATTTATTCTTAGTAATTTGTATTGTGCCAGCAATTGCTTGAACTAATGGTAAAATCGAAGGCCTCATTTTCTTTCATCAATGAGTTTTTCTTTCAAATATTTCTAAACCATATCATTTCTAGTTATAGAAAACATATGCCTTATTTCTTTTTCAGATACTCCATCCATATAGCCAAGCTCTCTAGGAGAACACAGCCTATAAATCCAGAGGACTTGAGTTTGTGTCTTTTTCTACCATTACTTGTTATTTAAGCATTCTGTGTTAACTCTCTGACTTTTAGCTTTTCCATTTGTAAAATGTGGCAAATTATTCTGACATAATAGAGATATTGTAATTAAATAAGAATATATGAGATAATATCTAGCACAGCACCTGATAAATAGTTGGTTTCTCAATAAAATGATTTTTGCTCTTGTTATGGAGACTAGACTAATTCTATCAAGCTTGAGAGGAAGTATACCAAATAGGTAAAAACTTGGGTTCTTGAATCAGCAACCAGATTTGAATCATAGCTTGTTATGAAAATGCTTTTGGAAAATTACCTAATAACTCTAAGCCTCAGTTTTGTCATCAGCTTGGAATTTGTTGAGCTCTGTAGATCTGTTTTCAACAAATTTGGGGAAAAAAATCAGCCATTATTTCTTCAAATATTTTTTCTTTCCCCTTTCCTTTTTATTCTGGGACTCCAATTGCATATTTAATATGCAAGACTGCTTGATGTGGTCCCCAAAGTACCTGATTCTCTCTATAAATGTTTTTTCTCACTGTGTTTCATTGTGAATAATTATTATGCTGATTTTACTGATCTTTTCTTCTACAGGATCTCATTGGAAGTTAATTCTATGCAGGGCATTTTTCATTTCTGATATTTTAATCTCTAGGTCAGGGATCAGTGAACTATTGCCCGTGAATCAGATATCTTTTTTGTAAAATACAGATTTATTACAGCATGGTCACGCTCATTTATTTATGTATTGTCTATGATTGCTTTTGTGCTGCAAGATCAAAGTTTAATAGTTGCAATGGAAATCATATGGCCCTAAAATATTTACTATCTGACCCTTTAAGGAAAAATTAGTCAAACTTTCTAGAACCAGAATTTGGGTCTTTTAAAAAATCTTCCATTTCTCTAATCAGATGTTAATATTTTCCTCTACCCTTTTAAAGTTAATTGGAACATATTTTAACAGCTGTTTAATGTCTGTGTTTTCTAGTTCCATCATTTCTGTCATTTTGTGTCCATTTTTCTTCTCATTATGGGTTATATTTTCCTGTGTTTTATATACCAGGTTATTTTTAATCAAATGCCTGGCTTTTTGTTGGTTGCTGTATTTTATTGTCTCTCAATCATGTTCAAATTTGCTCTGGCATGCAGGTAGGTTACAGAAATCATTGGATACCTTTGAGTCTTGATTTAAATATTCTTAAGGTAGGTTTAGATTCACTTGTGGTATAGGGCAAATATAAGCTCACAACTAGAGTAATATGCTCCTGAATATTCTACGGGCACACATTGCATTACAAGGTCTTTCCACTCTTGCAGTGTAGACGCAAACTACTTTCAGCCCAGTTTGTACTGCAAATCTTTATGAGTGTTTTCCTTCTTTGGCCCTGGGAG
>NW_011888805.1:6122667-6137819 GCF_000151845.1 Pteropus vampyrus
TAATAATAATACCCACTTTGTAAAGTTGCTATTAGGATTAAATAAGATAGATTTGATAAAGTATTTAACATAGTACCTAGCACTGTAAGAACCAAATTAGTGTAAAAGATTATTATATTGTTGCTGTTGATGTGGCTCTTATTGAGAAGTTGGTCATTTGTTGCACTGAAGATGAATCTATGAATCTTTAAGTGTCCACCATGATAGAGTCCTTGGCAATTCTTTATGCTTTATGTTTTGGATGAAAACAGACCAGTTTACTTGGCCACAACTAACTAGACCAGCCCTTAGAGCACCAGCCAAAGGTTTCTAGGAATAAGCTTCATACAAAAGGGCATGCCTAATGAGATGTTCTTATTTAGATGGGGGTAGCAACTACATTGCAGGTGTTTCTTCATCTGTTCAGTTCTGCCTTCCTCATTTCCTTATAGGGGCAACTCCTGAGAACACTCTTTATTAAACCTCCAGCACACATGTCATCATCTCAGAATCTATTCCTATGGACCCAATCTAAGACTTTGGAGAGCATGAATGTGAGACATACACAAGTGAGAGAATGTTATATTCTGAATACAGATAATCCATTGCTTTGGCTGTTTCTGAGAACTGACATAGGTCTCTGAATTGGAAGTATAGAGATCAAAAGTTGTACAACTGCTAAGATAGTTTCCTATGCCTCTCTTCCTTGCAATTCCTAACCACAATCTCTGCCACTCAAATGAATCTGGAAATGTTTTATCTTTAAAAAAAAAATCTTTATAATACATGTGTTTCTGCATAGAAGTCTGCTGCACATGAGCTTAAAGACAAAGAAAGGAAATGGGGAAAGTATAGAGAGAGGCAATGGTTCGACCAACTACCTCAGTCCTTTCTGAAGTTAAAAAAAGGGAATAGCTCAAGGCAGCTGAAGTGTTCATCCTTCAGATATGCCAGAAGATGGACTATTTCTTGGTTCTCAGATTCACATTAAGTTCCCCAAAGTTTCTAAGCTTCCCGACTCTTTTTAAATAATTCACATGTATCTTTGGATATGGACATTTCTCCTAAAAGCAATTCCTAGATTTTATCCAGGAATAAATAAATACCCTGAAGGGATATTAGGGTAATTTTTCAGTTAACAGATTCTTTCAATATAAAACAATCTGTATCATATAAATCTGATTTTGGAGGACTCTTATCAGAAATTATCACAAATTGCCATTAGCAAATGAGAAACTTAGGTATTAAGGTTGGCTACGTGAACATGATTAATATTCTTAGTAACAACTTAGTGGTGACTACAAATATGAGTATATTAGCATATACCTTTCAACATGCTCAAGTTTTCAGGTTATTTCAAATTACTTCAATACCAAAGAAGTAGTTAAAATTAAGAAACTATAACTGGATCCTCTAGATTTATTGGTTGGAACATTATACTCATCTTTCTGAAAAATACTGAATGGTTAAATTTTTGATTGCCCAGTTTTATTTATTTATTTCTTGTGACTCAAGTATCTGTAGGGAGGTAAACATCTGACAGTCAATTGTTTCTGTGAAATTATTTGCTACAGTGTCAAACTCAGATGCTCTTGCTTAATACTACTCCTCTATCAGTGTGTACCCCTGACTTCACTCCAATTTTCATCAATATAAGTTCTATAAGTCATCAATTTGTTGTCATTTTTCAACATTGGATATAATGACAAATTGTAAATGCTTTTGTTGCAGGCTTTAGCATGGAGAAAATTAATGATTATTTTATATTTGGCAAAGTGGTATATTTTACTTCTTAATTTCAGTATGAATTAAATCGTATTTTATATTATCAAAATATATAGCATTTCTTTAGTTTATTAAGTGCTTCTAGAATCAAACTTTAGTGTATATAATCAGTCTCAATATGCAAAAACTCCAGATTACTGAATTAAAACTCTGCTAAATTGCTTGGCTATCATTAGCACTTCTGTTCCTTATTCCCTTTGTGACATGTTACCAGGGAAGATTCATTGCTTTGAATAATAATGAGCCTGAGACAAATTTAGCTTTTGAAAGCTGATCAATGCGTTTTCCCGTTATGAAAACCTAATATATGAACCACCTTTGCTCCTTTTAACAAAGAAAATTTAATGTCCATTTTTCTATAAATTTCTACTTACTAAGTATTAAGATGTGCTAATTTATCTTTAAAATGTTAATATAGATCTCAAGATGCAAATGTCTTGGAGCTGGTAAAATATAAAACCATATGTGAGATGATTATATTAATATGCTACTGACTATAATTATTTGAGTTATGAGTCATATGTACTAAAAATGTCAATATTCTCTGGTAGAAGGAATAATTTCTCCAGCTTTATACGTTACGAGTATATAATTTTCAAGGTGTAGTGTAAGGTCTTGTGACTGTCTAGTGACTTTTAGTGACCTTATCATGGCAAATATTCTTGTACCCTACAATAAATGGAAACCAATTCCACTATTTGTTATTGAGATACAAATAATATAAGATGAATTTAAGTGCTGCAAGTCTCCAATAGCACTTTTTATCTATAAAATGTTTATAGGACTTCCTAACTTATTTTAGGTGAGGTGGCAGGTTTCTAATACTATCAATCATAATGTTAGAAGCTAAAATTTGTTAAAAGCAATTATGCTAACAGCAAAGGTAACAATTATAGAGTTATTTGGCTAATAGTAGATAAAATTTGCAGTAATAATAATAATCTGAAAGATGATTTTATGCTAATAGATTGGTTAAAATATGTATTTTTAACACTGAATTATGAATGGAAACTTGAATGAATAAGAAAATAAAATAATGTTTAATAAGACCTTGCTGAAAATTGCTTATCAGTTGTTAGATGACATAGGAGATCTTGTGAAAAAGCAAGCGCCTGCTAGAATGAATTCCTTTGAGGTGGTAGACAGAAGAATTCAGAAAGCAATGGTACCACAGATATGATATGGAGACCTTCCACTGATTCCTGATATGTCAGAACTCAAAAGCATTAACAACCTACTGGGTTTCAGGACTATTAGTGGAAGTACGGTTTGAGGATGAATCTTTCATAAAATTTTCTAAAACTGGAATTCCTTAAAGACCTTTATCTCTGTTTAAATAAGACTTTAATAATTTTACACATCCCCTTACAGCCAAATATTCTATGTACAGATCCCTATAGTAATTGTGAGCTGAAGATATTGTTATTTTATGTGTGTGTGTATATATGCGTTTGGGTAGATACATCTTTTGGGAAAATAAAAAGAAGCAAAAAAAAAAGGGGAATGAAAGTCCTTTTTTGAATTAAAAAATCCAATAAAACAAAATTCAAGGTCTTTAGATAATTTTTCATGACCATTATCCCTATATCAAATTCCAAAAGATCTTAGTGTTTTAACTTGATACTTGTATGGACAAATATCTAATATGTGATAAGAACTTGAAAAAAGCTAATGTTCAGAGAAAGAAGAACAATAATGCATTTCTGGTGATAAATTTCCCTCCTTTTCACTTTCACTACTTCTATACTAGTGTAGTTTAGGTTTGATATAATAGTTTTTCAATTTTCTTATTGCTATATTACCTGCTCAAAAACTTCTACACCCAATGCTCAGATAACTGTCTTATGAATGGCTTTGTTTCCCTCTTAAATCTTCTATTACTCTCCAAAATCTTAATGACCATAGACCACACACCCTAATTTAACATTTTGAGTATTCTACAGATTGGTCTTTTTCAGTCTGGTCTTCGATTCTTCTAGAAAAATCTACATGTTAACCACTATGGACTATCTCTTACATCTCAAATGTGCCTTATTTTTCCCCACACATGGATCCTTTGTATTTCCAAAAATGCCGTACTTTACCCTTCCAGTATACTCTTCATCTTCCCCATTAAAATCCTATTTGTTTTTCAGGCTAAATTTAAATTTCTTATGTCTCTGATCCCATCTCTGATCAACTGAGCTAACAACAAACTTTTCTCTTTCAATTTTTAGAATGTTTGATAACACACAGGGCTTAATACTAAGCCACTGACATCTTTGTATAATTTAGAAAAACTCATTCCATTTGGAGAGAAAGTCCCACAGGCACACAGTTTGGGAAACAAACTGACTCAAAGTGAATTAAGAAAAAGAAACTCTTAATCCTTGCAGATGTAGCTCTTTGCCAGGATGCATGGCTTAGCAAGTGGATATTTACTAGACTTCAATTCTCCTTTCTGTCACTGTCTAGCTGGGTGATCTGGGATATATTAGTTTACCTCTTTCATTTTAGTTTTCTCCCCCTGTAAAATAGGGACAATCATATGGAGTTCATAGTGTTGGTAAGAATCTGACACGAGATAATGGATGTAAATTGTCTAGCTGGATATGTGGCATATAAACCCTAATCAGTAAATTGTACTGACATTTACAATTATCATGTTTTATACTACCACCCCTATTTTCAGGGCTAGTTCATTTTTTTCATCGAATTGAAAATTTTGGTATCGAAATTCAATATATTTATAAACACAAATGCATTTTTATTTATTTATTTTTGACTGAAATATTTACTGATGATCATAATCAGGCCCATACCTCTTAAATAAATATTAACAAGATGATTTTAAATTATGATGGATTTTGAGAAAGACATTTGTTAACATGATCAATTATTCCCATTCGACTGATGAGAGCGCTTTCCATTTTCTGAAAAACAATTTGTGAAAAAATATCAGATTACTGATCACAAAAATGTCAAAACCACCTACTTACCTGGTTAAAAAAAAAAGCAATAGAAATGATTCTCCACACAGCACTAAAGAAAAAGGCGTTAGCCTTGACCCATGGAGACAAGGTAATTTATTTTTTCAGCCTAGACTCATTAAAATTCTTGTTTTCTCTGGCAATATTGCTGCAGGTTATATTCAGTGGACCAAATTCACATCAGTCTTTTAACCTCTCTAGAGCACTTTGTAACTGTACATATGGCTTTGAGTGGAGCTTTTCCTATTTTATAATTGAGCTCTTCATGCTGAGAAACCTCTGGGGGATTAGGAGGGAAGCCAGGAAGATGTGAATGTAGGAGGATTTGTGCCAAAAGGTTTCTGTTAAACATTAGTATATTTGCATATGCAGAGTATAATTGGCTTCCACATTTTGGCTAGGTTTATAATTACGATATATCAAAAACTTTATGTGAAAAGGAAACATTTAGGCAAAACTGACAATGGAGGCAAAGATGACAAATATTTAAATGTTTACAGATATTTAGATGTTCCCAAATCTGGAAGCTGCTTGTTACATAATTAGAGACAACAGATAAGAAAATATGCAGCGTAAGCATTGTTTGATTCCTCAATCCTGGTGTTCTACCTGCATTATGTATATGGTAGAAAAAAAATGAGTGTAATGAATGTATTTAATCAGATATTTGAAGTTACTTTATTTTTATTTTATTATTTTTATTTTATGTTGTTTTATTATTATTATTTTATTACTTCAGACAAGATCTACATAAAGGTAGTTAAAGAGCTAAAGTTTGTGAGAGGAACTTTTTTTATATAGAATCATTCTGTTTTGTAAAACTCACTGATAGTCGAATATCAATGAACTTAATATTTAACCACGTTAAGTTCTTCATGTGCTTTGTGACTTCAATAGTTTCAGCAAAATCAGAAGTTTGAATCGTCATCTCTTCATATGTCGCGTACAATGTGTTTGATTCAGTGCATCTTCAGAACTGAAAAATAGATATAATTAGGCCATAAAAATAACCCCTTTATTTTTTTAGAAATGAAAAGATACTAAGAAAGGGGTTCCAAACCATCAAATGTAAGAACATCTATTTCCTGTAAAAAGAAATATTTTACCTTTTCCAAATGCTTTGATCAATTGAACCTACTATAGCAGGCTAACTTGGATCATATATTAGTTGTAACATTTTATTTGAAAAAAATTAAATAAACTGAAACTGCCATTCTATTATGGGTTAAATTATATGGAATGTTTTACATTTTTAAATGTTTTATGATTTTTAAATGTATTATTTTATATAATTTTTATTACCAATTTGTGATATAAGTATAACAGGTATGACATTAATATTTGTTTTAATCAAGGTAAAGCCTCTTTTAATCAAATTAAGTATCATATAAATGAAATTTAAAGCTAATTCTTTTTATGACCTGACATTCATTGCTCTGGCTACTGCGTCTATACTCAAATAGCTTGAATAAAAAGAATTTTCTTTTTAGAGATATAATCTTTTTTTTTTTCTAGAGATATAATCATTCTATTGTCATCCTTTTGTTACTTTGATTTGGTTCCTTTGGGGTTTATAGCAGTTGACTTACAACTGAGACTTATGAAATGTGACCAGCACTCAATAGGTGGCACTAATGAGACATAAAATACTGAATTGTCACCTCCTATTGCTCAAGATTTATTATAGTTTAGTGATAAGGATGTTGGGGTAAAGACAGGTTGATCATACTGTCTCCCATTTGAGGAGTGCTGATGTCACATAAACTGATTTTAGAGATTTATTCAATTTCTACTTTATCCTGGATTTAAAGATAATGATTATTTTTTCTTGTTTACTTCATAATATTTGAAAATAATAAAGTACCTTCTTGCACTGAAAACTAAGCCTCATCTTTTGCCTACATGAACTGCCTTCCAATCATATGCTGCAAGAGGAGAAAATAATTGATCATATTGCAAGGATTCCATTAAACACAAAATACGGAATTCAAATGAAATTCTTGGGAGCAACAAACCCCCAAGAAATTATAATCTTGCTTATCTTTGAGAGATGCCTAGAAGATTATTTGCCAGGTTCACATTCAGGCTAAGGGCTTCAAGTTTAAAAATTTCTTTCATTTTTTTGGCTCTACTAAACATTCAGATTGAAAACCAGATGTACTGTGGCAATTAAATGGACCTTTTAGAATAAGAAAATATTATTTAATTAGAAAAGACT
This sequence comes from Pteropus vampyrus, assembly GCF_000151845.1. Taxonomy (NCBI): domain Eukaryota; kingdom Metazoa; phylum Chordata; class Mammalia; order Chiroptera; family Pteropodidae; genus Pteropus; species Pteropus vampyrus. The sequence goes on from NW_011888805.1 coordinate 6,129,619, forward strand.
GAAGTATTTGCTTACTTTGTCAATTTAATAATTAAGCTACATAAGTAACATTTGTTCATGTGTTAGGAGGTGCCATGGTGTCTTCTGAGCAAGTTTTTTGAGAAGTATATCCCACTAACAGAGAAAGAGCTGCATTTTAAATGGGGATTTAGTGGAATTTACTAAGAACATACTAATGCATGCTACCTGAAGTCATATTTCTACAGAGATTACAATGTCATTGATATTTCTGTTATCCTAAGTTTTTCAATGTTCAACTTTCTTGTAATTAAACCTAATGTGATTCCAATTCTGTTCTAATTTGCAGAAAGTGACCTATTTCACATTTTCGTGAATCCAATTTGAAACCAGACAATGGATAAAACTATTTTATTTTATTTTATTATTATTTTTTTAGGCGAGGCAACCCTTGGTTGACCTCACAGATTGCAAGGACCTTGTCATTTTACAATCCCTTAATTTTTACTTTTTACGCCTACAGCACCTGGTCTTCTTAGGTGGTCTCTCATCTAAGTACTGCTCAGGCCCGACTCTGCTTAGCTTCTGAGACCAGATGAGATCAGGCTTGTTCAGAGTGGCATGGCCATAGATGGATAAAATGTTTTAAAGAATTTTCTTCTAACTTGAAGCAATGATCTAGTCAATTTTTCTTTTTTTTTTTATCAGTAACATTAATAGTTGGAAAACTCATAGAAATCACATTATTATGTAACCAAAGCAACTTTTTCTTATTAAGTATTTAATTTTTTAGTTTCTATCGAGAAATTAGGAATTATGACTGTTGTATTCATTGCTCCCTTTCCAACAGAAATGACCTCTTCCCAGGTACCAGATTTTGTTGTGTGTACTGGTGTAAACCGAAGGCCATGCATCAGTGAGCTCAGAGCACAAATATTTTGGTGGCACAGCCACAGATCTTTTGTCATTTTATAGGATTGAGTCGAAATGGTTTCCAAATGGGAGGGGACTTCTAAAACAGCCTATCAAGTTCTCTGTGGGATTTTCTGAGATAAACTTACTTTATTTCCTGTCTTCACATACTCAACAATTGGGTATGACTTATTTGTATCTATTCATGGGATCAAAGCTGACGAGGAAACTGATGTGAATTACATCCTCTATTTAGAAATCTCCCAAATTTAGGGTGTTCGTAGATTTTTTCTATAAATGGATAAAGTAGTAAATATGATAAATAGTTGTGTAAACATCAGCATAATTTAAAAATATTTCATTGCCCCTCAAAACAAAACCCATACCCATTAACATTTCCCCCCATTTCTTCTCATTTTCCCCCAGCTCCCTAGTCTTAGGCAACCACGAAAGTAGTTTTTGCCTCTATAGATTTGCTCATTCTAGACATTTCATATCAATTTCATATAAACGGAAGCATATACAGGGAGTCCTGTGTTCCTGGCTGCTTCCACATGGAAAGGAGCTTCTGTCATACTGAGTTGGCAGTATGGGGGACAGAAGTCTCAGACTGAGTCTCAAGTGATAGACTTCGAAGTTTTTTACTGAGCTTTAGTACATATTATTGAATAATATTTCTTCACTTGCTATATACACTTTGGACAATTTCTAGAGACATTAAATAGTTGCTATGTTTATTTATAATTTTGACCAGTTTTGGATGTTCCTCTGGGAAGAATATCTGCAGAGCTCTTTATGTTGCCATTCCAGTCTGGGCTACTTCTGCTTCTATTTGTAGGGGCATATCCAAAAGCCCTGCTCCAGTCCCAGTACAAGCTCCTCTCACCATTTCATTCAGTCATGTTTTCTTAACATTTCCTCCATTTGGAAGAAATTAGTTAAAGTTTTTTACCAGACTACGAAGCTTGCTATCATTGACCTGCTCTCTGGAATAGGATAACCACAGGGCATCGCCCTCTTGCACGAAGGTTCTATCTTCTGAATATCTCTTTGCATTCATGGTGAATTCTGTTAGTGCTGATTTTCCTGTGAGGAATCTTGTTTTTCCTAAAAGTCTCTTTGAACTGGTAGTCAAATTTTGTATTATCTATCATATGCTTTGTATCCATTCTATGCTTACTGCCCAAGTAAAATTAGGAAACAATATTTACACACAAAATATTTGTTTCCTAAGACAAATTCATGTGGTAGTTGTTACTTCTACATATACCTTTACCTATGTGTGCTGAGGTATCCCATAGGCCACCTGGATTACAGATGTTGTAGTCTCCAATATGTGAGTTTACTTATGTTCTCCATGGATCTGTCTGCTTCAATAATATTCATGTTGTATTTTTTTTTTTTAAAGCAACATAAGAAAATTTTGACACTTAACATTTATGATATGTTGGGTGACAGATAACTTTCCACCTCTACTACTTGATCTTTTTCTTAACAGTTCATCATCAAAATTGATAGTTACACAGTAATCTCGAGTTCAACTATTAAATAGGGTTCTTAAGTGTTGATGAGGAGAAGACATTCTCATGGATGTCCCCAGAGTCCCTGGTAGTATATGTAATCTGTAAAATGAGAGCCAACAGATAACCACATTAGTGGTTATCTATTTAGCCAGCATAAAAGTTTCTGTGGTTTCATCAAATGAATATGAAATAATTCACATTATTTATGAATAATAGGTCTGCTGCCTCCCCCCTCAGGCCATGGCATTTTGTTTCAGTAATGGCAGAAGTTTCAGCCAAGAAAGTGATTTGCCCTTATAAAGAAATATGAATCCAAACTAAGGTAAAAGACAGAATTCTTATTTTCCTCAAAGTATCTCGCAAGGCACCAAAGTTAGATTTACTTTTCTCTTTTGAGTAATTAATTTATTAGCTCCTTTTTTCAAATATTATTTCACCTTCTTTCATTAATTTGTCATTTATTTCCCTAAACATTTCCTCTCAACATAGGACTAGTTTAACAGGTAGATTTAGTTTGGCAACTGAACAACCACTCTTTCTGGTATCCCAACCCTTACACATTTCCAGTTACATGGGATAACAAATCTGTATGTCTTTGCATTGATTTTCTTGCCTTATTGCACTGACTAGAACTCCTGTAATAACATTGAGTAGATGTGCTCAGAGCAGACATTTTGCCTTGTTTCTTATCTCAGTCTTTCACCATTAAGAATAGTGCTCATCACAAGGTGTCTGTGGATTTTTAAAATCATATTGACAAAGTTCAAATTTCTCATTGCTGAGAACTTCTATTGTGAATAGATGTTGCATTTTCTCTGATGCTTTTTCTTCATCTACCGAGATGTGAATACGTTTTTTTCCCCTAGTCTATTAATGTAGTGAATTGTACTGATTTTTAGGTGATGAACCAATGTTGCAATCCAAGGATAATCTCTACTTGGTCATAATATATTATTCTTTTCTGAAAGACATTTTTTTGGATTTGATTTGCTAAAATTTTGTTAAGAATTTTTATATCTAAGTCCATGAGAGATAATGGTCTATACATTATTTTTTCCCTTGTAATGCCTATGTCTAAATATAGATTCAAAGTAATGACAGTCTTGTAGAGTGAGTTGGGAAATAATACTTCTTTTATTTTATAAAAGATTTTGTTTAAAATAAAATCATTCTATCATATCTCTTTGTCTTGATTTATTTTTAATAGCATTTAATAGCATTTATTTGGTTTCTTTTCTCTTTCTTTTCTTTGTTTCTTTCTTTCTTTTTTTTTACTTACTTGTATTATCTTTGTTTAAAATTGGCATTACTTCTTTCATAAATATTTGGTAGAATTCATCAATGAAGCCACCTGGACCTTGAGCTTTCTTTGTGGGAAAGTTTCCAAATTTAATAGCCTATTTCATATAAGACTATTTAAGTTATTGATATCTTCTTATGTTGGCTTTGGTAGTTCATTTCTTCCAAAATGAATTTGTTCATTTCATCTGAGTTGTTGAATTTATTGTCATAAAATTATTCATTATTTTGTATATATTTTAATAATATCTGTGGAGTATATTGACTTCATATCTTTCATTACTGGTATTTCTCATTTTTGTCTTCTCTCTTTTTTTCTGATAAGTCTGGCTAGAGGTATATCAATTTTATTGACCTCAAATAATCAGCTTTTGATTCAATTGATTTTCTTCTGTTCTTATGTTTTCTATTTTATTGAATTTACTTTTAATTTATATCCTTTCTTTGGGTTACCTTGCTATCTTGTTCCAGATATTTAAGATATAAGCTAAGGTCATTGATTCTTCTGTATTATAGGCATTTAGTGGTATAAATTTCCATCTAATCACTGCTTTATCTGTATCACACAAATTAATATTGCACAAAATGTTGTGCTTTTGTTTCCATTAACTTCAAATTACTTTCTAATTTTCCTTTTGATTTATTCTTTGAATAAGTCATATAGGTGTGTATTATTTATTTTACATAGATTTAAGGATTTTCCAAGTAACCTTCTATCGCTGAGTTCTAATTTAATTCTTTTGTGGTCACTTAACATAGTTTTAAGTTTTGAATATTTTTATATTTATCGAGACTTTTTTATGGCCCAGAATGCATTTGATCATTGTAAATATTCTGTATGCGGTAGAAAAAATGTATATATTGCTGTTGTTTGGTGAAGTATTTTATAAATGCTAATTAGGTCAAGTGGGTTTATAGTATGGCTACCAACTTACATAACCTAATTATCCCAGTCAATTTGTCCCAGTAATGTTCAAGTAATATTATACCATTTCACATACAGATGAGAACCTTACAGGTGTATACTTACATTCCCTTCTCCCTTTCTTTGTGCTATTATTATTACATATTTTACTTCCATGTATGTTATAATTCACACAATATGTATTTATTACTTTTGCTTACTCAGTTATCTTTTAAAGAGATTTAAACCATAAGAAATAAATTTATATATTTGCATGCTTTTATTCATTTTTGCTGATAAAGATAGAATTATTTTACATCTGTCTGAAAATTTTTTTTTAGTTTCATAGCATGGGTCTGCTGGTAAGTTTGGTATGTCTGAAAAATTATGTATGTAAACTTTGTTTTTGAAAGTTCTTTTCTTGAGTATAAAATTTTAAGTGACATTTTCTTTTCTTTTATTATTTTAAATACATTCCTCCACCATTTTTGGGCTTACCTTGTTTCCAGTAAAATGTCTCCTGTCATTTTATTTGTGTCTCTGTACATGTTTGTTTATTATTTTATTTATATTTGGCTGATATTAATATTTTCTCTTTGTCGTTGTGATTTGATTATGATGTACCTTGGTATATATATTTTTAGGCCATGGGTGTAGTTTATTAAAAAAAAACACAAACCCCAAATAAGACTTCTTTTGACACTAAAATGCAAAGCATGTAATCCTATCAACTAGTTTTCATAGACATAAACATCTATGTAAAATGCAGCACCTTATTAGATAAATGACTTTTATCATATTTATTTTTTTAAAAAAATAGACTTTATTTTTAGAGCAATTTTAAAAGCAGTTTTAGATTCACAAAAAAATTGAGCGAAAGGTACAAAAATTTATTATATATTCTCTTCCCTCAGTCATGTACAGCCTCCCTTGCTATCAACATCCTGCATAGAGTGGTACATTTGTTATAATTAATGGACGTACATTGACATATCATTATCACCCAGAATCCATAATTTGCATTAGAGTTCACCTTTGGTGTTGTATAGTCTATGGGTTTTGACAAGTGTGTAATAACATGTATCCACCATTATGATATCATACTGCTGCTTCTTTTTTCCGTCCTCCCTAGGGAAATCCCTGATAACTATCATTTCCTTTATTCTCTCCATAGTTTTGCTTTTTCAAGAATGTCATATGGTTGGAATCATACAGTAAATAGCTTTTACAGATTAGCATCTTTTACTTAATAAAATACATTTACATTTTCTCTATGTCTTTTTATGATTTGTTATCTCGTTTTTAGAGCTAAATAATATTTCATTGTATGTATATACAAGTTTATTCATTCATCCATGGAAAGACATCTTGGTTACTTTAACATTTTGGCAATTCTGAATTAAGCACCTATAAATATGCGTGTGTAGGATTATATGTGGATATAAGCTTTCAGCTCATTTGAGTAAATATCAAGGAGCACAATTGCTAGATTGTATGGTAAGAGCATATTTAGTTTTGTAAGAAACTGCCAAACTACATTCCAAAGCAACGGTATCATTTCGCATTCACACTAACAATACATGAGTTTCTGTTGTTTCATATCCTTAACAGCATTTGATGTCATCAGTGTTTTTGATTTTGGTCATACTAATAGGTGTTTAGTGGTATCTCATTGTTTTAATTTGCAATTCTCTAATGACGTGATGTTGAGCAAGTTTTGGTATGCTTATGTGTTCTTTGATCAGGTGACTCATCAGTTCTTAACTTTTTTAAAAAAATTTTTGTACTGTTGAGTTTTAACTGCTCTTAGTATATTTTTCTCTCAGTCTGTGACTTGTCTTCTCATTCTTTTGACATTATTTTTTTGCAAAACAGAAGTATTTAATATTGATTAGCTCATTAACCCAAGCTTATCGATTCTTTCTTTCATAGATTGTGCAGTCATGCAACATTTAATAAAGGGGATACGTTATGAGAAATGCAACAACATTAAGTGATTTTGTCATTGTGTGTGAACATCACAGAGTGCACTTATACAAACCTAGATAGTAGAGCCTACTGCACATTTAGGTTATGTGGTATAGACTATTGCTCCTAAGCTATACACCTATACGGCATGTTATGATACTGAATATTGTAGGTAATTGTAACACAATGGTAAGTACTTATGTACCTAAATATACCTCAACATGGAAAAGGTACAGTATAAATACAGTATAAAAATAAAAAATGGTATACCTGTATAGAGCACTTATCATAAATGGAGCTTGCAGGACTGGAAGTTAATCTGGGTGAGTCAGTGAGTGGTGAGTAAATGTGAAGATCTAAGACTTAAACTACCATAGACTTTATAAAAATTGTACACTTAGGCTACACTCAATTTATAAAATTTTTTCTTTCTTTGATAATAAATTAACCTTAGCTTACTGTAACTTTTTAAATTTACAAACTTTTAATTTTTTATCTTTTAGACTTATAAAACACAACTTAAAACAAGCACATTGTACAGTTGTACAAAACTATTTTCTTTCTTTATTTCCTTATTCTATAAGCTTTTTTCTATTTTTAAAATTTTAATTTTTTAATTTTTTAGAGTTTTTTAAATTAAAAATTTACACACAAACATACATATTAGGCCTCAGCCTACACAGTGTCCGAATCATTAATATCACTGTCTTCCACGTCCACATCTTGTCCCACTTGAAGTTCTTCAGGGGCAATAACATGCATGGAGCTGTCATCTCCTAGGATAACAATGCCTCCTTCTGGAAGATCTCTTGAAGGACCTGCCTTAGGCTCTTCTTGAGGAGCACTCTTTTCAGAAATATGTCCATTGTAGTGTGCTTGGTTTCCTTTCTTTTCTTTTCTTTTTTTTATCATAGACTTTCATGTAAGCAGATAATCCACCTCTCTATTAATAAAAATCTTTCAGCGTTGAGGTCCATGTTTTCAAACTTTATAAGAAGCTTGTAAAGGTCTGGAAAAGGTTCTGCTAAACTCTTCACTGTAAATTTTCTTGCGGGTTCTTCTTTTTCTTCTCCATTTTTTTCCCCTCTTTTCTTCAACTATGTGTTCTAGTTCCAACAACTGCTCATTACCTGTCATTCACATCCACACCCAGGTTAAAGTTGTTTGCCATGTCAACCACAGCCTTGTTGACTTTTGCAGCTTCCTCATCTTTGGGAAATTCTTTGTTGTCATTAACTGACTTCTTGAGTGTCTTCCTTCAAACGCCACTCATATACTACTTAGTGACATCGCCCCAAGGCCAAGCAAAGTTTTAGATGCAGTCACAGATGTTTTAATCCTTCCAGAAATGCATCAGTGTCTTCTCAGTGTCTTCTTCTGTTACAGCAATAGTCTGGGCAAAGGGCCTCCCAGGCGGTAAGCCTTAAAAGCTGCTCTAACTCCTCGATTTATTGGTTGGATCAAAGAGGTGGTGTTTGAACGGAGAAACAGCACTTTTATATGGGGATGAAGATCATGAATGAAAGGACCATGTCTGAGAGCATTATCAACAATAAGCAAAATCTCGAAAGTATGTTATTCTCCATTTCTCTGGCATAGCAATTCAGGAGGGCATCTCGGAAGAGGAGTTGGGTCAT
>NW_011888805.1:6137869-6143130 GCF_000151845.1 Pteropus vampyrus
CTTAAAACAAGCACATTGTACAGTTGTACAAAACTATTTTCTTTCTTTATTTCCTTATTCTATAAGCTTTTTTCTATTTTTAAAATTTTAATTTTTTAATTTTTTAGAGTTTTTTAAATTAAAAATTTACACACAAACATACATATTAGGCCTCAGCCTACACAGTGTCCGAATCATTAATATCACTGTCTTCCACGTCCACATCTTGTCCCACTTGAAGTTCTTCAGGGGCAATAACATGCATGGAGCTGTCATCTCCTAGGATAACAATGCCTCCTTCTGGAAGATCTCTTGAAGGACCTGCCTTAGGCTCTTCTTGAGGAGCACTCTTTTCAGAAATATGTCCATTGTAGTGTGCTTGGTTTCCTTTCTTTTCTTTTCTTTTCTTTTTTTTATCATAGACTTTCATGTAAGCAGATAATCCACCTCTCTATTAATAAAAATCTTTCAGCGTTGAGGTCCATGTTTTCAAACTTTATAAGAAGCTTGTAAAGGTCTGGAAAAGGTTCTGCTAAACTCTTCACTGTAAATTTTCTTGCGGGTTCTTCTTTTTCTTCTCCATTTTTTTCCCCTCTTTTCTTCAACTATGTGTTCTAGTTCCAACAACTGCTCATTACCTGTCATTCACATCCACACCCAGGTTAAAGTTGTTTGCCATGTCAACCACAGCCTTGTTGACTTTTGCAGCTTCCTCATCTTTGGGAAATTCTTTGTTGTCATTAACTGACTTCTTGAGTGTCTTCCTTCAAACGCCACTCATATACTACTTAGTGACATCGCCCCAAGGCCAAGCAAAGTTTTAGATGCGGTCACAGATGTTTTAATCCTTCCAGAAATGCATCAGTGTCTTCTCAGTGTCTTCTTCTGTTACAGCAATAGTCTGGGCAAAGGGCCTCCCAGGCGGTAAGCCTTAAAAGCTGCTCTAACTCCTCGATTTATTGGTTGGATCAAAGAGGTGGTGTTTGAACGGAGAAACAGCACTTTTATATGGGGATGAAGATCGTGAATGAAAGGACCATGTCTGAGAGCATTATCAACAATAAGCAAAATCTCGAAAGTATGTTATTCTCCATTTCTCTGGCATAGCAATTCAGGAGGGCATCTCGGAAGAGGAGTTGGGTCATCCATGACTTCTTATTTCGCCTGTAGTACACTGGCAATGTGTGCTTACTAACATACTTGAAAATCTTGGAGTTCTCACTGTGTCAGATCACAAAAGGTGTCAATTTGTAACCTGCAAACTTGCCCCCAGGCAAGACCATTATCTTGTCCTTAGAAGCCTTGAAACCTGGCTTTGATTTTGTCTCCTTATTAGTTAAAGTCCATTTAGGTATCTATTTTCATTTAGGTTTCATCCATACTGAATATTTGTTATGGTAAGTAATATTTCTCCACAATCAGCTTATCTGGAGTTTCCAAAAATTCTTCAGTTGCCTTTATGTCAGCACTCACAGACTCTCCACTCACTTTCACATTATGTAATGAATGATGATTCTTGAATCATTCAAATCATCCAGAACTAGCAGTAAAATCAACATTTTAGTCAGGTCCAGGTTTTTTTTTTCAATATTGCAAACACACTTTTTGCGTCACTCAACGATGATTATCGTGGTGCTGTGAGGGATATGCTTCTGTGTCTGGTCTTCAATCCAGGACATTAAAAGTTTCTCCAAGTCTGATATGGCCTTTCTCAAATTTTTGTTAGTCTCATTTCCTTCAATGAAGCACATCCCTTGACAGCTTCTGCCTTTTCTTGCTCTTCAGGATTGTAGCTATGGTTGAATGGAAATGTCTGAAGTGAGCAATAACAATAACCACTATTGGTTTTCTACTTTTGTAGTCTTTAGTCACTTTTAATTTTGTTTCCAGGTCAATCACTCAGTGTGGCCTTTTACTGGCAACATTAACAATGGATATTGTATGCTTAGGGCCTGAAATGAGCAAAGCAATGAGATTAAATCAAGTACATCAAGCACTAGAGAATGATGTAATGAAGAGACATGGTAAACGTAAGATGTATGAGGCTGCTGCCAGTCCAGCATTACATGGCATAGAGTTTTACAGCAAACTTTTTTTTTTGTAAATAGGAAAAGTACACTCTACAATAATGATTAAAAGTATAGTACAGTAAATGCATAAACCAGTGAGTGATATAGTCATTTGTTATTTTTATCAAATACTATGCTTTGTATATAATTGTATATGTTGTACATTTATATGAACATAATGTAGTGTATGGTACATTGATTACAAAACAAAGTTTATCTCTTCAGGGGATGCTAATTTCTGATGTGTATTAATTCTATACAATTGAGACTATACCCACATACTTATACATAATTTGATGATGCATCTAAATAATATAAAAATAATTATAATGACTTTTAACATATTTTAATACAGTATTAATAAAGCCATCATTATTAAAACATTCATTATACCTTTCACTCCCATTAACCAAGCCTTTGACTAAATACATGTGGATTCACTTGATATGGAAAAAATTCAATAATCCAGATGCCTTATTTCTACAGTGCCAGGCAATTAGATATTTTTAATTTAGTTTTTATACCAAACATTTTTTTCTCATCTAAAGTAAGCAATTAGCATCATACAGACAACATCAGAAGAAAATATAGATATCTATACCGCAGTTTAGACTGCAATATGTTTTCATATAAAATGAATTAAAATGAGATAGTTGCAGTTTGAAAGTTTGAGGGATTTCATAATTTAGAAGATGTCAAAAGGAAAAACTTAAATAACTTCGAAGATAAAATATCTAGAGACATTTTCAATTTGACCTTTACATGATATATAAATATGAATTGAATATTCATGTATATTAAAATGTTTGTATATGAACATTCTATTTAACCAACTTTAACTTAATAACAGATTATTTTAAGTAATGAAATCCAAGAGGAGTACATTGAGTATAGCATTCAAAAAAAGTAAACTGAGTCAGAAAACATAAAATTGATTATTATGCAAATATTTACATTATCTAATTCAACTCTGATAATTAAATGCTGTTTTTGGTCATCAAAATCTGAAAATTTTTCTTAAATTTTACAAATAGTTTGGCACACTTCATTAGCTTATGGCTAGATCATTGTAGGTAGTCCTTGACTAATTTCCTTGTTGTCACACAATTTTATTCTTTAATAACCAAGAGCTAAGCAACTGTTCCCCCCCCACCCCAAATGCAAAGAAAGTTATCTGGTTAACTTCAAAACTGTGCCATTTCTGCGTAGTTTATATTAGATTCAGATAGTGTTGTTAATTTAGGAAGTTATTTTGTTCTTAGGGACATCATATTTAAAATAATGTCTCAGATATATATTAAGATATATTAAGCATATATTTAAGGCTAACATTGCTCAGTCAAAGGCATACATATGTTTGGCCTTAAAAGATATTGTCAAACAAGTCTCCAAAAGAAAATACAAAGTTGGAATTCGCTTTGGACAATTGTCAATTTCTGCTAAAGTCGAACATACTTAATCATTGTGACCTAGCAAATCTATATCTGAGATTCAAATATGTACCAGAAGACTAGCTAGAAACATTATTGAAATTAGCTAAAACTATAGAATCCAAATGTCAACCAACCATAAAAGAAATACATAAACAGTGGTGTATTTATACTGGAAAACTACAGAGCAATGGAACATTCTACATGTGAAAGCATGCGTGGATCTCACAAAATGCAATGTTGAGTGGAAGAAGCTGGGCACAAGATTACTTACTTTATAATCCCATTTCTACTATGCTCAAGAGCAGGCAAATTAATCTTAGATGATAAAAAAAAAACAGAATGAATGTGGTCACCTTAGGAGATAGTGACCAGATTGTAGGTTCTGAATGGTGGTTAGATTGCGCTGTACATTTAAGAATTGTGTACTTTATGTATGTAACATTTCAATAAAATAAATTTAAAAATAATATGCCAGCTGTAGGAAAGAGTCTTTATATTTGGGGGGAGAAAAGTAGATCAAGGAAGAAAAGTGAATTCCATTAATTTACTTCATTCTTTGTCACTTATTCTCTTTCCTAAATTCAGTGTTAGAGCCTCAGAGACTTGCCAGCTCAGTCTCCAAATCCTCAGAGGTCCATAAACTTCTTGTCTGGGGCTCCCCCTGCTCAGAAACGGGTGCTGATAAATGTATATAGGGATGTAGTGTGAGAGAGCGGTCTCAGATCCCCTTCAATAAAATAGGAGCTGCAGAAACGAGCAAAGCTGTAGGACTAGCCAAGTGTCAGCCACTGCACGCTAGTTCCCAGTGCTTCTGCTGCGATTCGCTGCAAAGCAACAGGATGACTTCCTCGCCTCCTAAGGAACAGTTGGGCAGGTACTATTATTAATCCCAGAGGGACAAATCTTTGTTGACAAAAGGTTTATTCTCCATTAGCTATAAAAGAGAACAAACCGGTCAAGCCTGGAACAAAGACGCAACTGCTTTGCCTTTCTTTTTTCTTTTTCGTTTTTTTAATTAGGAGCCAGCAGGAGACCATGTGCCTCTTCTAGAGGTGAAACACCCGAGCGCGTGGACAGACTTCTAACTGGCCCTGTAGTCTTCAGGACGCGCGCCCTGACTCGTCCTCCGTGGGCAGTAAACTTGTCCCAGCCAGAGGGAAATCCAGTGTGCCCGAGTCGTGTGCGTTCCACGTTTTAGGGCAACTGGGCGCACGATAATTCCAGCGACTCTCCTAGAAAGGACACCATGCCCCCCAAGTCTCTTTGCAACCTCTCCCAGACCTCCGGCACGAATTACAGCGGTGCAGTTCCCGGAGTGTGGGACAGCGATTTTCTGCCCGCCCCCGACGGGACCACCGCCGAGTTAGTGATCCGCTGTGTGATCCCGTCCCTCTATCTGTTCATCATCACGGTGGGCTTGCTGGGCAATATCATGCTAGTGAAGATCTTCATCACCAACAGCGCCATGAGGAGTGTCCCCAACATCTTCATCTCCAGCCTGGCCGCCGGGGACGTGCTGCTGCTGCTCACCTGCGTCCCGGTGGATGCTTCGCGCTACTTCTTTGACGAGTGGATGTTCGGGAAGGTGGGCTGCAAACTGATCCCTGTCATCCAGCTCACCTCCGTGGGGGTATCCGTGTTCACTCTCACTGCCCTCAGCGCCGACAGGTAAGGGCTCAGGTAGAGGGATGGGGTCGGGGTAGAAAAGTGAGGGGCGGCGGGAAGTGCACCTGGGAGAGGAGGGAGAAAGGAACAAACAGCTGGTGGAGGACAGAGAGAG
>NW_011888805.1:6143180-6145671 GCF_000151845.1 Pteropus vampyrus
GTGAAGATCTTCATCACCAACAGCGCCATGAGGAGTGTCCCCAACATCTTCATCTCCAGCCTGGCCGCCGGGGACGTGCTGCTGCTGCTCACCTGCGTCCCGGTGGATGCTTCGCGCTACTTCTTTGACGAGTGGATGTTCGGGAAGGTGGGCTGCAAACTGATCCCTGTCATCCAGCTCACCTCCGTGGGGGTATCCGTGTTCACTCTCACTGCCCTCAGCGCCGACAGGTAAGGGCTCAGGTAGAGGGATGGGGTCGGGGTAGAAAAGTGAGGGGCGGCGGGAAGTGCACCTGGGAGAGGAGGGAGAAAGGAACAAACAGCTGGTGGAGGACAGAGAGAGGGGGTATCTGGGAATTAGAGTAAAAGAAGTCTAAACGGGCTTATTTCAAGATGTGAAGCTTGAAGAAAATATGCAAAAATTATTAATTTAGAAATAATTAAAATTGCATTAGTTTGAAAGAAATTTTTAAATTGCATGTACTAGTCTTCCTCCTTCCCTCCACACACTTTGGAAATTTTTATTACCTATTTCATAAAAAAACTATAGAATAAATGCGTAACAGAGCAGCTTTCTTGTATAAGCTTTCTGTGTGTGCCTAAAACCTTCGAGTGTACTTCCTTATCAGGTAGTTTAACAACCTGATAGATAAGAATGTCTGCCTTAATATTAGAGAAAAGCTTGATTTTGTTTTTTTTTTCCAAATAGGAGGAAACATCATTTACACTTATTAACTAAATTCTGCTATTTATTTGAAGGAATAACAACTAGAACAGTAAATATTCTTCCAACAGATTACTTTACACATTCTTTTTTGTTTTAATTTCTCAAATCAAGTGATATGTTTTTTTCTTTCCACAAACAGGTAGGTATCAAAGTTTTGTATCTTAAAATAGTGCTGTAAAAATACATCTTTGATATCAAATCTGCTTTTCACATATTTTAAGGTTGGGAAGTGTCTATTATTCTACTTTGCAGATCAACTAGTTCAACTGTGTCATTTTCCAGGTGAGGATATTGAGGCCCAGGGAATATAAATTCTCCTGGCAGAGCTGGGCGGAGAATCCAGGCTTACTGACTCTTGGTCCAATGTCATTACTGCAGGCTCTCCATAATCATGCTTTCAGTCAGGAAGGATGTCTGATTGGGGGTGGGAGCAAAATGTTCAATTGGGCATCATTTCATGGAGCTGTAGTCTTATGCCTTTGGGAGTGCAGTGTTGAATTAAGCTACTTAGATAGACAATTAAAATTAGATGATTAAGGTGGTATTCACTCTCTAATTTACATATTGTTATTAATGAAAAATGAGTCCATCTAGATTTCCTGATATATGCAATAATACCCTTATATCACTTTAACATTGAAGAGTTAATCTTCGTTGAAAGAATACAATATTCAGTGGAGAGCCATTCTCTTTTTAAACCAAATGCTATTGATTAGTTTGTGTAACATTTTCTCTAAGACTACATTCCCATAAAAACATGTGCCTTTGGATAAATTATGCATCTCATTTTGTTTATGACATGCTTTCTATTATCTTTTTAAAAAGTTTTCTTCAAATTCCATAACTAAAATGCGACTTTGTACTTTAACTGCCCTTCTTTAGGGGACCAATTTTAAGTAAAAAGTTAAAAAAAAATCTATTTAATGATTAGAATAAAACTTCATGAATAGTTCACTATAGTAGTTAAAGTTACTATCATTATGCTTTCATTTTTAAAAGTAATATTAATAGCAAGACCCAGAATTTGACTTAATTTACAATACTTTTCTCTATTATGATGGAGACACAGGTAAACTGGTTCTGACAGAGGTCAGAGAAAATGCTATTCCTTACATATTAGCTGACTTTTCCAGTTTGTTATGTGTGTCATGTACTTTATAAATAAAGCATGGATACTTTAATTATAATGATAAAGAAAGGTAGATTGCCTCTTCTACTTGGCCCGGAGGCTACTCTTCCTATCATCATTTGTTTTGAAAATATAAATTAAGGAACTGGAATAACTAGTGGTGAAATTATGCAATACATTCTCTAACTTAAATGGTTTGGAAATGTTTTATTATATATTGTCTACACTTCTGTTGTTCTTCCAGAACATGGTAATCTGAGTGTTGATTTGTATCTGATGTCCTCATATTTTATCTCACCAATGTTTTGATTTCTTGTGGATTTGGAAATAAGCATAAGACACTAATTTCACTTAGCACCGTGCTAGGTTTTTTTGTGTGAGTTTATTATCCTCACAACACTATGAATAGGCACTATAATTATTACCATTTTAAAGTGAAGAAAACTAAGGCTTGAAATTAAGCAACATTTTCATGATCTCACAGTGAAGGAGACAACATTTGAAACCCATTCAAAGCTTGTAATCTTCACCATTAAGCCACATTATTATTGAGTAATAAGAAATTACTATTTTTTCCCTATTTCATGGCAAACTAAAAAATTAAGTTTAAACAAAGCACCTACGAGTAAAAAAAAA
>NW_011888805.1:6147001-6149108 GCF_000151845.1 Pteropus vampyrus
ATTGTGCCTACTCTGACTAAAATGTTAATGTATTAATAATTTCAAATTTTTGTTTGCTAGTTAGTATAAACAGATTTAATTCCATAATCGAGCTAGTTCTCTTAGGTATGAACCTTGAATCATTAACATTATGCCAATGCAAACAGATATTTTCCTCAGTATTACGATTTGTTAAAATGTTGAAACAGAGTGAATGTGGGTCCTAGGTCTAACATTCCCCAGGCCTTAGGAAGCTTTTTCGTCAGTTTTTGTCCAGTGGTGAGAGGGAGTGCCATTATCTGCTAATTTCTCGCCAAAACTCAGGTACTGATTAACCAGCTAGTCCTGACTGGGGATGCTTTCTTCTTTGGTCCATGCCCCTGGTCTGTATGCTGATAATCCCCTTTCAGTGAATGTTGAGATTGGTACTCAGTGTGCTTCTAAGTTCTTTTTGAAGAGCTCAGGCTGGCCATCGACACCTAGGACAATAGTCCCCACTCACCCAACAGATAACCTGTGTTTCCAGAGTGATGACTTATTTGTTTTCAACTTGTTCCAAAAGAATTTGAGGTAGGTTAAAGATAAAGATACAAATAATATACAACAGGAATAAAAAAGGAAGGAAAACCAGATATAAGGAAAATAGGACTTGAAAAATACAAAGTGACCCATACTTTCACAAAACGTGAGTGGTACATTTGTCTGAGATCTTTTGAGCTGCCAATTCAAAGGGACAATTTGTTTTGCATAACAAGTACTCAGTTGTTATTTTTCCATAACCATAGAAACAGGATGAATTATAATCTGCACTTAATTTATTAGTTTTTAATTTGAATTTTTACTTTTTTTGTTAAATAAAGGTTGTTATATTTGACTTCAATAAATCAGATACCTTTCATTCTAGCTTATTTCCATTTCCCTTCTAATTCACACATTGAATTAGGTGCTGTAAAATTCTTACAATATTCACACTATTCATCCACCTTGATCTGAAACCTTTGGGACATGCTGTAAATTAGAAGAGAATGCACCAGGCTAGGGCTTCTAGCATCTGGGTGTTAGTCCTGCATCTGTTATGTCCAGATGTTCAAGTTGGAGAAAATGATAAACAGCACAATACACATGCCCATAAGGCAGTCTTTTCCTCATTTGCAAGATAAGAATAATGTCTTCAACTGTAGAACTGAGAGTCCTAAGATGGGATCCTATTACCTCCCTCTCTGAGTATTGAGCAAAGAGTAACCCAAAGAGAAAAAGGTATACAGGTAATTAGTGAGGCAATTAGAGGCTCAGTTAGTGCTCCTGTGCACTGCTTGTTGCACTATTCCACATTACCACATCTCAGGCAAGTCTCACATTTAATTGTCTATGCTGGTTCTATTTGTCCACTTCTCAGTGGAAACAAAGACCTTCTAAGATGCACCCCTCAGTCTTTTGCCCATAGCGATGCATTTAAATAGGGGGCCATCTGTTCTGGCTGAGCCATGAGTAGAGTTTCAACACTCTATTGTTAGTTGTCACCAGCATTACAGTTCTTATGTGTGAGTTTCAAAACCCAAAATAACAATTTACCTTGGTCCTTCCAAGTGCAGATTGCTCAGGAGGATGGACCAATTTCTGAGGTCTTGTGTTGGTTTTAGACAATATTTTATGTAACCAGAAGCTTATTTTCAGCTCTTTGTAGATCCTCACCCAAATCCCAAATATACTGACAACCTGGTATTTGGAAAGTTATTTGTTTATTTTCTATCGAAAGGACACGTCTTAATTAAATTTCTTTTTATTTTTTATCATTTGTTGTTTTGTTCTTTTATTCTCATTTGTTTCCATATGACCAAGGTTATATTCACGTTCATGCTCCAAAGTGATAATCCAGCTTAATTTTTCTAGCTTCACACTTCATGAACTGTCTCTTAGCTTATTGTTTTAATTATTGATACAAAATATTAAATGTTATTAGGTCCACAGCCTCCTTCTAGTGAACACTACTGATTTATTGAGGTTCTTAGCAATATCTTCTATTTCTACTTATTCATAGGTCTTCATGGGGAGCAGAAATAAACACTAAACCTTCACTTCTTAATATTTCCTCTGATTCATCTATTTGTTATTGAGTTTTAATTTTTTT
>NW_011888805.1:6149158-6156567 GCF_000151845.1 Pteropus vampyrus
TTATTTCCATTTCCCTTCTAATTCACACATTGAATTAGGTGCTGTAAAATTCTTACAATATTCACACTATTCATCCACCTTGATCTGAAACCTTTGGGACATGCTGTAAATTAGAAGAGAATGCACCAGGCTAGGGCTTCTAGCATCTGGGTGTTAGTCCTGCATCTGTTATGTCCAGATGTTCAAGTTGGAGAAAATGATAAACAGCACAATACACATGCCCATAAGGCAGTCTTTTCCTCATTTGCAAGATAAGAATAATGTCTTCAACTGTAGAACTGAGAGTCCTAAGATGGGATCCTATTACCTCCCTCTCTGAGTATTGAGCAAAGAGTAACCCAAAGAGAAAAAGGTATACAGGTAATTAGTGAGGCAATTAGAGGCTCAGTTAGTGCTCCTGTGCACTGCTTGTTGCACTATTCCACATTACCACATCTCAGGCAAGTCTCACATTTAATTGTCTATGCTGGTTCTATTTGTCCACTTCTCAGTGGAAACAAAGACCTTCTAAGATGCACCCCTCAGTCTTTTGCCCATAGCGATGCATTTAAATAGGGGGCCATCTGTTCTGGCTGAGCCATGAGTAGAGTTTCAACACTCTATTGTTAGTTGTCACCAGCATTACAGTTCTTATGTGTGAGTTTCAAAACCCAAAATAACAATTTACCTTGGTCCTTCCAAGTGCAGATTGCTCAGGAGGATGGACCAATTTCTGAGGTCTTGTGTTGGTTTTAGACAATATTTTATGTAACCAGAAGCTTATTTTCAGCTCTTTGTAGATCCTCACCCAAATCCCAAATATACTGACAACCTGGTATTTGGAAAGTTATTTGTTTATTTTCTATCGAAAGGACATGTCTTAATTAAATTTCTTTTTATTTTTTATCATTTGTTGTTTTGTTCTTTTATTCTCATTTGTTTCCATATGACCAAGGTTATATTCACGTTCATGCTCCAAAGTGATAATCCAGCTTAATTTTTCTAGCTTCACACTTCATGAACTGTCTCTTAGCTTATTGTTTTAATTATTGATACAAAATATTAAATGTTATTAGGTCCACAGCCTCCTTCTAGTGAACACTACTGATTTATTGAGGTTCTTAGCAATATCTTCTATTTCTACTTATTCATAGGTCTTCATGGGGAGCAGAAATAAACACTAAACCTTCACTTCTTAATATTTCCTCTGATTCATCTATTTGTTATTGAGTTTTAATTTTTTTTCTTATGCAGATTTTCATTAAGGATATTTTTTCAACGTCTAATGTAGATCTTCTTTACTTTCTTTTATTTTTGTGGAAATTTAGGAGGAATATTTTTAAAATTAAATTTTAATGACTATGGTTTAATTCAAACTAATTTTTGAAAAAGAACCACATTTTAAGAGTACCAAACATTTAACATCACATTTGGAACTAGTTTTAGATTATGAAAGCACAACCTGGAAATGATTATGGACATTTACATATGTCAGCACTGAGCTCATCCTTTCCACTAAGCCAAGTGTCCTCGGTAAGCTGATCAAGAAGGGAAGGTTCGATGGTGAGACAACCAGTTGGAAGAATGCACAAGAGGCAAGTATGGGAATGAAACGGCAGGCATCATCTTTATTAGGCAGAGTGCAATTCTATTGGAGGAAGTGGAGTCTATTATGAGGGGCACTCGGTATAGTGCACTCTTCTTTTGTTCCCTTTCTGCTCTCCAGGGGACCGCATGGCTCTACACATAGCAGAGTACAATAGTGGAATTCAGCCACACATGCGTGATACAATAAGCTGAAGTATGTTTACATAACATTCTAAATCTGGGGTCCTATTCCTAGCCACAGGCCTAGATCACAGCCAGACTTTGGACCAACCAGAACTTGGACCCACCAGACCTTGGGTCCAGCAGGGCCTGGAGCCCACAGCATAGATTCTATGAAAGTGCAGTTTTCAGAGATGACTTAAAAGAATATGAAATGCTATTTGCTAACACTGTTGAGGCTTACGTACTCCACTGTAAAAGTAATTATTAAATTAAGAAAACATGATTACAGATATAAGCTAAGTCTTTCCAGTTAAAAATACTATTGACATTAAGAGGACAAGAAAATCAAATGTCTAAAAATGAATGAAATAGGTAAAACATTTAATTTTCAGTTGCATTCTCTGCAATGTGCTGTATTTCAAAAATATAGTCTGTAGTCACAGGACGTGAGTAAATCCTGAATTGTTTGCTTACTGGCTCTGTGATTATTTGAATATTATTTAATTCCTTAGTCTCAATGAGTGTTTCTGTAAAATGTATATAGAAATCAGTTTTGCAGCACAGGACTATTTTATCAAGTGAAGTAATTGAAGTGAAAGCATTTTTGCTCTGTGGGTTGCTGTGTAAGTTCTACTATATCGCTTATGTGTCAGGATGACAAATAACTTACTAATTCCAATCAGTATTTATTCACATATGCAGTTAATTATCAAAAAATTGACATTGAAGTAGACAGCAAAATGAGCCCATTATAAAATTAATGATGATCTCACTACCTCTATAGCCTTTCCCTAATTCCTTTAACCATAGACTGACTAATTCCAATCTGTTGCCTTCATCAATATGCGTTGTCATTATCATTTTCCTCCTTACGAAACTTTTGTGTCATTTAAGTCATATCTTTCAGTGAGTTAAGAAAGGTCATTTATTTTTCATATAAAGAACAAATAGAATAGATGATTCCTCTTATAATTGAATCTGGTACTTCTCATTCTTTCCAAAGTGGCATCCCACTTATTAAATTATTTTTAATACGGTAATTTATCGTCTTAGACACTCTATCGTATAATAATACATGGACATTTTTAAATGATAAATTTAGTAATTTTGCTATAAGATATCAATACTCTTAAAACATTATATGACATATTGTAAAGGACAGGCATCTGATTCTTCAAACACTGACCTGTTGGATTCCAAACACTTCTCAGATACGCCAGTTGCACTAGACAGTCTGGAGAAAGATACTCACTGCCCTAGTCAGTCTTCTTGAAAGGTCGTTTCTAAACCTGGCTTAAATTCAGAATCACCTGAAAATCTTACAAAATGCAGAATCTCACAGTCTACATCCTGGAGACTCTGCGCCAGTAAGTCTGGGGAGAAACTTAATACTCTCTTTTTTTTCAGTTCTCTAGGTGATTCTGAACATTTATCCAGCCCGGGCATCAGTGGACTAGATTGTCTCCATCTCTCACTTCCATTCTCATTTCAACTTAATAGCCAACAACTACCACCCTACTCTACCAAAACTGCTCTTAATGAAGTGATCTCCTTGTTGCTCAGACCACATTTTCTTGTCAGTTCAACAAAGATTTATTGAGCATTTACTATGGGTTGGGCATTGTTATGCACTGTAGATACAACAGTGAGCAAGACACAGGCTCGGGTGTCAAGAAACTTTTTTTTCTACTTTTAGAGTATTTGACACAGAGGACTACACATTTTTTTTAAAAAAAGTCTCTTTCTCTTTTTCCTGCTTCCATGATACACTTTTCTCCTTCTACTTGCCAGGTAGTTCACACTTAGGCGCTGTATTGACCTCTAATAAATCAAGACTTGTTATGAAAAAAAAAAAAAGAAGAGAAATTATAGGTAGTATAACTAGAAAGCTTTGCAGAAATTTGTAGATGGAGATTTTGAGATGTGATTGACTTGTATTAGCTAAAAGTGATCTAATTTTCACTATATATTTTGTCATATGATTACGTTTAATTATTTTTTTTACATCAACTATACACAGATATGATAAGCAAGATTCAAAACAAGAATAATAAAAAAACATATCTATTGATATTTAATTGTGAATGATAATTACGTTCTCTTTATATGCCTTTCGATTGATTATTTTTTAGTTTTCAGTTAGGAATATCTTTTTAGACCATCTGGAAAAAAAACTTTCACACATACCTATTACGTTACTAAGTTCAATGAGATAGTTTTCATATGGAGGGACTACTTCATTCCTACATCTTCATAAATATTTGAAGGAAGCATGATTAAACATGCCCATATTAATTTGCACTTTATTGTTTTTACTTTCTGCTTTTTATCTTTTCAAAGATGCGCATGAAACATTGGTTGGTATATAATATATTCTCTGACAGTTATAAGCTATAGTTTAGTACTAATAATGACACTTCAGTAATTTGTTGTTTTAAACTGTAATTTCTGGCTTCATAGAATTTGGAATACTCTCCTATTGGTCAAATGTATATCATTTAGGGGAAAATCCATGGGGTGCACCTTCCCTCTCCTGGAGGAGGTGGCTAAGAATCATTCTTACTAAAATTGCCTTCTACCCTTGTTGTGCAATAAAACAAAAATTCTGGATCTGTTGCTAGCTCTACTATGGCAATTTTATCAGGACAAGAGTTATAATTTTTATTCCTCCTTGAACTTTCTCCAACATCCTTTATGGTTATAGTGCTTTTGCAATGGTAGGTGCTTAGCTATAGGCTTTTCCTCCTTCTTAAATCCAGGAAAGTTCAGAATATTCCTTGTTGTTTCTGAAAATCTAACAAGGAAGGCTGGTTAACTAGTCAATTTGTAGTATCCACCTGGCCCACATTTCTGTGTTCTTTTCTTATTTCTTCTATGTACAAAAGAATTTACAATTAGCTTTTTGATACTTTGATCTTAAATATGAATTTGCAAGCAGTAAATATCTAAGTTTTGAGGAGAGGTTCCAGCATAAAGAGACCAAACAAACAAAACTTGGAACTATTTTAGAAGGAGAAGAAAACTAAACATTTTCTGTATTGGTTCCATAGATATATAATGACTTGAAAGCTAGAAAGAACTTCTAGAATTTAAAAACATGATAAACAATTCAGAAGAATGTAAGCTAAAGCTAATAAAGTATCTTAGAAATAAAATCCCAAAGAAAGTGGAGATGAGTTTTATAGAGTCAAAAACTAAGAAAGAAGAATTGAGATTCAAGCACTGGGACTCCAACTATTCAAGGTGGTCAAATAACATTTAGAAAAAGGTTAAATTGAGGTATATGTAAAATTATGCAAATGAAAAAAATATCAAGTAGCAACTCTAGGAAAATCTGAGCTACGTATAAGAAAGAGGATGCTGTCATAACGTACTACTTAACTCTTCAGTGAGTGATATTTATTTAGTCATAATAATCATTGACTATTTTATAAACACTTAATATAACTTACTATATCAGGAAGTTGAGAATGAGGAGAATAGAGGTAATATAGAGAAAATCTTAAACTGCTATAACCGGATGTTAAGAACTAATGTCTATAATATTTGATTCAAGAGTCAGTGGCAGAAGTACGTTTCTTAAATTTATGGAGGAAATGATGTGAAATTTGTTTTAACTCAGAAGTGGGACCTGAGATGTAATAGGGGACTTCTATTTTTCTTTATAGGACTCTTAGTGCTCTCTGATTCAAAAAATAAACCAACCTCTTTGAACATATTAATCTGATAAAACATTTAAAAAGAAAAAAATAGTTCATTCTATTTATGATTGTAATTTGTGTTGACATTTCTTAAGCATGTGTAAGTAAACAAAATAGGAGAAGAGAACACAGCCTATTGAGTTCTGCTATGTGTGAAGTCTGGGTAAAATGCATGATGTGTACTACCTTACTTAATTTGGCATTGAAGCTCTTTGCTGTT
This sequence comes from Pteropus vampyrus, assembly GCF_000151845.1. Taxonomy (NCBI): domain Eukaryota; kingdom Metazoa; phylum Chordata; class Mammalia; order Chiroptera; family Pteropodidae; genus Pteropus; species Pteropus vampyrus. The sequence continues at coordinate 6,154,829 of NW_011888805.1, forward strand.
GCTCTACTTTAATTTCTGTGTTTCTTGTTTCACATGGGAAGACCCTCCAGATCAAAATGCAAATGGCCTTTCCTATTGGGGGTCTAGGAATGACACTTTGATGAAAACTAGGAAGGAAAAATAGAGGGTTGAGGTTGAGAGCTCTTAATATTCTGTGGGAAACAGAAAGCATCTTTACAGAACCTCAGAAGGAGACCTTACGTGTTTGTTATGTAGTTTGAAATATTCTGAATTTGTAGAATACCAGACAAAATCAAATATAAATAAGGAGAAGGTACAGAGTTATGGCATGGTGAATATCTGATTATTGCTAGGCACTGTAACAGGCGTTCTATACGTTTTTTATAATCACAAAAGTTTGAGGGAAGTGTTTTTTCAAAGGAAGAAATTTACAAAGGAAGAAAAATACCTTAAGCGATTTTCCAAAGGATATCAGAGCTAAAAGCTCAGATTTATTTTTTTAATGTATCTTGTTAACCTCTTGGTTATATACCTTAACCTGAATTACTTTCAAAGACAAATGTAAATAATGTGAGGTTTACACACAATTTTGGTTTCTTTACATTATTATTACCCTAATGTGTGTGATTGAGTTAGCTGTAGAAGGTCTGGATTTTTTAAGCCATTGTGTGTCCTTTACCACTAGAATGGTGTCAAGTGGGAGGAGAGAGAATTTTATGAGGTCTAGACATTAAATTAATTTGAACTCTAAAGACAATATTATTCCATCATTTTTAGTCCTTATGATGGAATTATGGAGAAAAACCCAGTCTGGATTAGTTTCTAAGATTTACTAATGTCCTTAGGAAAAAAGTAGAGACTCAGGCTCAGAAGCTAAGGAGTATGAAAGTAGAATTGATAAAATTGTTTTATGGACTTTTTCTATTTTATGGTTATTATATATTACAGCAATTATAGTAGTGACAGAAAATAGAAGTATTTAAATAAAAATTCAAGTCTTTAAATAAAAATATTTAATACATGAGGACACTTGTAGTATGTGTGGATTTTGAAAAAATTTGTAAAAGAGCTAAGCAAATTACTGCAATTTGGGAAATGACAATTTCAGATATTTTCCTATGCCTTCTGTGCCAATAAGCAGTGGAATTACTTTTAGACAAAGAAACACTGGTGATCTTACTGGTGATGTAGTGTATTCCAAACACTATAGAACAGCTAGGGAATAATGGAATGTTGCCACCTCTCTGTTAGTAAATAAGATTTCTCTCTTCCCTTCCTCTCTCCCTCTCTCCCTCCTTCCTTCCCTCCTTTCCTACCTTTCTTCCCTCTCCTTTTCCTATCCCTCCATCTCTTTCACAGTTTTGTCTTTTTTCTTAAGGTTCATTTGAGACGTATTGTTTTCCCAGGTACAGAGCCATTGTAAACCCCATGGACATCCAGACTTCGGAGGCGGTGCTGTGGACTTGTGTGAAGGCCGTGGGTATCTGGGTAGTCTCTGTGCTGTTGGCTGTTCCAGAAGCGGTGTTTTCAGAAGTAGCGAGCATTGATAGCTTGGGTAATGGCAGCTTCACAGCCTGCATACCCTACCCTCAGACTGATGAATTACATCCGAAGATTCATTCAGTGCTCATCTTCCTGGTCTATTTCGTCATACCCCTTGCTATTATTAGTGTTTATTATTATCATATTGCAAAGACCTTAATTAAAAGTGCACATAATCTTCCCGGAGAATACAATGAACATACCAAAAAGCAGGTAAGCTTGGTGTATGTAGGGGG
>NW_011888805.1:6156617-6160398 GCF_000151845.1 Pteropus vampyrus
AGTGGAATTACTTTTAGACAAAGAAACACTGGTGATCTTACTGGTGATGTAGTGTATTCCAAACACTATAGAACAGCTAGGGAATAATGGAATGTTGCCACCTCTCTCTTAGTAAATAAGATTTCTCTCTTCCCTTCCTCTCTCCCTCTCTCCCTCCTTCCTTCCCTCCTTTCCTACCTTTCTTCCCTCTCCTTTTCCTATCCCTCCATCTCTTTCACAGTTTTGTCTTTTTTCTTAAGGTTAATTTGAGACGTATTGTTTTCCCAGGTACAGAGCCATTGTAAACCCCATGGACATCCAGACTTCGGAGGCGGTGCTGTGGACTTGTGTGAAGGCCGTGGGTATCTGGGTAGTCTCTGTGCTGTTGGCTGTTCCAGAAGCGGTGTTTTCAGAAGTAGCGAGCATTGATAGCTTGGGTAATGGCAGCTTCACAGCCTGCATACCCTACCCTCAGACTGATGAATTACATCCGAAGATTCATTCAGTGCTCATCTTCCTGGTCTATTTCGTCATACCCCTTGCTATTATTAGTGTTTATTATTATCATATTGCAAAGACCTTAATTAAAAGTGCACATAATCTTCCCGGAGAATACAATGAACATACCAAAAAGCAGGTAAGCTTGGTGTATGTAGGGGGCTGGGGGGAGCTGGTCAGTTGCAGTAACTGCTATCTTGTGTTCTATTTCAAGAGATCTCAGCAATAGGAATGATTAGAATGGTGGTGGTGGGGGGGTTGGGGGGGGGCAAGAGAGAGCATGAACTGGCCTGAAATAGAAGCAGCTGCATTGGTGGGGTCTCTAATATGGGGTCATGTTATAGCTCTGTAAAATCTCACTGGTGATGTCCAGCTTCTCTGCCACTTGGGCCTGGGACCATTAGAACGTCTTGGAAGGCTTTTTTTTTTTTTTTTTTTTTAACGTACATTTTAAGCAATGAAACTATTTCTTTGTATTTACAGATGGAAACGCGGAAACGCCTGGCTAAAATTGTGCTGGTCTTCGTGGGCTGCTTCTTCTTCTGTTGGTTTCCAAATCACATCCTCTATATGTACAGGTCTTTCAACTATAAAGAGATTGACCCATCTCTAGGCCACATGCTTGTCACCTTAGTTGCCCGGGTTCTGAGCTTTTGCAATTCCTGTGTCAATCCATTTGCTCTCTATCTACTCAGTGAAAGCTTCAGAAGGCATTTCAATAGCCAGCTCTGTTGTGGGAGGAAGTCCTATCCAGAGAGATCAACCAGCTACTTAGTCAGTTCTTCTGCAGTGCGTATGACATCTCTGAAAAACAATGCTAAGAATGTGGGGACTAATTCTGTTTTACTAAATGGGCACAGCGTGAAGCAGGAAATGGCCCTGTGATTTTGGCCATTCAACTCACTACCTGGAAAGAACTTACTTTTCTACTTATATTGAGTAGAGCAAAACTAAGCAGTTTTCTCTTTCAAACTATTTCTCAGCTAATTCATTAAACAATTTCACTTTTGACTTAGAAAAGGAAAGACAAGCACTTTTCTCTGAATAGGACTTGAAATTACATTAAAAATATATATTGCTCACGTTAAAAGTGTTTTAAAAAGCAATTCTATATGTGTATAAATCAATATCGCTTCAGGATTTAAGCTCTTGCTAGAGTCAACATTAGTGTTTTTATCTTAAATTTGTTTTATCTTCAAGAAGGAAATAATTCCTATATTAACTAAATAATTCAATGAGGGTAATATTTAAAATCCTAATATTTTAAATATAAGTGAATTTTATTCATACCTAGTGCATGTTCGTATAGCTTTTGTTTGAATAAAATAAAAAATTCAAATGGTGGTGCTTAACCTAACCACAAGTCAATAATATTTATGTGATTCTTTGTGTAATTAATCATAATTTATAGAAATAACATCTGTAACATAGGTATGCGATTAAAAGGTATGAAGGCATTTATATTATAAATAGTAAAATAGATATCATCTGAATATGATTTATATTATGAATATAGAATAGATATCATATTTGTCCCAAATTATAAAACTTTGACTCAGAAATTGGCATGGACATTTTTGTATACATCGTTAAATCCTTGGATATTTGGATGATTCTGTATAGCTATGATGAGATTTGTGTACTTCTGGTGAGTTCAACTATCAAATTATTCTTTCTTGCAACAGCCACCTGACGAGGCAAATTAACTGTGTGGTGTCACAGTTTCCTCTGAATAAATGTTTTGGGGATTTTTTCACCAAAATAAAAATATGGTCTTGATTAAGTCTTACAAGCTACTCTTTCTTAAGTATGTTTTAATAAGTCTAACATTTGGATTACTGTGTTTCATACTACTTCTCTTTCCAAATTTGAGTAGAAAGTAAACTGTTAATATACTAAGTTCTTTCTTAAACATTCCTAACATACTATGGAAGATATGAAATAATTGTATGTAGCAATAGGAAGAAGCAAATTGCCTATTATAGTTAATAATAATAACAATAATGAATATTAATCAAATGTTTTCTGTGTTTTAGGCATAATCCTAAAGCTTTACATGTACTTAATCCTCAATATAACCCCTGAGGTGAAAAAGAGAAGGATCCACTTTTGATAGAGTATGAAGTACACAATTGGGGATATCTCTATTAAAAAAAATACAATGTTGCAAATTCTACAAAAATATCTGATCATATGAACACATTGCCAGGGCCCTGAACTTAGACTTTATTCACTCCATGGTAAATTCACCTCTGAAATATGTCTCATCTTTATTTTAGGTATTGAGAAACTGAGGCCCAGAGATAATAAACTTAGAGAGGGTTACACAGCCCTGGGGAAAGGTGGGACTTAAAACTGAATACCACATGAAGAGTGCATGCACCCATTATTCCACCATCATGTGTGGCTTTCTTTTGTCTCGAGTAGTTGTTTTTAACCTTTGGGAAAGTTGTAGATCTATTCAACAGAAAGGTGTAAAATATTACACACAAATTTTATATTGACTCTGGGTATTTTATAATTTTTAAAGCTCATCTATTAAAATCTAAGGAACCAAGGATAATCCTTAGTCAATGCAGAATTTTTCTCTTTGCTGGTATTAAAATGATGATATATACATATAAAAGATTGCAAGATATATACACCTTGCAAGATCCCTTTAGTTTAATGTAGATATATTGTTTTATATTCATACAAATTTATAAACATGTGTATATATGAAGCTAAGAGGTATATGTGCATCTTAAGTATGATATCCTAATAATTTAAAGTTCAAGAGAATATTGTTACATAATCTATTATCTGATTTTTCAAGAATGAAAAACATTTATTGATGAAATATTTTAGAAAAAATTTACTTACACATATTTTGTTAAAAATGTTTTTTGTAATGACACAAATGCATCAACAATGACACCAGAAATTTCAGTTTTCTTTTTTTAAAAGTATTTTAGCAATAGCTACATATCTGATTATATAATATTATCAATATTATCAAACTTTTGACTGCCTTGAAAAATTTTCTTTCTGGTCACTATTTATGTTCATACTGAAAGTCAGACATTTTACTGAGGCTGAGTCCTGGTTTTTGGAGACTTAGTCAATACTTACAGCTCTGTTCATAAATGAAGCAGGTTGAGAATTGTGCAAACTTTTTTGAATCTGGCTGTTGGACTCCACTGCTGGGTTATAATTCCAATTCACTCACTGCTATGATTTCTCATTTTGAAGAAGTCCTGTAAATTGCACGAAATTTCCCTTTCTTAAAAATAGATGCCTGAGAGTTAATATATTAGTACATACT
>NW_011888805.1:6162038-6171670 GCF_000151845.1 Pteropus vampyrus
ACTGAGTAAATATGATCAGTTTGGGTATAGAAAGACATTTTTTTAAGTTATAAAAGAATAAAAAGAAGGGTGTTAAAGAAAGCCTGGTTATAACGGCATCTTTAATGTTTATTGGAGGAAACATTACTTATATACTGTGCTTACAGCGTTTTACAACATTTTATTTTATAAATTATTTTACAAAATTATTCTAAGAGCTCTATTTTTTCTATATGTTGTGTCTTACCAAAATTTCAAACGAGAAATTTTTTTATATACAGAGCCAAGTCTTAATCTATGCAGGTAATTTGTATTTGAAGTAGTGTACAGCAAAATTTAACCAAAATTTTATTTCTAAGAACTAACTCTTTTCTTGGCAATAAACAGATATAATAATTATCCAATATTCCTCATAGTAGAATAATATAAATTTAACCCATTTAGGGACCTAAAAAGTATTTTACAAAATATTTAATGATACTTAACAGAACTGTCTGAAATGGGAAACCTATAATCATTTGAGGTATTTTGTCATTGCAGATAATCAAATCTGAAAATCAAATACTTGAGCGTTCAAGTTATTGTTTGCATACACTGCAAAGATTTAATCAAGAAACATGAGTCATGCTTAAAACTTCTAATTTTCTGCTGAATATTAGAAATGTATCTTCTTGCTTTGAGTGTGTGGTATTCTGCTGCATTTTTCAAACCCTAAAATGTAAGTCCTCGGCGATGTGATCCATCTTTTAACATTTTGCACAAGTTTATTTATGTGCATATATAAAAGAAAGGGGTAGTATGTCAAGCTGGTCCTACAAGAGCGCAGAAGTAGAATAGAAAAACTCACAAATTATTTTAATATGACCTTGATGTCTCCATTGGACTTACTAATCTTTCTAAGTTTCTAGTTTTCAATGAGTAAAACTTCTTCCTGGCAAAGCAGGAAGAATTTAGTCAAACAACTATGCGGTATCTTGCAGATACTTAATAAAATTCAATGGGAAATTGAATTTAGTGTACACTCTTAACTTGTTGTACAAACACAAGTTTATCCAAATAGAAAATTACCAAGAACAGTGCTATTTCTGCTTATGTGTTTAACAAAATAAATCTCTTGGAATCAACAAGGACCATATAAAAATACATGCTGAATTTCAGATGTGCTTGATCTATTTGCCTGCATTAGTTTTGAATTTCAGTCTAAATTGCAATAAGCCTGTCTAAAGTATTTAAAAATTAGGACTTTATTCTCTCTAGGCAGTTTTCCAAGAAATATATTAATAAAGTATATCACTGTTTGAATAAAACGATCTAGCATACCTCACTTCACAGGACAGAAGGATACATTTCTCTAGGAGAATTTATTATTAGTGAATGAAATAAAGAGTAGAAACTAAAGATAAATGTTTGAACACTTTTAATACTTTTTAGTTCTTTACATTGACTTCAGTTTTAGAACATGATATTGGCTTCTTTTTAATTAATAAATATTACTTAATAAAATTCGGATAGCAAAGTTACACATTTGAAGACAAAAATCACAAAGTTTTGGAATCAGGTTCCACAGTCTTATTAGAACACTATTTTGGTGTCAAGTAGAGAAATTTCTATTTAAATTATCTTATAATTATACCCTTTCCTTTACTAACATTTCAATAAATCATTTAAAATCTAGATGTCACTATAATTTTAGGTCAAGGTAATTATATAATTTTTGGTTAAAACTAAAATCCTGTGAGGATAAACTTCCCAGATGGAATCGTAGAAGCAAGAGTTAGGAAGATAAATTGGTGTCAGACTGCACAAGTTGAAAGGCACACCACAGCTGGATTCTGTGTTGCAAGTTAAGGACAATTGTTGACTTTGAGCAAAGGGAAGTCTTAATCAGATTTGTTCCTTCAGGTAACTAATATGAAAGTAGCACGGATGGTTTGCAAAGGGGAGTAGTTGTTAGAAAACAGGTTGGAGATTACTGCTCAGAGTAGTACAGATAAAAAACCGTGAAGACTTGAAGTAGGTTGGTGGAAGTGGGAATAGAAAGAAGATGGTGAATGCCAAAGATAATTTAAAGATAAATTGAGCCCACAGGGTATTCAATAGGGTATACAGAGTTGTACTAGGTACTTCTTTACTTTCATCATTGCCTTTGTATAAAACTTCTGACTAGCACAATTAGCTCTATTATTGAGGAAATCTGTGAAGTGGAAATGTCTTGATCTGGAAAAAGAGCAAGGGTGCTCTGACTTAGACTCAACTTTCAGAGAAAGAAACAAGTCTACATAGTACAGAGAAATCTAACATTATCACTTGAGAGAAATATCCGTAGCCATGTTGGGGTAAACTAACCAGATACAATTGGAAAGGATCAGAATTGGGGATTCAAATTGAGACAGAATGTCACACTGGTCATGGAGCCAAAACCAATGACTATGATATTTCATGCTCTTCTCATAGGAGCATGATCTGGGGTAAGCACTTTAAAACCTCATATTGGTCTTTTTGAGCCAGTTTTACTTAAGACAAGTGGTAGTAATATTGTTCAAATGGAATCCATAACATTTTACTACTACCATTGCATATTATAATGTAATCTATTTTGATAAACAGACTTGAGCTCACATTTGGGACAGACTATATATAATCTTTCAACTCATAAATGAAAGTTTTCATGGAACCCTTTGACTTCGTGAGTCTGAAATTCCACAACTGCACTGGACTTAATCATGGAGGAATACTTTCTTTTAGAAATAGTAATATCAGTATTAGAATAAATAAATTATTTATTCAAGTAATTATTTATTGTGCCTAATACAGATACTGCAACAATAAACTATTCTGGTAGAATAAATATCTGCCTTATGCATTTAAAGTTTAATTTACTGTTATGTCTGTAATAATAAAAAGTCAGTGTTGAAATAGATATAAATCCTAATTAGATTACTCTTTACTTTCTTTAATCTTTGATTTGGCTGGCATCTTAACATTTTGGACTGATTATTATTTGCTACTCACAACCAGTAGTTAGTTTAAATGACTTTATCAACTATGCATACATTTTAATCAGCTCTTGTTCCATGTTGGAGTGTAGTCCAATTCTATTAAATAATTCACTTTGCCATTAAATTCATCTCTCACTGGTGTTGCCTGTTAAATATGGTGTTTTGGAGAAAATCCATATTACTGAACATTCACTGGTGACATGAATTATCTCCCAACGATGGTGTTGTGATTCAATGCCATAAGTTATTTGGACAGCTCTTACGGTAACTCTGTTTTACTCTGTAACACCTCATAACTCACTGCTGTCAGCTGTAAAGGGTGGGAGGAAGCCCCCAGATCCAATGTGCCCTCTCCATTAGTCTCCTTCTGTTCTTTCCGTGGAGAGAAAAACTCTGTCATAGAAATCACTGGTAGAATTTTCCTGTTGAACTGCATGGCTTATGCTTTAAGTTTTTTTTGAATCTAAAACAATTAAATAACCTCTTGAAATAAGTGGAAAGATTCTGATCCTTTCAGTTTTCAGTATATTCATCTTTCAACATTTTGGAACAAACATTTGCATTAAGGTATCTTTGCTTTGGGACAAGAGGCTTATTTGCAACTTGATGTGGTCACCCAAGAACTGTCTGAGTGTGTGCCATGTCATTATGCTGTGTTAGAAATAACAGGAGGAAATATGGGAGTGGGGCTTATGGTTAGGATGCAGAGCTGATACAATTATCTGTCATTTCAGACAAATGCCAGAAGATGGCAGTCCTATTTGTTCAGGACTTGAAGAATTTTGCAAGACCCACAAATCCTCTTTTGTTTCAACAAGATCATAGCTCATGAAGAAACACAGAAATTATTATTTGTTACTATAGAAATCAAGTGGAATAAATGGTTTTTGAGGAAACTGTCTCATAAATTAGGTAAAAATAACAGAGTACAGTACTAGGAAAAAAAAGTGGTTGGGAAGACAAAACACTTAATTTTTTCCCCTTATAGCAGCATTTTGAAATTCTTAGGCCTTTAAAAGTTCTTTTGGATAGTTTTTTTTTTTTAAACAAATATGTTCAAGTCGGGTTTTGAAATAGTCTATTGCTTTAAAATGAATTAACTTAATTTGTGTTTGTTGTAAGTGCAATAAATATATGAGTAGGAAGCTGAAATGATTAGTTTCACTTCAATAAATAGACTAGGATACTTTTTTTTTTAGTTGAGTACAAGATATCTCAATACAGACATAATCTAAAACAGTGCTAATTTAAAAAAAAAAAATCATCCTGTTTTCTTCTTCTCCACAAGATGTTACTAATTCAGACAATTTTGCAATTGCTTTCATTGACTTTATTTACTATGCAATCAACAAGTTGCAATGATCATTTTTGACTACTCCAATTAGCACATTTAAGTTTAGAGCACTTGAACTCTTTCTTAATATTTAGGATTTGATAGGGATTATTTTTTATTACATTTACTACACATGGAATCTATTAACAAGGGATCATAAGCAATACATATAAAAACGGAGCTTTAAGAAAGTTCCTTTCTTCACTATCTTGGAACTAAACAATCATATGATTGTATCATATCAATCATGACAATCGTAACAATTGTCACGTGTCACCCATGGACAGTGACAATTTGTGAGGAAGAGAGATTCTACAGGATAATCGAGAGAGACTAATGCAAATGAGTGATATAACTGCTACACTCTGATTGAGTCCCAGCCTCTAAAACACTCCTTTAGCCTCACTGGGAAGTATAACCTTCTCCCCATCTAAATATCTTAGACCCTATAGTCTATTATAGTCCAAGGACTGGATTGATCCCAGTGCTGTGGTGTGCCTCTGACTTTGGACACCAGTCTGGATAACTAGTTTTTTTTATGTTCTTTGAAATCTACCTCTATTGAGTGACTCTCATCTATTACTTGGACTCCTTCCTGCCTTCTACCACAGCCCTTGTTTAGGTAATCTATTATCCCTATTTGTTAAGTCACTACCTTATTTTAGCTACTGGTCTTCTGGGGAGACGAGAACCCTCTTGAACCACAACTGTGTTGCTGCTAGGGGCTTGCTATCTGATGGCTGATCCCTTCTATACCCATTGTGACTTTGCCCGTTCTTCCAGGACTACCCTCCCCCTTTCCATACTTCTCCTTCCACCTCTCTTGAGATCCATGTCCCTACTGCCTTGGTCACCCATGGGCTCACCTAGACTGTAATCTGGTGTCACAAATAGATCCTTGCTTATGCTTTTCTTGTCTAGTGGAATCTTACAGTTGTACATGCAACTTAATATGTCCCTAAGTTGTGCCCACAACTGCTATGTAGCACTTCTAGTCCCAGAACTTGGCTTTGTAGCTATAAGTGGAATTGCTACACAATGGGTGCTGCTGCACACATCTTCCTGATTCTGCGACATCACATTGGTAGCTTACAATCAGCTACAGTGGGAGTATTTACCCCATGGGAATTGGAGAGCCCTAAAACCCAACTTCCTCCCTCCACACTACAGAAGAGTAGATATTAAACAATTACCAGAATAACTTTTCCCCTCAACTTTCACATATCCAACGCCGCCCTCACCCTAAAAGTGATTCTTTTGTCCGTGTTATTGCAGAAAACGTCACTACCATTCACCCAGGTAGTCAAGCCAGAACCTTGAGAACAATCTGTGACATAGATCTCTGCAAGCTCTTCACTGCCACCTTCATTCACTGCTGCCTTGCCTGAGCTGTAGAAACCACTTCTTGATATTCTTCAGACTTCCTCCTCTTGAATCCATTTTCTACTCGATAGTAAAAGTAAATTTTCTAAAGAGCAAGTCTCTCCCCTGTTGAAAGTCCCTCAGACATTTTACTCAAAACACAGGTTCTCAAAGTGTAATTGTGGATCATAGGCATCAACAATTTCAGGGAATTAGCTAAAAATGCAAGCTCTCAGGCTCCACTCCAGATCTATTATATCAGAAACTCTGGAGGTGGGGTTCAGTGCCCTGGCTGAACAAGCCTCCCAGGTGATTTTAATTTACGCTCAAGTTTGAGAACCTCTGACTTAGGGTGACCTTCAAACTCCTTCATAGTTATAGAGCCTCTGAAAGCCTGCTCTGATTTACCTCTCCCCCAAACTTTCTTTCATCTCTGTCCAACTTGAATTCTTTGCTTTAGTAACATAAAAATACTTTCAGTTCCTCTTTTTGGGGTCATGTTTTCTTACACCAATCTCTCTTTAGAACTGGCCATTTATATAGGCCAGTGGCTGAGTTTTTCTCCTTCTTCTTTGTTTTCTCCTGTCTGAACATTTTTTCCTTCAATCTTCAATGTTCCTTATTTCTCTATCATAGAAATGCTTAATCATTTTAAAAATTCAAGATTTTAAAGACAATTGCATGTCCAAATATAGTAAGGTGACATATAACCCATTTTTATCTTATTTAGCATAATCCTAAAGTTCTTAATTGTATATTTCAAATAAATTGTAACTATAGCCTTATATATCATATTGATACAGAATAACTTCAGAAATTGGAAATCACTTTATTCTTAACATCAAAATAATATTTCACTAAAAATAATTTAAAACTATATGGCTGCCAAATATCTTTAGTAATAATAGATAAACTTAGAGATGCATAAACATGATTTCTCTTTTAAAAATTAATTTTATAATGAAAGAGAATCCAATTTATGTGAAAATATAGGCATTGCAACATAATAACATAGTTTTTGAATTTGTATTAACGTATTCCAATGAAAAAGAAAACATCAACTGAATCATTCCAATTTTAGTATATGTGATGCCGAACAGAGAACAAGAAAACATGAGCTTTATACTTTTGAAAATATAATAATCATATACTGAAGAATTTGATATGGAAAGAAAGATATTGTAAGAGAGAAAAGCATTATCTCCTTATCATATTAGAAAATTTAATATATACAGCCTTTCAAAATTTGTTGATTTCTAAAAATCATTGTATATTCTGGTGAATATCTTTGAATGTCTTACATCTGTTTTGAAGTACTTGTTTCCTTATGTTTTAAAATGTACAAATATACCATCTCTATTGCTGGAAGATAATTTAATAATTAAAAATATTTGTACTTTAAAGCAAAAATTTTTGAATCCTTGCAAACATTTATAGAACGGCTGTGAGTTTAGTGTAGGAGGAAAAACATAATAAGAAGGAAAGCTATTTCAAAGGTGAAAATGTCACAAATGCTACTGTATGCCCTCAAAATGAGCTTGTCTTTATTTTGTCTCTTTCTTTGATATCTCAAAATGAGATCTTTTTAATACTTCCAACCATCTGATAGAATCTGAGAAAAAAAAATCATACTAGTCATCAATGTGAAAAAAATTTTTTCTTGATTTAGGGCATACAAAAAAAAAGTCAGTAAGAAGAGTAAGTAAAAAGAGTAAGAAGTGGAAGGAAGAGAATTTTCCTTTATCCTTTATAATCCTCAGTGATTTATGAAAAAAATTGTTTTGATTAATGGTATTGTGATTGAATTAGGTTGACCTTTTCTCTTCTTTAGCTCCAACAGCTTATAGTCCTGTTATGCACCTTTCCTAACCAGCCAGTCACCTGGACCATTTCTATGGAATCCTGCATCCTGGATTTGGAGTGATTCCCTGTATTCTTAAAACAAACTGAAGCTAAGGGGATGTATAAAAGAACAGCTGCACAGAATCAGGCCTCTTATTATTTAGAAGCATTTCTAAGACACAAGGGCTTTTATTTTCTTTGTTGCCTGTATTCTTTAGGCACACAAACATAAATTAAGTCTTTATTTCATCATCTTATTGTGTGAGTTAAATAAATTAATACAGATAAGGCACTTAGATTAGTGCCTGGCACATTGTGTTTGCTATTATTTTTATTCAAGTCAGTAACATTCATTAAGTTACTTCTCCTACCACTAACTGGACTACACATGAAATACATGCCAGGGGCCTGCAGCCCTTGATGTGTAACAAAAAAGATAATTACTAACCCTGTGTGTGCCCTGGAAAAGCAGTGCCCTCTATGTTGGTGAATAGAAATTAAATGAGGGGTTCTGGAATTGCCTCAACATTTAGGTTCAGGTTCAGCTACAATTCGAGTACTTGCTTATCGTTAAGTGCTGGATAATTTCACGTACGTTGTCCACCTTTAATCCTATGAGTTAGGTGTAACACTGCTTCACAGTGAGGAAACTGAGGCTTAGAGGGTGGTGTGATTTTTTTCCAAGACTGAACTTGGAGAAAACGGAAGAACCTGAATTTGAATCCGGACCTTCTGACCCCTTAGTGAGGTCATTCTCACTGTGCCTTAACTATCTGGAAGTTGGCCTTGTTACAAAGTGGTGCTCCTGGGCTGCTTTCTGTTTCATTTCTAAAGTTCTGGAATCCTCAGATAGTAGCCTTACAGCCTCATGGTATCCATTGGCATTAAACCAGTCTGTGAGATGAGGCTGGGGGTGAGAAAAGTCATAGCCACTGAGAGTAAAAGCTTATTGTATATAGGATTGTATATAGGTAAGAGTCAAGGAAGGTTCCTGCTTATGAGAACAGTTGTCAGAAAAAAATGTTGCATTATGATGCTCCCTTAATGGTACTTCAGCAATCTTAAAATGGCCTCTATTGGTGGTTCCTAATTGTTTGCTCTACATGGTGAAAATTATTCTCAGATATAGTTAATAAATTAAAAAAGTCTTTAAATTGCCTAAGAAAACAAAAGCCTGTTTCCGTTTCATTCTTATTAGGAGCCAATTATTTTCACACTTCAGATTTTTAATGTTCATTGAATTCCATTTCTTTTGTTCTTAGATATGGATTCTTTTCATGTTATTCTTTTTTGCCCATTTTGAATTTCTTCAAAGTTTTGCTCCAAGTTATGTTACTACAGAGGTTGTTCCCTAAGTGAAGCAAATTGGTCAGTGAAGCGTACAACTCATTCATTAAAACATCTGCCCACTCTGAGTTGATGATGATGGATGTTATTATCTAAAACATTTTATCACTGCTCAGATAACCGATTGTATTAAAAACTACCATCCTTAAGCATCATTTAAAGATGGATATTACTAACAGAACCTAATGAATGGTCTGTAAAATGCATAGCAAATATTAAACCATAAAAGAAACTCAGTGAATAATAACCAATTTTTAGAAAAAGAAACCCGGCATAATTTTCTGTCTATAAAAGTTTATCATACACTTAAAGTATGTTAGACCGTGGAAATATTAACTTGTTGCAAGTTAAACATGATTAACACTTCTTTGGGAGCCCACTTCTCTCATAGCTCTTACTTGAATTTTGCACTTTTTCTGAACTTTCTAAAACATTAATCCCTAGAATGGTTCCTAAAATGCCATGGATCTCACTGGCATGTGGAATTTATTACAATAAAGTGCTCGATGGTAAGAGAAGTGACTGGAAAGAGGGAGGTAATATATGCAAGAGAAGACATTTCTGCTGGCCAACTGGAAAAGTGGACAGTTTAATTCTGATTACATATCGGTGATGATAGTTACAGAGTTAAAATCCCAATTAGTGTAGAATCATTGAATGTGATCCTAGATATGTATTGAAGGCATTTTGAAAGAGACATTCTTATGTCACATACTTATGTTAGAGTATAGGAAAATTTAATGATTTCCCTTTCTTCCTCTAATTGGTCA
>NW_011888805.1:6171720-6175604 GCF_000151845.1 Pteropus vampyrus
AACCTTTTTATTTTTCTCTTGATCCCTATCAACTCTGGATATAGCACTTATTTATTAACTATTCCCTCCCATTATAAAGTGTGCTCCATGGAGTAGTGAATTTTTCAATTTGGTTACTGTTGTATTTTCAGAGTTTCAACAATATATTTGACATATAGTTGGTATCTACTAAATATTGATATAATAAATGAATGAACATGAGTCTTAGCCTACTTTTCCAAGATGAAAGCCAAGCCTTAAAGGATCCAATTTAGCTTAAATAATGTTTAAAAACTTATCCACATCTTACTACGATAATCTCGTAATTAGATTGTATATTTTTGTGATTTTGAATTTGAGAAAAAAATTATTGTATCTTTTCCTTCTCCCCCCCAAATTTATATTGCCATTCTGTTCTTAAGATTTTTTATTTCTTTTTTCTAAGAGGCATAGAACTTTAAAAAACAAAATAATATAATTTATGCACAGAATGTTTTTTATTATGGTAAATTCTTTGTATTAAAATAAAAATGACTCAAAGATAGTAATTGTCTTTTCAGGAAAAAAAATCACAATCCTCATTGACATTAGTTAATACCTTCAGTAGGAGTCTATCATATCATTAAGTATTATCCCCTGGTGTGTTAGAGAAAAGATGGTCTTATAATCTTTATAATTGATTGTTTTACATTATAGCCAGGACAACCATAATTATATAACTCTAGTCTCAATTTTTTTTTGTGGTGCACATAATTTTAGTCAACTGATTTTTCACATTGAAGAGGTGTTGTTGGTTATGTCAAGCAAATTATTAAGAGCAAGCACTTTAAAAAAGCACTAATCAAAATTTTAAAGTGGAGCTCCATTCTTGTGAGGTTTTAAGAGTTTCTGTGTTAGTCTTTGCATAATTCATGAAGGATTTGTATTCTTTAGTATTCATGCGTGGATGGGGGAATATATCAGAAAGTCATGATGCATATTTATTTCGGTAAATATTTTGTTTTATACCCTGTACAGTAATTTTAAGGGGTATATGAGACATAGTTCTGTGCTCTCCTTCTTAAATCTTTTTTTACTTTTAGTCTGTGGACATAGGCTAGTAGTATTATATATTATTGAATATCAAACCACCCCTAAAACTTTGTGTTTTAGAACACAAAGAAATAAAACGATGTATTATTTTTCATGATTCTGAAGACTGAATTGATAAATTAGACTTCTTTAAAACTGAACACCTCTATTCATCAAAAGACATTATCAATAAGAGAAATTAATAGGCAAAACAGCCTTGATGATAATATTAGTAAAACATATAACTACAAAAAGAGTGGTATCCAGAATATATAATAAACTCCCATAACTAAACAATGAAAAGACAAACAATCCAATTAAAAAGTGGGCAAAATATTTTAACAGACATTTCAAAAAATATACGAATGTTCATTAAGCATATGTAAAACTACTCAATATCATTAGTCATCAAGGAAATACATATTAAAACTATAATAAATTCCACTATACATTTGCTTGAGTGACTAAAATTAAAAAGATTGGTAACATCAAATGTCAGTAAGAATGTAGGGTAAGAAAACTCTCATATATTACCAATGGGAATGTAAAATGCAAGAGCCATTGGAAAAGTTTTGTCACTTTCCTCTAAAACTAAACATACAATTATCTTGTGACCCAGCACTTTTCTTCTTTGGTATTTACCCCAAAATTGTGAAAACAAAACCTCTTACAATTATACTCATACCACCAAATTTTGAATTGCTCCAAACTGGAAAAAACCTTAGTATACATCGATAGGAGAACAGATAACAATCTGTGGTATATTTATGCGATGCTATATTCATTAATAAAAAGAAACAACATATCGACATATACAAAAATGAATTCCAAGATTATGCTAAGAATGCAAACTTAAAGACGCATATTGTATGGTTCTATACGTATGAACTTTTGCAATAGGCAAAACTAATCTATAATGGGAAAACAAACAGAACAATAGGTGTCTCTGTTGCTGGACTAGGGATTGACTGGGTGGGGCATGAAGGAACATTCTGGGGTAAATAATATTCATGTCTTGATAAGAGTTTGGGTTACACAGCTGTATCCATTTGTCAAATATCATTTAAATTTTATGTATTTCATTGTATGTGAATGCAACAATTTCATAGGATTAGGTAAACAGAAGGAGCATACTTTGGTACTTCAAAGAGCATATACTTGCCTAAGGCTGTGAAGCGAAAAGAATAGCATAGCATGCTCTGGGTGCAGACAAGCATAGGAGAGACTCCCAGGCTCAGATCCTGGGATTCTGTTTTAGTCTTGTAGAACACATTTAGTCTATAGATTAGGAGCCACTGATATGTGAATGAGGAATCTAATTTTCAAAAAAAAAAAAAATCAGAAAAAGTTTCCAGCAGAGTCTTTTATGCCTCATTAGTCACATAGCCAAGCCAGGGTGGTTCACCAGTTACCCCAGGTGTAAATGGTCAATAAACAAGTTGGTTCTGGGTGTAAAATTTACAGTTTGAGATTTAACCAACACATTATAAAATTTAGTGAGCCCCTTTTGTTATCTTGGTACCAGACCTCTAGACATTTCTGGAAATAAGAACAGAGCTGCCCCATTTAGCTGTCAGTTAATGGTATCTTATACCATAATTCTGCATTTAAAGAAATTATAAAAAATATTAAACTATTTTATAATATGCATTCTGAAGTACTTAAGTGGAAGTGTACTGGTTCTGCAATTTACTTTAAAATGTATCAAAAACTGAGAGAGGTTGATGGACAGATAGATGAGTAGATATGTGGTTAAAAACATAAGTAAAATGTTAATGGCAGAATCTAGGGAATGAATATAGTGGTTTTACATTAAAATTCTTTTAACTTTCCTGCATAATTGAAGATTTTCATAAGATGTTAGAAAAAAATCCCTAAGTGCACGAATTTATCAGGTATGCTATTAGTTTACAGTTTTGCCCTTGGAGAAGGGGAATGCCTCAGTAAAAATGTGAATTAAACAAAGTACATTGTTGTCTCTTTTCTACCATTTTTTATTTGTTCTTCTGTTTTTCTTTCCGCCTCCTCTTTGCTTCCAGGTACTCATGAACTTTCTGCCCACCACTAAATCTCTCCATTAATGTTTCTTTCAAAAACCACTTTTCCTCCAACTCTTGTTTTTCATTCCCCCACTACACTAAAACCAGTTAATTGAAAAGGCAATTTATGCTAAAGAGCTAATAAACATAAACAAACTTTTAATGAGGTCTACCTTCCTTGAATAGTGCCGACAACTATGTTCCTATAGAATTTTAAGGATATTTTATTTTCCCGAGATAACTTCAATTTAAATGTGGAAAAGCATATGTAATGTTCACATATGGAAGTAATTTACAACACAGAAAGGGATATTATAAATGCAGAAATCAGTGGTATATCCTAGATGAATTCTGTTCTGGAAAGGATAAGAACATTCTTGACTTGAGGGGAAGAGAAAGTTTCAAATTGAATATGAATCTTAAAGGAAGAGCAAGTTCCCTAACATTCTGGACAACGGGAAAAAAATAAATAAAGAGACAGGAGTCCATCAATTTGCTGCATTCTTTTTTGGAATAATATAGTTCATACTGGAGAACCGTGATTTGGCAAAAATTTTTGAATTTCATTTCACCTACATTGGAAGGCAGATTATTCAGCGTATCTCCAAGGAGAGTAAAAATTTTAGACTACAGTCTTGAGGCCAGGATTAGAGAGGTAAAGTGCCAATGTGGCATGAACATGATTTCATAAGTCACACAAAAATCTATTTTATTACCTCCTTGATGTACTTCTTAAATAGATTTTAAAAGTATTCTTATACAGCTGATTACTGAATGTGATGTTATCTCTGAGGG
>NW_011888805.1:6175654-6176205 GCF_000151845.1 Pteropus vampyrus
TATAGGCAATGTTATATTGCCAGATGCTTCCCTTTGTGTCCCTTCTTTGGGCAATATTTCTCAAAATCTGTTCTTTGGAGTCATCTGCATTCTGTCATGGGTTGGGGGTGACTTATTAAATGTACATATTTATTGGGCCTGCATCATAAAGGACCAACTAAGATCATGTGATGCATATATAGGTGTGTGCTTGGGACAAACTAGAAGCTACAAAGAGTCATTCCTAAAATTTTATTTTATAGATTGGATAAAATCATAACAGAAAACTCGCAATAATGTAATGTTTCAACAAAAATGAATTAAGAATGATTTTAAATATACATATGCACACTAGCATTTGTTCTTTTTCATCTCATCCTGTAGGTTGGAAAGTCAAGGGAATAAGTAACCTCAAGTAAGGTAATACTTATGAAAATAATTTCAAAAGAAATGGAAATATAAGTCTTGGATTTTCCCTTTTTTCTCTGTGAGAATGTTTGCTCACAGCCAAACAAAATTATTTTAACTTGATTAGTTTCATAAGATCATTAAGTCAGAGGAGAGTCCTGAGA
>NW_011888805.1:6176255-6177475 GCF_000151845.1 Pteropus vampyrus
ATTCTGGACAACGGGAAAAAAAATAAATAAAGAGACAGGAGTCCATCAATTTGCTGCATTCTTTTTTGGAATAATATAGTTCATACTGGAGAACCGTGATTTGGCAAAAATTTTTGAATTTCATTTCACCTACATTGGAAGGCAGATTATTCAGCATATCTCCAAGGAGAGTAAAAATTTTAGACTACAGTCTTGAGGCCAGGATTAGAGAGGTAAAGTGCCAATGTGGCATGAACATGATTTCATAAGTCACACAAAAATCTATTTTATTACCTCCTTGATGTACTTCTTAAATAGATTTTAAAAGTATTCTTATACAGCTGATTACTGAATGTGATGTTATCTCTGAGGGAGAACTATGTAGAAAGCGAGGCCTAGGTGCTCAGAAAAGAGAGGTGAAAGATGATGCCTCAGACATAAAAAGAAGATTCTCTAACAGGACTCATCTATGTGATATAGCAGATAGATATTTCTGGCAGGGCAATGTTTGTTGACATCTGTGTCAATAAATAATCCACACATTAAAAGAAATGGATTTTCAGATGGAGCATAAAGAAAACCCAACTCTAGATCGAAATCAAAATTCTTGAATAAAATAATTCAGTAAATGTTGGGGGGAAACTAGGCAAATGTATTCCCATGTCATACAAACAAAAATAACGTAGGATCTTAACCTTAGGAGATTAAACAAAATGCAGTTTAGGCCAACAGCTATTCAAGGAGAAATAGAAGGCCCACTTATAATGCTAATATGAGAAATTTATAATGGAGATAAACATTATGAGCAGCTATACCGCAAATGAGAGTAACTGTGTAAAGCAAAAATACAGGAGATAAAAGAAGTATATCTGCTTACTAAAAGTAGATGAATTTAATTTACCTCACTCAGTCTATGATAGATCAAGCTAGAAAAAATGTAAGAAATACAGATGGCCTAAATAACATAATTTAAAAAGTGCCTCTGATTGTTATATATCAAACTTTGAACCTTGAAAATTGAGAATACCCATTCTACTTGACGTCCTTTCTACATTCATGAAATTGATTATATAAGAGGTTACACATCGACGTCAATACATTCTAAAATGCGTAAATAGTATAAAGAGTTTCTCTGATCAAAATGTGATAAAAAATAAAATAATAACAAAACCAGAAAACAAAAGATACTTCCACTTGGAAATTAAAACAAACAAAGCAATGACTTAAAACATCTCTAGAGT
>NW_011888805.1:6177525-6179550 GCF_000151845.1 Pteropus vampyrus
TGATTACACTTCATGCTACTTTATCAAAATAAATTATAAAAGGATGAAAGAACTAAACATAGAAATTGAAACTAAAAGAATAACAGAAATATTCGTGAATATTAATCTAATTTGTAAATGGAAATAAGCTTTATGAATCTGAATAAAATCAAACATACAAATGATTAATGCATCTTACTGTATGTAAATTCTTTCAAATAAATAAAAAAGAAAATGTCTAACCGAAGTACTGTATACTTGAAACTAATTTAAATAAATAAAGAAAAAGAAAAAAGTAAATTAAATTAAAAAATATGAAATATGTATTTCAAATAAAATGTGACAGATTGTTAGTATTCTTAATTTATAAAGACATTAACCTACTTCAAAAGGAGAAAATGCTCAAAAGTAAGCTAGAGATAATTGGATAAAGCACATGAACTATACACAAAAATAGAAAGGCAAATGGTTAATTAACATTTGAAAGAAATTACTCATACTAATGAGTAGGTAAATCATAACCATAATATTCCATTTTGAGAAAATTATGAAAAATATAAAATATTAATAATTACTCTATTATTTAATACTATTATAGGTATAATTTGGGAGAAAAAGTTTTTTGAAATTGTTATTATGACCCAGAGCCTATGTTCACATATTTGACCCAGAAATTCTATTTCTGAATATATACTCTAAGGAATATTTTTCAGAACAGATAGATTTACAGAACAAGAATTAAAAATGTGTTTTGTATAATGGCAAATAGCCAGCCAATACCTGAATGTTTCAAAGTCAACTATGGTGTATCTACACAATGAAATAATAGAAAACCTATAAAACAATTTTAGCATTTTATTATCATTAGAAAATAGTGGCTGCATCATTTTAAGTGCAACTTTTATTGTTGTGATTTTTGTTTGCTAAACAGTTTGCATAATAATAGAGAAATGAATCCAAAGTGTTGAGTGAAAAAATTTGACTAATTTTCCTTTATTTTCCTCTTAGCATTCTCTACTATCTCTTTTTTCACAGTAAAAATGTATTCTTTTTGCACTCAGAGAAGATTTTTTTTTTCTTTTCTCAAAAAAGACATGAGAGGAGAAGAAATACATTAGGAAACAAGAGATGGAATAGTGATAATAATGGAGAGGAGACGGGAGTGCTGCTCCACATGGCATCGATTCTTCCTGTTGGACAGATCGTACCCAGGAAATGTGGGATATCTAGTGTGTATTTTCAAAGATGGTCCAACACGTTCAAAATTTTCTAATGAAGAAATACATTTTCTTTTCTTGTCCAGGAAAGAATTGTCTATATTTGCTGACTCCAATCCTATCCTCTAAGTGTTTGCTCCTACCATGCCACCAGAATTGTTCCTGTCACCAGTGACCTTTACACTGATGAATCCACTGGCCATTTCTCAGTCCTCATCTTACTTAACCCAGCGTTTGACAAAGACGATTTTCTCTCCTTCCTTCCTAATACACTTTCTTTGCTTGCCTGGTGGGACACTACATTTTTCCGGTTTACCTACAATCTGGCACTACTTCCAAGTTTCTTAAGTAGTTCTTTATCTTCCTCAACTCTTTCTTCTCCATCCACATCCATGTACAAAGTTATTTCATCCACTTTTGAGGCTTTAAATATCACTGATATGATATGGTCCTTCAAATTTATATCTTCAATTCAGTCTTCTCTTTTGAACCCCTGACTTGCTTATCAAACCACCTATTGCTCATTTTCAATGTTATCCCTTGTGGCCCAAGACAAACTCATCTCTCACCTGGATTGTATAGTGTTCTAACGGGTGTTGCTCCTTACACTCCTAGCCTCTACGACCTTTTCCTTGGAGCAGACGGAGTGAATTATAAAACTATCATATTATGTTATTTGTCTTCTCAAAATCATCTAATGGATTTTCTTCTCATCAGAGAAAAAGCAAAAATCTATGATGGCCCAAAGACACTAGCTGATTTGGGCCCAGCTACACCTCCCTAACGTCACTCTCCTCCAGCCTCATTGGATACCTGGAAGATAAAATTG
>NW_011888805.1:6179600-6194766 GCF_000151845.1 Pteropus vampyrus
GAGGCGTCCCAGCCCTATGCCAGGCTCCCCAGCCCAGGATTCCAGTGGTGGAAAGGGGAGTCCCCACAAAACTTGGATGTGAAAATGAGCAGAGATTGTGGCTGAGTGGAGAAGAGGGCTGCGGAGGTCCTCGGTGTTCCTCTTAGAGGGCCGGCGCATAAACTTACTGACGGACTCATTCCCTCTGAGCTCCAGCACAGAGACAGCGACTCAAAGGGTGCCAGGGACATATGAGGAGGATTGTCTGGCTTCAGAGTGAGGGCTTTCTAGAGACAGAAGTGCTGGCAGAGAGCACCATTCCTTTGCGGAGTAAAAATGCCTGACTTCAGACACAGGCAGCCATCATAACTCAGTTTCCATCAACCTCGCTAGCACTGGTTGCTCTGCCCTGCTGATTCCCTGAGACTCCATCCTACCCAACTTACGGGGCCCATCCTAGCTGCTTCCAGTGGCTTTTCTATTCAAATGGCTTGTCTTGGTTCATGCTGCAAAATTTCCTAAAATCTCTCAAAGGTTCACAAAACCTAAACAAGCAGCATCTGGCCTCAGAGTTCCCTGTATCTCCTGCTGAGAGGCTCTGAGCCCGGCACTAGCGCCAGTCCGTCTTGGTTTGCAGCTTGGCTTCTAGAGACACTTCCAAGCCCAGTGTGGGTGGCAGCCATCTGCGGATTACTTAGTGGCTCCTGCTAGGTGGCCCTGGGCAGGGCACAGGCTGCAGCTGAACTTGGCCTGTGGTGGGGCCCCTCCCAAGAGGCCCCTGGGCCATAATGCCTGGTGGCAGGCTTCAGACTGAGCCAGACCATCTTCTGGGGTTACATCTGAGGAAGATACATCCAAAAGACAGACTAGGCATGCACCAAAGCTCTGCTAAAGCAAATCCTGCTCCATAAAGTCAGGCCCTGCACAAAAGCTCCTCCACTGTAGTCACCAGCCAGTCCTCACAGCCAATCAGCCAAGGGTCAACTTTTCCCATTGACATGCAAATAGCAATCAAGGCTTAATTACAACAGGAGGGCACACACAATCTATACAAGGGACAAAACTTTCTGTTTGGATATTTTGATAGTTGTAACCACTCTAGGCATGATTTGTTTCTCTACCTCAACTGACTGTTTCAAAATGAGATTTTGTTCTATTTATTTGTTATGGAATAATTTTTGGGTTCCTTTTCTTTTGACTGCTTTGGACTTTATCATTGCTAACCACCTTTGCTGCCTGCTACTATCTCTGGCTCTTAACCTAGGGTTCTCTCTTTCCTCTCCAGTTCCTTGGATATAGTAACAACATTTTGTCTTGACTATTTGGATTTTGGAATGTGCTCAGTCATTTGAATGGAAAGACTCACTTCTTAATTGGTGAAAACAAAGGCGCACAATATAGTCATAGATAAGAGGTGCCCCACTTCTCAGTTAAAGAAGACCCAGTTTACATCTTCATCTTTATAATGAATCGAAGTTAATATAAGACATATTCACCTTTTAATTAAAAAAAATGGGGTAGCAACTTCTACATAATAATAATCCTGAAAATAATCAGGATAGACAAAGGGAATAAGTACTTTCCTCTCTAAATATGTTTACTTTGTCCCACAGGAAGAGACAGAAAATAATTTTTTTTTCTCACCACCCCTCAGTTTTCCCAGAAGAGTGTCCTGTTATTCTTTGAGGAGATAGACAAACATCTAGAGGACAGTCTTGATGCTTGTTACTTGCTTGCAGAAAGTTTCCTTGACTTTGGAGATTACGTTCCCTTTCTTGCACAGCTGCTTATACTTCTCATCATGACACTTATCATAGTTTAGAATGTGTGACTTTATAATGCACATCAATTGTCCTATCTAGACTCTAATTTCTGTGAGATAATGGTTCATATCTGTTGGCCAATTTTCATATTCCAGTGGCAGGCATGTGTCCTGGCACATAGGGCATAAATGAAAAAATAAATGAATGAATAGTCTTTGAGAATTTGCCTGGCAGAGACTCCAGATATTGACCTAGAAGTTAAAAAACATTTCCCTGTCTTGTAAACTTCCAATCTCTTGGGCAAGCTCAGGAAGTCCAATGAGAACCTTAGAAATTAATTGAGCTTCCAAGCAATAGTGCAAGTATTTCTGTTTTAAAGGGTAATTTTAGACTACTTCCATGATAGGAAGCTTTAAATTAACCATCATAGAATGATGGAGAGATATGGTGAAAGAACTGCATACCAACAGAGAAAGGGCAAACTGGAACAAACTGGAAGTAAGATGTCATTTATTTATTTATTCAGGTGAGCACATGATTTTTAAGATAAATAGTCCTTAGACTTAAATGTGCTTTAGAATCACCTAGAGAACTTATTGCACACAGATTTCAGGCTCTACTCCAGAGCTTCTGATTTAGTAGCTCTGCAGTAGAGAAGAGGGTTTGCATTTCTAACAAGTTCTCAGAGGAAGCTGTTGCTGCTGCTGCTGCTGGTCCAGGAACCGGTACTTTGCGAACCATTGCTTTACCATGCCTCTTTCTATGAATTTTCATAGGAAAATTGAATAACTGCTTCCTTTGTTCTTTTCTGCTTTCCCTCTTTCCTACTATTTCCTTTAGAATCTTGATTCCCTGAAAAAATATGTATATATTGCAGTCTGGGATTCTAAAACACTCAGCTCTAGAATTCAGGAAGTAAATAACATTTCAATAAGCCAAGTGAATTATCTGTCTAGATAGAATTATAATCATTTCTCATGGTTCACTGAAGTCTCCCAGAATAAGGATTCTTAAAAAGTCCTTCTCAATAGGAGTGAGTGATCCCTTCTTGGAGCTTTGCAAAACTATGAGTGACTAATGAAGAAAAAGCTTGAGGGAAGAAAGTTTCCAAATTTTCCTGTTTCTGGTGTAGATATTTCTCTCCACTACTATATGTTCTGCGCTTATGCTTTTTAGTTATTATTATAAAGCCAATGTTTAAAAAATACATAAATTAGGAATAAGATGATGATGAGAGAGAAAGAAAGAGAGGGAGGAGAGGAGAGTTAAAGGCAAAACAATACCTAATTATTTGAGATATTATCAAAGGATATGACTAGGAAATTGACAAGAAAAAAATTCAAATAAACTGATGAAAATATGCTCAGCCTCATTGATCATAAAATAAATGAAAATTAAAGAAATACTAAAATATTAGACTTTATTTAAGAAATTGGCAACGTTTTAAACTGACAATTTCTGGTGTAGTAGAGGTGTAGCAAAATAGGAATTTTCAGACATTGTTGATGGAATGCAAACTGTAAGAAGGCATGAATGATTTAAAAACAATAAATTTCACTCTCATGTTAGAAGGTCATGTATCTTCCTCCCATATTTATTTTCCTTTTTATCTAAATTTCAAAGTCCATAATTATTACCACAATACTTTCCTTCTAATAGTTTAGATGAAAGAATTTTATCACAGAATGGTGAACTGAAATTATGGGCTTTGTATTGGGAGACAATTATTATAATTTTTTTTTTTTTTTTCATGTAAGAGGCTCAGACACAACTCAGCAAACAGACTTAGATCTTTGGATACACAAAGAGATAAGTTATAAGTGTGAAATATGTACATGACTGTCTGTCAGTGAGAGAATTATTGATTGGTAAATGTCAGAAATATTTCACTAATTTAATACCAGATGAGAGAAAAATCTACTTGAATCAACAAAGAAACAGAATATTTTTTTTCACTACAGTTCTACTGCATTATTGTACAAATTGTAACATTCTATGCTAATGAACTGATGTAAAGATAAGAATCATTTGACTTAGCCCATTAAATTTTCTGCTATTTGTATGTTAATGAAAATTCTAAGTACTTGAAAACAATTTATTTTAGTAAGTAGGATACATTTTCTTTATCAAATCCTATTTATTTTATTCATCTGCTGTAGCAAAACTGTATTAGACTAAGTCAAAATAACCACAGTCCATGTTTGAATACCATGTAATGACTAGAATCTAACTCAATTTTACTACATTATGTATATAAATAACTAACTGAACAGAAATGATTGACTACCAAATGGTGTGGCTCAAGTTTGTTATAGAAAGACCAATAAATGAGGAAATTTTTTTAATGAAAATGTTGCACTTGCTGGTACGTAATTGGCAGACTGTCTTTGTTTTCTTTGCTGTGTAATGAATTACTCCAAAATCCAGTGGCTTAAAATAATATCTTTTATTTTTGCCCTTAATTCTTTGGGTCGGCAATTTGGGCTAGGTGTAGCAAGGCAGTATGGTTTTGGCTGGGCTCATTCATGTAACTGTGGTCAGTGCTCAGGGCAGCTGGAGGCTAGGTGGTCTAAGATGGCTTCAGCTTATGTCTGCCTCACCTGTCTCTTACAGTCAGTCATCCAGCAGACCAGCAAAGACTTGCTCACATAGTGGTAGCAGGATTGCAAGCGATGGTGGAAATGTACAAAGGGAACAGGTTTTATATTCACATGAAATTCTTTTCTCCACATTCTAATGGCTATTGCAAAGGTAACAAGCCCATTCCAGATTCAAAGTTAAAGAATAGACTTCACTTTTTGATGGGAGCCACTGTGTTGCCATTTTCGCAATCTGCCACAGACTCGTAGGATTTTATTTTTTGACACAAAATATTACTTTAGTTGTCAAAATCATTTTGGCTATTCTTTTTCTGTCTTGTGACATGGAATATTTGTTGCATAGTGAATTTTGGTAAATTTATTGTTTGATTTAAAGTATAGAATTTAACTATATCCACTTTCTCTAGATGCTCTGTTTTTTTAATGGCTGCTCATATCTACAGAAAAAAAATCACCGAATTCCTGAAGAAGCTGCCATTCATTATCTTCCCCCTCCCTGCCTCTAGTTTTCTCCCTTAACAACCCTGGGCTCCAGCCATGTCCCACAATTTGCTGCTTCATGACTTCTTCATGGGCTTTTATGTTTCTGTGTAGGCATATGAGCCTGTGTGTGCAGGAATTAATCCACCTTCTGTGAATGACTTTTACTTCTAAACTAATTAATTATTCCTTAATTCCCCAAGCATCAGCTTAACTCTATAAACCTTCCTTGATAACCGCCTTTGCACCTAAGGAAGTTGCGGGAGTGCAGCCTCTATGCCCAATTATCTTATTAAATTAAAATAAGTTGTACTCATTTGATTTTACCTTTAGAAAATGAACTTCTCGAAGGCAAAGATTGGGTCCTAATAATGTTTGTTTAGGCAGGATTTAACTTAGTATTTAGTACATAACAGATACTCAATATTATTTTAAATTAATAAATAAAAGAAAGTTAATGAGTAAAGAAATAGTCATTGCATTATTATCATTTTTAAATCTACGACAAATCCTTTAAACGTCTTTGACCATCTTATATACTCCTATAGTTTTAGTTATCAGTGCTACGTAGATAATTAACATTTTTTGATTGTTTTTGCATTTTTGTTTCTTTGTTTAGCCATAATTGTTTCCTTGAGCCCCAGGGCTGTCTTCAAATTGCTTTTTTGTTTTTTGATATTTACATCTGCATATCCTGCTGCTTTCTTAGTATAACATGCAATGATCTGAACTCTTTACCTTTCTCAAAATGTGCCAGGAATCTGCTTTTCTATCTCTGATAACAACTGATATCAATGACATCACATATTCCTAAAAATCTAATGAGTCTTCTTGCGTATTTTTATTTGAGCTTCAAATGAGTCGAGTGATAGAGATAACCAAATATAGTTATCACCAGTATTTTACCATCAACAAAGTCAAATATTAAGAAAATTAAGTCTTCCCACAGTCATGTTGATCACAAATGGTAGATTAGAACTGAGACTCAAACTCAGGTTTATTTAACTTAAAAGGATTATGGTCTTTTTTTTTTTTTTTTTGACCTCTTATTTTAGACTCGTGGGGATTTACCTGACAGGGTTTGCTAACTCATTGGTTAGCACTTTTATTTCATTTTCTTCATCATTCTGTATACCTGGTTGGTTTCCAAATGCCATAGATTTATCTTAGCAACATTTTCTCATCAGTATCTCTCTTTATTTACCCTTACACTTGTCATTCTTTAGTTCATTCATGTTGCTTCTTTTAGTAAGTATTAAAAAAACTTTGTAATTAGTCTCCCTTATGCTAATATCTCTTAAGCTATAGGGCATGGCAATGACTTTTTATCTAATATCTTTATATGGGCTAACTAACCATGAGTCTGGTAGCATACTTGATAGAATTATTGAATTAAATTTTACTATTGAATTTCTTAAAATGAAAATATTTTCCTAGAAATACTAAATAACTGTAGACTATATGTTGAGTAGCAACATGGCAATATTTATCTGCTTAAATAAAAACTTTTTAATTAAAAAACAGTAGCAGATATTGTAATTAAAATATAGATATCATATCACAAAATATATTGATAAAGTAGACATAATCCCACTTATTTAACTTTTCTACTTACCTAAATTTACCTGCTTTTGAAGCTAGTTAAATGTTTATTTGCATTTATATGCAAACATTTACAGACAATATTTACAAAATTTTATTTATTAAATTTTGAGCACATGGGTATTTATTCTTGGCCATTATATACATATCTGTGTTTTTTTAAGCTAAGAAAAAAGAGAAGGAAAGATTTTTGTCTGCAATAGTGAATTAATATTAGTTAATTCTTCTGTATGTTTACTATATTCTAGGAAATGCACCAAAAGTCTAAAAACATTATCTCATTTAATCTTCATCATAATGGTATGAAATAGTTATTTCAATCCTCATTTTACAGATGAGAAAATAGAGGCTTAGTTAGGTTAAATGTCTTACCTAAGATCATTTAGCAACTAAAAGAATGGGATTGAAAGAAATCTGCGTAGCTTCAAAATTCAGTAGAAGATTGTTTGCCGGCCATAGAAGGTAGCAGTAGGACATTGGATTCCAATCACGGGTATCCAGTCTCAGTGGCAGGACCCAGTCTCTAGAAGACTTGCTAGTGAGTCCTGCCTTCCTAAGCTTTGTCAAGATGCCATTGTTAAAGCTAGCTAGAGGCTAAGGCTCATCCATAGCTCTTTACACACTTCTGACTAAGGGTTTGGGGTATAAAATTAGCTACCTGTTCTACTCATCTTCCATTGTTGTATTGTTTATTATCACAACTTAGTAGCTGAAAATGACATATATATATTTATTAGCTCACAGTTCTGTAGGTCAGAAGTATAGACATAGAATATCTGGACTCTCCACTCCCAGTCTCACAAGGTCAAGATCAAGGTGTCTGCAGTATGTGCTTACATCTGGTGGTCAGGGTCCTATTCCAAGCTAATTCACGTGTTAGAGAATTCAGCTGCTTATAATTGTAGGACTGAGGACCCTCTTTCCTTGCTGGTTGTCAAACAGAGCCTGTCTCAGCTGGGAAAGGCCACTTTCAGTCTTTTGTCACGTTTCTTTTCATCTTCAAAGCCAGAAATGGAAACTCTTTCTTATGTTGAATCCTTCTCACCCTTCAAATTTCTTTTGCCAAGAAGAGTTCACATGATTATGTCAGTCCCACCAAATCAACTTGCTTAAGGTCAACTGATTTAGGATCTAATTACATCTGCAAAACCCTATAGCTTTCATCTTATAACACTACCTTGAGACATAAACATTCATTGAGCCTTTGCTATATGCCAGGTTCTGACATAGAGATAAATAATAGATAAAACCATTTTCCTTAAAAAGTTCATAATCTGCAAGAGGACATAAATGGTAAATAATAGTTGGCCCTATTTTTTTATATCATAACAGAGATGTTTGTATGCTCTAGTGAGAGAAAAAGGCAGAGAGTGACCTTGAGCAAAAAGTCCTAATAGACAAGTTGGAGTGCCTGGTGAACTAATTGGGACAGATGTTCCAAGGAGACAAAGGGGGAATGCGGAGCATGGCATGTTAATGAAACTGTAAGGTATTTGGTATGGCAGGTGCATAGGGTTAGGGAGTACTAAAGTGAAAAATTCAACTTGAAAAGTAGGTAGGTAGTACACCAGTGATGCTAAAGTTTACAAATTGCAATGAAGATATAAAAGCTCTAAATACTCCATATGTCACAGCAATTGTCCATCATAAAACAAAAACTACAGGAGATGCAAAATGAAGTGTACAGAAATATTGTACCGTTAAAATATTTAACATGCCATTCTCAGTCCAAGTAAATACAACATTTAGAAACACATACAATATAATGAATATGGTAGATCTTGCATATATATAATGAGATTTATACCTCAATGTAAATAGTGTGCTTCCTTCTCAAACAACATAGAATAGTCAAAAAACTATTTTACATCTTGACACATCATTTTTAATCTGTCGTATTGATATTCTGCACTCTTGATTTATGTACATTTCTTCATCATATGCTCTTAATAATAGCAATCTATTTGACCAGTTTTTAAATGTGTTTTTGTAGCAATGTTTTTCTAGTGAGCACTCTTAATCTGCTATTTGTTTTTCCATGTTTTCTTTTGACTTTTTGCTTATAATATTCTTGGATACATCCTACGTTGGCTATTTTAAATTTTTATTCATTTATGCTGAACTTTCTTTAGATCAGCTATTTAGAAATGTTCCTGAGTATGGGGTATAGCCAGAGCCATAATTCAGGCTTGCCAGAATAACAGGAGGGTTGTGTCAGAACACAGAGTTGTCCTGTCTCTCATCGCAGCCTTTCTCCTTTTTCGGCCTCACTGAAAGACTGCCCTGTGAAGAAATGCTTTTTCCTTTTTTTTCAGTTTAATGTCACATACAGCCCCCACTTATTTCTGCTTTTCAAAACCTCAAGCCAAACTAGGCCCAGAGAAGTTCTCATTCTTAGCCATTCTTTGTACTTGTTCTTCTTGTTCCAATGAGAAATGATTGTTTTTCTTTCCCCTAGGAGTCCCATTTACTGTAGAGAAAGATGCTCTGTGATCTTTGTCTGAGATCTAAAGGATAGGGTTGTGCTTCTGATTCTGGTCTTGGTATTTAATGGTGATTACTGAGGAGATGAGGAAACTTCCTCAATCTTAACCTTTTAAACCATAAATTTAATTTTACTATTTGAATTACTACAGAATTTAATGCAATTTTAAAAACATTTATCGCTAAGTAGTATTCTAATAATTAAATATATTAGGTAATAAAAATCTCTGCTTTTTCTCTTTTAATTGATAGAGATTATTTAGAAGTAAAACTTTGGACTTAAAATATATCTTAATACATTTAGATGTTATGCATAGTAAGTTCATAACTACTTTTAAGTGATAAATACATTTTTGCCTATGTAGTCAACTGAGAATAAACAAATAATACTACATTCTATAGTTTTTAAAATTTTGTTTTAAACAAAACTATTTGAAACTCTCATATTTATGAGTGTCAAATATTTTTCATTGAAAGAAATTGGTATCACAAAAATACGTTAAAAAGCTTTTGCACATTCCAATGTGAGACTGCAAAATATTCATTGCACATAAAAAGAAAGTGACAATAAATAGGGGAAAAATGCTAGTCTGTTAATCTAATCATCTCTAAATCAACATTGTCACATTTATTCTCTTTTTAAATTCTATTTTTATTCTTTACATATTATTTTTAGTTTATTTCTGAGAGGAACTAGGATAAAATAAGTTTTATTCTATCATCTTTAATGAAAAATATGTAAAGCAATATAATGTACAAGCAGATTTTATTTTATCTTACACAGGTGGTGTGTGGAACAGTAGATAGTGCCTATGGAGGATATAGAGAATGATCACCATAAATGTATAGAGACAGAATCTACTGCATTAAAGGTAATGAGTTCTCTGTGAATGGAGTTATTGAAGCACAGTGTAAAAACTTGGTGGGATTGTGTAGAGTAGATTTAATCATGGTAGTTTTTTAAATTAGATTACTTATAAGGTTTCATTTCAGTACTTTAATTCTATTGTTTCATGATTTCTTTTTTGGAAAGCAATTAGACACTGGTATTTTTAGATTCTTAAATGAGTAATTTAAAGTATCAGGTTAGCTATATTTTGATTTTAGTAATTTGAAAAAAAATCACACATCTCTTCTGTAAAATGCTTAATAATAAAAAATGAAACAACCACTGAAAAATGAAGAAACAGGTAGACTTTTTTTAAATTTTAAAAGCTACTGAGATTTAAAGTGATATGTAAATACCGTGCAAATGGCAATTATATATGTGCTAAGCATGTTTCTATATACGTATATAAAATAGCCAATATTAGCCAAATTAGCAAATTAGCAAAACTAATTTGTGGTGCTACAGCAATTTGCTATAGATACATTCAAAGAGTCTTTCTTGGATTATTTAGGACGCCAAACCAAACAAAGGGAAATAGTAAAAGATTTGACACCCCGATTGGAGAGGGAAGGGAAACAAGGCAGACCTACTCATGTTCAAGCTATTCCGGGGACTGCGTTAGAACACGCTATAAGCATTCCCCTGTACTTCAGAATAATGAGTTGCTGGAACAGCAATATCATCACCATGAATTTGCACCTTTAGTGGATAATCATAAGGCTTCATTTTTCTGAATGCCATAATTCACATCTGCCTGCTGCACTGAGAGAGATAACATTATTTTCTTGTTCCTGGAAATAAAATTCTACAGGTAATTTACTGATGTGTTAATTACCGTTTCCAATGATGAGCTAAGGAACACTGTGGTTCCTCAAATTGTTTCTACTCTGAAAAAATATATTTGTATTTGCAAAATACTTTGAAGCATAAAATAATATTAGTCTTGTGGATTGTTGCCAAACATGGCGAACAATATGTTCATATTTATTTTTTTTTTTTGTAAACGATGAGCTATGCCTGAACAGGAAATGCCATAATGGCTGATTTATTTGTGTGTGTAACATTTTCTTCATATTATCAGTAATGAAAACATTTCAGCACCATAGGCGCTTAGCATATAAGATTATGCGTGTGTGCGTGTGTGTGTGTGTGTACGCTGTGCGCGTACATACATTTCTTTTTACACAGACACACTGAACTGCTACAGACCTGAAAAGGAAATAGCACTTCCATTCATTCAAAATTTCAAAAGGTCTTTATTTTAATTGTCTGCTACCTTTAGTCCTCTCACCTGTGTTGCTTGCTGCCATCTGGGCATGCTCTAGCTTTTCATCCTAAATCATTTTTAAGGCTTCTCTGCATTCTTGTCTCCTAATCTACAAATATATGAATCCAATTTATCCTTCAACTTTTATTTCACACTTCCTCTGCGAAATCTGTCCTGATTTCCCAACTGACCCTGATGTCTCATTTTGTGCCTTGCTCAGGGCTCTTATAATTGTGTGCTTTAATCAGGGTTCTGGTTATTAGATTGAAATACCGTAATTGATTTACTTGTATGCTTTTGCTGAGTTGTGGGCTTCTTGAAAGCAAGAGCTTTGCTTTCTTCATCTTCGTATTTCTCCTTTCCTCACACTAAGCTCTACAGCACCATAGTAAAATACCTAGCAAATGTTAAATTACAATAGATGTTTCTTGACTGATCTGTTGACTAAAAATTCTTTCTTACCAATATCATCTCCTTTCTTGGTGTTGTAGACCTTATTCTCATTATTTTATTTCTAATTTGCTGAGTGTTTCCTGATGTCTACTCATTCAAATTTTATCTTCTTTGTACAGATTTCTATCATACTTCTCTTCATTTCTGACAAAGTCACCTTTATGTGTTTATTCCCCCATCTTTACAACCTGGACTGGTTTCATTATTCTCTTCCTGAATATAGTAACCAGAACTACACAAGCCTTACAAGTTCTACTTTGTACTAACTTTTTGTATACCTGCCCGACAAGATGCTCTAAACTAGTTGCACTTTTTTCTTTTCTTTTTTTCCCCCCCTATACTGTTACTTAGAGCTACTTGAGAAAATGCATAATCTACTGAATGCCTCCACATAGAAGTCATTTAGAAAGCTCAACCTCAATATTTATCTCTCAACCCTTCCCACTCACATATATTTAACAAAATGTTATACAGGGTCAATAGGCTGAAAATGACCAATATTATTGAAAGAAATCAAAGACCTAAATGAATGTGATGACATCATGTGTCCATGGACTGGAATACAACATAGTAAAGATGTCTATGTTCCAGAAAATTCTTTATAGGTTTAATGCAATTCTTATCAAAATTTCCATGAAGTTTTCTGTAGACATAGGGAAGCTTATTCAGAAATTTACATCGACTCAGGTCCTGGAATAGCTAAAACAATCTTGACAAAGAATAAATTTCAAGAAATCAATCTTCATCCAACATTAAGGCTTATTATGTAGCTATAGTAATCAAGACAGAGTGATATTGATAAAGAGAGAGACAGATAGATCAATGGAACAGAATAGAACAACAGCAACAACAAAATAGGCCCATACAAATATTAACGGATTTTTGACAAAAATGTAAAAGCAATTCTATAGAGGAAGGACAGCCAAGAATAGTGCTGGAGAAGTTGGATATCCATAGGCAAAAAAGCAAACATTGACTTTTAAAATCTCATACCTTATACAAAAAATAAGTCAAAATGCAGTCTAGACTTAAATGCAAAATGTAAGACTATACAATTTTTAGGAAAAAAATTAATCAAAATATCCAGGATCTAGGGCTAGACAGTGTTCTTAGACTTGTTAAAAAACAAACAACCAAACAACAAACATAGAGTGTAAAAGAAAAAAAAATGACAAATAAGACTTTATCAATATCGAAGTAAAATAAAGTAGTAAATCTTACCTCTTGGAATGTTGATCATTCCTTTTTTTTCTAAGACTTCATAGATCTACCTATATGTGAAGTTATTAAAACTATTATTTTGTCCAATTAAGGATTTAAAAAAGATATTTCAAAACAGCTCCACATGCAAAAGATAAAATAATTTTCAACAGCTGTTAATTGGAGGAATTTCTCACAAACTTTATTATCTGTAGACAGATAAGACTGCTAGTTCTCCACCTTTAACAGATTTGGCTGATGATTTCTACGGTGGTATGCATAGTCATTGTATAAAATGTGCTCAAATGTGTATTTGATTATTTTAGTTAATCTTAAGAATCTGCTAGAATGTGACTCATTTTCTGAAAAGCTTGCAACCAACTATAGGAACTACTATTTCAAATTAGGTTGTATTTTTAGAAGATGACTTATAATATATAACTCTGATTAATAGCACTTAGGTTTTCAAGCCACATAACATTATATTGAAAGAATGAGAAAACCTATAAGAAACCCTCTTATGAGTTTGTAATCCCAGGTCTTATTAAGAAAATCTATTTTTACCTATACAACCACAACATGTAATATGTTATTACTCCATAATGCTTTGTCTTAGTCCTGAAATGGTGCTGGTATTCTGGTTCAATTTTATAGCCCTATGAGATGGTTAATTAATCTAGAAAAATGTGAAAAATATGACACCACAATAGTCTTAAAATAACAGAAAATATAGAGTCTAAATTCTTTTCTTATATTGTTTTCTTTTTAAAAGGAAATGTCCTTAAAAGCTTCCACACTGAAAATAACTCTTCATAAAACTGATGTTGTTTCTCACACTCCATTAAACTCCCTCTTTTATCTTTGAAATTGATGTGAAAGCAAAAATATTTATACTACGTTGACTCCACATTTTAAATTGCTTTTTGAAAAGAAAAATGAAAATAAAAACAAATATGTCTGAGACTCAAGAATACATCTAATTTGTTTTGTAAAAGAATCGTTAAAGCCTTGCATCTCTTTTATATTTTAACTAGCTAGAATTAGGATGACGATCTAGACCATTGTAGACCATTTTGAATACTTAAAAAATATAATTTTTCTCAGATTAAGAAAGAAAAACCTGGTTTGTATCCAGGGCAAAATCCATAGAAAATCTGAAAATAATATCCTTTCCTTTACTCATAAAAAGGTTGAGTCTAAGCTCAGAAATCATGAACATGCAGTCAATAATAATCAACTCCTCCAAACATCTTAGTATGCACACCTAATAGCAACTTCTAGGAACTGTGAAACATCTTTAATTTTCATTTCTTCTCAATATAAATAATGATGAAATAATAAATTATAAAAGGCCAATAGAAAGCAACTTAGATTTTAAAGTGTCAAATGTCACCTTCCATCAAAGGGACACTAAAATTATATATATTTTTTGTTTGTTTTTGCATTTTTGTTTGTTTAGCCATGACTGTTTCCTCAAGTCCCAGGGCTGTATCCAAATGGTCTTTTTTTTTTGATATTTACATCTGCACATCCTGCTACTTTCTTAGTATAACATGCCATGATCTGAACTCTCTATCTTCCTCAAAATGTGCCAGAAATCTCCTTTTCTATCTCTGATAACAACTGACGTCAATGACATCATATCTTCCTAAAAATCCAAGGTCATAATATGTAATTATTACTTATGTTAGTCTAATTATAATATCATATAGAATTTAGTCAACAAAACAAATCATTTCATTCCCCTGGGATTTATATTTTCCTTTCTAGTATTAGTACTGCCTCTAGCTTATAGACCTCCATTAGAAAGAGTGGAGGGGCCATAACGAAAATAAATGCACTACTTCTCTCAGTGAGAAAGTCTTGCCCCTTCCGAACACACTCATTGTCAGACAAACTAAACAATGCTCTTAGTGACATAGTGATTTATAGTCTGTCTCCAAGTCCTTATCTAGTATCAATATATTAATACATCTGCAGTTAGCAGCCAGTTTGGGGTCCACGCTTTGATAATATTGCTACAATGACTTGTTGCCCGCAAACCTACTGGTGGTAAAATATCCAGGAAGCAAACAGCTACGAGAGAACTGCTTACAAGTGTGAGCCTTCTGCTGGAAGAATGAAAACACATCATTACTACTTGTTCTGTAATTTGGCACTCCGTAAAATCAGATGATATCACAGTTTACTGACTGATAGGCTTCACTTCTATGTCTTGGTGCAAAAACCTTATGTGAGGCTTAGATCTTCACTTACTGCTGTGGGAACTTCACAGGAGTAAAGTGCAGCTTATTTAGTTGGTCCATTTAAAGATACCAATTTATGTGGTACATATGGAAAATGTATAATGATTATGCCAAAAAGTGTCTTACTAGCTTATTGCATATGTGGACAACATGCTGAAATCCTCTGTGAGCAGAAACATTTCATTTTTAACTAAACAAAAATA
>NW_011888805.1:6194816-6196787 GCF_000151845.1 Pteropus vampyrus
TTTTTTTTTTGATATTTACATCTGCACATCCTGCTACTTTCTTAGTATAACATGCCATGATCTGAACTCTCTATCTTCCTCAAAATGTGCCAGAAATCTCCTTTTCTATCTCTGATAACAACTGACGTCAATGACATCATATCTTCCTAAAAATCCAAGGTCATAATATGTAATTATTACTTATGTTAGTCTAATTATAATATCATATAGAATTTAGTCAACAAAACAAATCATTTCATTCCCCTGGGATCTATATTTTCCTTTCTAGTATTAGTACTGCCTCTAGCTTATAGACCTCCATTAGAAAGAGTGGAGGGGCCATAACGAAAATAAATGCACTACTTCTCTCAGTGAGAAAGTCTTGCCCCTTCCGAACACACTCATTGTCAGACAAACTAAACAATGCTCTTAGTGACATAGTGATTTATAGTCTGTCTCCAAGTCCTTATCTAGTATCAATATATTAATACATCTGCAGTTAGCAGCCAGTTTGGGGTCCACGCTTTGATAATATTGCTACAATGACTTGTTGCCCGCAAACCTACTGGTGGTAAAATATCCAGGAAGCAAACAGCTACGAGAGAACTGCTTACAAGTGTGAGCCTTCTGCTGGAAGAATGAAAACACATCATTACTACTTGTTCTGTAATTTGGCACTCCGTAAAATCAGATGATATCACAGTTTACTGACTGATAGGCTTCACTTCTATGTCTTGGTGCAAAAACCTTATGTGAGGCTTAGATCTTCACTTACTGCTGTGGGAACTTCACAGGAGTAAAGTGCAGCTTATTTAGTTGGTCCATTTAAAGATACCAATTTATGTGGTACATATGGAAAATGTATAATGATTATGCCAAAAAGTGTCTTACTAGCTTATTGCATATGTGGACAACATGCTGAAATCCTCTGTGAGCAGAAACATTTCATTTTTAACTAAACAAAAATAAAATTTTTCTTCCTGTTATTGGCAGTTTCTAACGTGGCCCAATGGGTTCAGAAGGTACCTAAGCATATGATAATGAAACACAGGCCATAGAATCACATATTGGCAAGTTATTTTATTTTTCCATTTTTACTTGTATATGAATTTTAATATAAATATATGGACATAAAGAACTAAGGCAAGAAGAAATGTTTTAGTAAACGAGTTTCAGGAATTCCACATTATAAAAAATATAAATAAACTTGTTAAGTTGTTCTGCACAATTCCAGCTTTTGCATATTTTAAAACCAAGAAATTTTTTTATTAATGACAACTAAATGGTGTTTGTAGACATTTATTGTATTGTAGATTCCATCCATTGGCTATACTTTTCTAGGCAAGTTCTTATACATGCAAGTACGTATTTGTAATTTTGGTTTTCTGTTATTCCTATAAATATTCTATTAAAATAAAGTAATGCTTTTCTAAAAGTTATCCTGGGCTCACTGAAGGAAGATGTTATTTTTATGCCCTGCCTTGCCTAGTCACAGGATGGAGCTTAATCTCAGTTCTCTCATTTGTAAAACAAAGAGATTGGTCAAATTAACATCTGAGTCTTTCTGTTAAACAATATGTTGTGTGTCTGCCTGGTCCACTGTGCCAGATATTGGGGATGAGAAGATAAAATTAGAAAAAAAAAAAAAAGACATCATTATGAATCTTTTTCAGCCTCTAAAATGGTATAATATCATGATATTTGTTAATGAATCTCTATTAAACTATAGCACAGTTTCTTTATTATCTGTGAAATTAATTAAAAGCATTGCCCAGGATTCATTACTTTTTCTCCTTAATGAAAGTGTTTAACAAAAGGAATACTCTTTATAGGAAGCAGAGATGGGAAAGAATGATTTACCATTACAAAAAAATACATTAACTCATTTTCCTTTTTTCCTTCTTTACAGTTAGTTACTCAATGGAATCAGACAGATTTGATTCAAAATCTCTTTATCTGTTGTGTGACCTTTAAAGGAGAAGTTCTTTAACC
>NW_011888805.1:6197532-6203769 GCF_000151845.1 Pteropus vampyrus
AGTTCATAGTAAATAGTCAGTTCTTGGTGACTTAGAGATATTTTGAAAACGATTTGATGAGAAAGTATAATACAATTTACATCTCAAAAGCTCTAGAAAAATCCTCTAAATTTTACTCTAGAAAAAGCTAGAAATTATTGAATAGAGTGCATGGACTGTGTTGGCATGCTAATTGCATTTTTACAAAAAATTTTACTCTTTTCTTCCATTTTGGAAGAAAGGAAGTTAGATTGTTGCTTTTCAAGGCCTTTTACATTCATTTATAAATATGTATTTACTTAGATATAGGATCAACAATTAATATAATTTTGGTCACATATCTAAAATGTTATGAGTCTAGAAAATAATTCGTTTCACCTGTATTTCCTTCTCCAGAAAAGAAAAAAACAAAAAACACAAAACTGTCTTTCAAATACAGTAACCTTTGGATTAACTGTCTATATTCCTAATACATTCTCTGATGTCATTTTTGTTAACATTAAGTTATAGATATTTTTTAAATCACCCACTGCTATAAATGAAGTCAAAAATCCATTTTGATATTAACTGGATACTGTGTATTCTCCCAATACTCAAAGTGGTAGTGATGAAGTGAATGAAGTGAAGGTCAAAAGGAGCAGAGCTTCTCTGAGAATCATAAGGCATTAGAACCAGGTATACAGCTGAGAACTTGATTACGTCTCAGTTGCAATACGCTGACCAAGTGATCAGTAAGGCTTGCAAGCAGAAGCCGTTAGTTATGCATTTCTGAGATTCACAGGAACACTTTGCTTTTTTGTAAGTGTTTGCCAAATTTCAGTGTTGCCATGACAACCTCTGTATTCATCCTCACGTGTGCACTGGCATCACATCTTGCCAATTGATGGGACCACATAGTCCCTCTGGGTAACTACTTAAATTATCACCTTATAAAACAGTGACAATTATAAAATTTTCAGTTCACTGTGTATTAAGGTATCAGGTGGCTCTGGGCAGAAGCAAAGTGATAATTTTTGTAATTATCTATCTACAACGTCACATGCAATGCCTTTCCACTAAGAGCTATTAAATTCTTAGTGGCGGGTAATCAAAAATAAAAACTTTTCTTTTTTAATTCTCAGAATTTTACTTTAAAAGTATGTGTGGGTCATAATTCAGTTCAATAAAAGATTGAGAGATAGTGTGGGATGGCTTCTGTGACTAACCCTAAAAGGAGAACAATAAAATGTTTTTCCAATCTGGAACATAAGAATTCAGGTTAAAAGATTGGTTAGGAAGAAAAGGAAAGAAGATTAAATGTCTTAAAGTAAAGAAT
The DNA here is from genome assembly GCF_000151845.1 of Pteropus vampyrus. Classification (NCBI taxonomy): domain Eukaryota; kingdom Metazoa; phylum Chordata; class Mammalia; order Chiroptera; family Pteropodidae; genus Pteropus; species Pteropus vampyrus. The sequence goes on from NW_011888805.1 coordinate 6,198,827, forward strand.
GGGGAACATTTTCTTTTTTACTTTTAAATGGTGATCTCTCTTATGTTTTATCTTCCCCTATTCTGCACAGAAAAATAAGGGATAGTAATTCACAGAGATAAAATGATGCTTTGTTACTTTTTTATAATAGCAGTTCCAAAGACCAAAGAGCAAATATTTAATCTGTAACTTTTAAATGGAAAAAACTCAGATATTGGCAATGGTAATACATGGTATATAAAAGTATTTCTTGTGAATATATTTTAATCTGTAGATTAGCTTACTTTAGAATTAGTATTTACTTCCGTTCAATATATAGATACTTTATTAAATTAACTGATAGAATTCTATTTGCCTTAAAAAAAAAAAACTATTAGCTCTAAATGATATGTGAATGTTCACAATATATTAATTATTGACTAAAATATCTCAAATTTGAGAAAGTAATGTATAATTGTTTTAAGTGAGTGATATGCTTGCACATTTTAACCAATTTTAGTGAACCTTATGTAAGTAACAACACATACTTAAAGCTCCATTATCCCACAATATTAAAATGAAAGTAGATCATTTTTGCATAATTAAAGACAACATTATTTTCAACATATAGTGTTTTTTTTTTTTAGCACCATATAACACAGAGAATATTTAATATACATTGGCTGAAAGGATAAACTGGCTTCTCATTTTAACATACTAGATGGCCATTAATAGAGTTACTACAGAAGATTAAATGTCTTAAAGTAAAGAATGGGGAACATATAAATTTAAACTTTCAAACTACTATGAGGATGGTAGTAATAGTAATGACGATGGTAAGAGAAATATTTAAATTTCAGTTAGTAAGGGAAGGTGGCTGGATAGGGGCAGCAGGGAATGTAATCAAGTGAGAGGAATAGAGGAAACAGAAGCTCCTGAAGGGAAAAGGAAAGGACTTTGTTCCTGGCACTGGCTTGGGACTGACCTTGATCAGTTTGGAGAAATGGTTCAAGAGGTTTGGGATGAAAAAATGCAATTTGAGTGAAAGTACAAACAACAAATTATTCTCAAATCTGAGTCAGGAGGGCCCCAGAATAGGGAGAGTTTGGAGACTGCAAAGCACTGTCATTTAAGGGATTAAAGACAGTTGGTTGAGGGCAATGGAGGGTGACTAGAACTAGTTTACTGGAGAATATTTTACAATACAAATGCTTAAGAGAAATTGTCAACAGCATCAAAAATTATCATAGCATGCCAAGGAGATAACAGAGGAACATTTCACAACAGCTCATGTTTGGGCATAGAGTAGGTCAATTTCTACCTCTCTCCATGGAGAACCTTGGAGTCAGAACAAAGAAAACTAAGGAAGAAGGCAGTAAACAAATGCATCAGCAGTCCTTCTTTTCTTCAACATGAGGGAGAAGGTAGGAAAGGATGAAGTTCTAATGACCTAGCTGGAGACCCACTGACTCTTTTGTGGTAAGTTTTGCTTCTGCTAAGTAATGATGAGAGGAAAAACTGACATGTCTTAAAATGAAGTGTTTGGTTTGTTCATTGAACTGCAAGGAACTAAAGATTCCACTCAAGTGGCTTAAAACAATGAAATATATTACATTGAAATTCTAATAAAAATTACAATAGGAATTGATAAAATGATTCTAAAATCATAGGAAAGAAACAGGTTACTGCTACATTCTCAAACCTATAGAAGTAATTATATTTTGCCATGCTCTCCTCCCCAAATCAATTAGGGAAGATGTGTGGATGGCTTCTATACAACTTTCTCTTCTTTTAACTCTCCAAATTTTCCTTTCTTTCCCCAGATGTTTCATATCTATAATTCACGTTTTTTAAACTTTTCTTTGGTTTAAGACACTATTTCAATTTAATAGCTGAGATTTCATGATCTTTGTGCTAGGAGAACTTATTCTGGGAGAGAACTATTTAAAATTTGGATATGAATGGACAGAAGAGAGACAGACAAATGGATCTCTTTGTACCAGGGGAAAAAGGCCAATAGCATATTGAGGGGAAAAAAAAACCTAGAAGCAAGAGGTTCCTTTACCCTGCTATTGCCCAGGTAGCTTAGAATATACCTTGGGGAACATAAATGGGTACCTCAGGCAGCAATGAAATTGAGAACTATTTAGGAGAAAGAAGGAGGTAAGACTATGACACTTTTTTTCTATAATCAAACCAGTATTCAGAAATCAGCATGATCAAATGCAGTGAGTGCAATTCAGGACAGAAAAATAGGGAAGGAGAGAAAGACTCAACAAAGTAGGAAGATGGGAATGAATTGCTTTGCGAAGTTATAGCAAAACACGTAAAGACTGTGGCAGCCCACTTGTTCAACACTATATCACCATTTGAGCATATTTGTAACAGAGCTATTTACTTGTCTAAACTTCTTTTCCAATGACACATTGTTTCATTTTCTCACTGTTTCTTTGTATTTCTCCAAGCTCTGTTTTTGAGACCTGGGGCTCTTCAAGGCTTGGACTTCTAGGTAGTGATTCATTTTTTGGATTGTCTTCACTTTATCCCTCTGATTAAATTTACTGATTCAATATTTCACTATGCCTCCTAAACATTCCCTGTGTCCTATGGTGGTAACGCCCTTTGTATCAACCTGGTATCATCTCTTAAGATGAGTCTCTAAGATATACAATAAGGCATGGTATACATTTATTACTTTACCAAAAAGTCATTTCAGGCTTGATAATAGACTTCTCTGTGAGCCTGGAAGTTCAGGATGGCCTGAACAAGTAAATTTCAGTGGAGAAATTAGAGAAAAATGTTGAAATTTGTGAGCTAAATTTATAAAATTTATTTAGGGAACTTGGTACCCTAAACCAAATTCATAAATTTATTTAAGTTTACCCTTCAATATAATTGTAATGTTGTTTAGATGACATTGATATTGACCAAATATTTTGCATTGATATTGGCATAAAATGAAATATACAAATATCTGTTACTTATCATGAAAAATAGGACTTTTTATTGAACACAAAAAAGATTCAGTATGTATATCTAAATCTCTTTAAAAATAGAACATATGTTTAGGATGTAAGTATAAATAGAATCACTTGAAACCTTTCTTAGTCTCAGTATTCAATGTAGGGATTTTTAAGATGGTAGAAAGGAAAGTAGAAACATCAAAAGAACTCTTAACATATTTTTTCTTAAGACCAGGAAAGCATCAAGTAGGAAAAGATATAAAATTTATAATACCTCTAGAAATGTTTAAAATGCACACATATATTAAATTATTTCTCATTCCAAATCCTATAGTAGGAAGAATTGAAATTGTAGTTGAAGATTTGGGTTTCTGATTCAAGAGTTTGTATACCAGCTCTGCCACTTACAAACTGTGAACTTGGACAAATTACCCAGTACTGGTACAGGGTAGTGCTGGTTAAAGAATGCATCTTTCACTGAGTAAGCATTTGTATTTGAAGAATTAGAAATATTCTTAAAGAGCTATTTCTCTTTCACCATCCAGTCATAGAATCATAATGGAATAGAGCAAAGAAATCGACAAGTGAACTGCCTTGACAAAACATCTTAAATTTCCTTTTGCTTAGAAGGAAAAAGGGATTCTCTCAAATTTCAGGATTGAAGAAGACTGAAATCGCTCACAGGAATTTGCATGTCCTGAGTCTACTTACCACATTTAGGAAACCATAATTTTAGGAGTGGGTAGTGTGATAGGATGCATTGTGATAGTAGTTTTCCTAGAGGTAAAGACTCTAAGGTAATGGATGGAGAAATCTTAGGAAGTGTACAACCTTGAAGGTGTAGTATTCCACTTAACACTGTAGTTTATTACAGACAACTAGCTATATGTTGTCTCTTTTGCATCAGAGATTTTGAAATCCTACTCATCTAAAATCAAGCTCTGAATGGAATTGATTTTGCCTCTTTCCTAGGGATCTCTGATTTTCTTCAGAGATCAGCAATAATATTTGCCTGGACTGATGGCTACTGGCTGAGGAGAATTTGGCATAAGGTCCCGCCCTGGTTTTAGTTGTTTTTGTGCTGGAGAGTCACCTTTCTTTGACTCTCCCAACTTCTCTCTGTATAATATGTCAACCTCAAAGATCCCAGATGTCTGCTCCATTTCACACTCCCACAAAATCACTTAACCTCCACAATAAAATCTACTGAGTTTTATTTTGTTGTTTTCTTTCTTTGATTCACATTTGGTGGTTCCCTTTGTGAAAGATTGAGGTGAGGCCTGATTCATTTTGTAAAAGCACAAAGTAAATGCTAATTAGTACATTCAAGCTGATGTGTGCATAGATCTCTCACTATAAACATGAGAAACAAAGAAAATCTTTGGGAAAGGTTGTGAAGTGGATGAAGGTTGCCTGCTGGGACTTTTGGGCCTGTGAATGTTCTCTATTGCTGTCATAGGAACATACGTGGGACTTTGCCAGTTTGTATTCAAGAACTCAGTTATGCCTTGAGTAGCAGAAATTCTTTGATACTTGACAAAGCATTGATTAATATTGCTGGTTTCCAAGGGATTCAGAACTTTATCTTCTGGTGTACTTTTTCTTTCTCTTCTCCTTCCTCTCTTCCTCTTTCTCCTCCTTCTTCTTCTTCCTCTTTCTCTCCTGTTCCTCCTCTTCCTCCTTCTCAATGAATCCTTCAACAGGAAGTTGGAAGAGTTAGCTAGTAATCACCTAAGCTCTAAATCTCCTTCATAATTTTACTGTAATGGGTGGTGACAAAGTAAATAATCTCTGTTGGCTAAATTTACTTTACTGAAATTAGTTTGAATGTATAAACAAGTACAGTATCACTACTGAACTTAATTTAACATTCTAATTAGATGTCACTACTTCCAAACCTAGAGTAATTGCCTTGTGATTTCAAGGACTTTAAGCATATTTGCCTAAGGAGGATATGACTAATGTTTTTTATTTTCCTTGAAAAAATATTTATAGCTATGATTTAAATAAAATGATGAGGCT
>NW_011888805.1:6203819-6235173 GCF_000151845.1 Pteropus vampyrus
GAAGTGTACAACCTTGAAGGTGTAGTATTCCACTTAACACTGTAGTTTATTACAGACAACTAGCTATATGTTGTCTCTTTTGCATCAGAGATTTTGAAATCCTACTCATCTAAAATCAAGCTCTGAATGGAATTGATTTTGCCTCTTTCCTAGGGATCTCTGATTTTCTTCAGAGATCAGCAATAATATTTGCCTGGACTGATGGCTACTGGCTGAGGAGAATTTGGCATAAGGTCCCGCCCTGGTTTTAGTTGTTTTTGTGCTGGAGAGTCACCTTTCTTTGACTCTCCCAACTTCTCTCTGTATAATATGTCAACCTCAAAGATCCCAGATGTCTGCTCCATTTCACACTCCCACAAAATCACTTAACCTCCACAATAAAATCTACTGAGTTTTATTTTGTTGTTTTCTTTCTTTGATTCACATTTGGTGGTTCCCTTTGTGAAAGATTGAGGTGAGGCCTGATTCATTTTGTAAAAGCACAAAGTAAATGCTAATTAGTACATTCAAGCTGATGTGTGCATAGATCTCTCACTATAAACATGAGAAACAAAGAAAATCTTTGGGAAAGGTTGTGAAGTGGATGAAGGTTGCCTGCTGGGACTTTTGGGCCTGTGAATGTTCTCTATTGCTGTCATAGGAACATACGTGGGACTTTGCCAGTTTGTATTCAAGAACTCAGTTATGCCTTGAGTAGCAGAAATTCTTTGATACTTGACAAAGCATTGATTAATATTGCTGGTTTCCAAGGGATTCAGAACTTTATCTTCTGGTGTACTTTTTCTTTCTCTTCTCCTTCCTCTCTTCCTCTTTCTCCTCCTTCTTCTTCTTCCTCTTTCTCTCCTGTTCCTCCTCTTCCTCCTTCTCAATGAATCCTTCAACAGGAAGTTGGAAGAGTTAGCTAGTAATCACCTAAGCTCTAAATCTGCTTCATAATTTTACTGTAATGGGTGGTGACAAAGTAAATAATCTCTGTTGGCTAAATTTACTTTACTGAAATTAGTTTGAATGTATAAACAAGTACAGTATCACTACTGAACTTAATTTAACATTCTAATTAGATGTCACTACTTCCAAACCTAGAGTAATTGCCTTGTGATTTCAAGGACTTTAAGCATATTTGCCTAAGGAGGATATGACTAATGTTTTTTATTTTCCTTGAAAAAATATTTATAGCTATGATTTAAATAAAATGATGAGGCTCATATAACCTATGTTTAAAAGACCGGAAGGGGTACATGTGTGGTTTCAGTGATCACCGTGTGGATTAACTGTTCTGGGTGACTAAGCTGACATTCCCTTTCTTCAATGAGTCCCATATTTGTTTCTTCTAGAAAGGAAGACCCCTGATAGAGGAACCTACTTTTTTTTGTACCTCTAAGAAGAAAAGCCTTTGGAAATATGGCACTCTGGCTAAACATATTTGCCATTTTTTTCTTACATTATGCCATGAAAATGTCGTTATATTTTCTCACATGAAATAATTTTAAAATATTGTCACAGTTGTAACTAGCTAATGATTATTCTCATCAGAAGACAAGAAGTTCTAAATTCTAATAAAAATAATGACAATTCTACAAGAGATATTTAATTATATTTGTGTGTCTGTATGTATGTATACATTTTAAAAAATAGTTATTGTCCCAAGAGTGAATTCTTTAGTTTACTTGGCCTATCAGTTCTTTTCCCTGAGTTGTTTACTACTATATACCAAAACTAAAAATAATAGTAATAATTTAAAAATTGCCAGAATGGCTCAGTATCATGCAAGTATAAATTATTAAATAATAAATTTATTAAAATAAAAATTTACTATTTGAGCCAGGAAATCTGGTCTTTTGCATTATCATTTTCTGATTTTTCAAACATATATAACCTCACTTGGACTTGTTTCATTTTTCTTTTCATAATATTTCTGTTCTAAATCTCTTATCTGAATGATACCTGCTTAGCAAACTATAACCGGACATCTACACTTGGGTTTCTCATTGGCTAAAATCCAGCATGTCTATGATCTCTGTCTACCATTTTTTTTCTTCTGCAGCATGCTTGCGTATGTGCCACATTAATTCACTAACACATCTCATACCTCTAATATAACTTCTGTTTCTGTTTTATTCCAGTGAGAGGCAATACTATCTAGAGAAGGTGGTATTATTTTTTTACTCTATTTCATCCTCAATCAAGTAACCAGTAAATCTTGTCACCCAAAAAACTGTAGTTCAAAGGCATATGTTCATTTATAAATATAGATAGACAATATGATGGACCATAAAAAAAACTCAATAAATTTGAAAGGATTGAGATCATGCAGGGCATCTTTTCTGATCACTAAGAAACAAAATTAGAAATCAATTAATTTTGATTGATACTCAATTAAATTACAGTAAGATATTTAGAAAAATCCCAAATATTTGGAAATTAAACAACAAACTTCTGAATAACCCATAGGTAAAAGAATAAGTAACATGAGAAATTAAAAATTATTTGAATTGAATGATAAAGAAGATACAACATATCAAATTATGGGATAAGCTAAAGCAGCACATGCAAGTATATTTGTAAATTTTAATACTTATATTAGTAAACCCCATGAAGGGAGATATTATTTACTGAGCATCCAGGTATCTGAAACAAAATAACATAATAAGTATTTAATAAATATTTATTTATAGAATCAATTTCTTTATGTATCACTTCTTCTTTCTGACGTTTCCTAACTATATTATCTTGTATTCAACACTTTCTTGTTTATCTCATATATAAAATTTGTGAAAGTTAGAAACTGCCACACAACTATCTCTCACTTTATATTTCCCAGTAATAAAAAAAAGTTTTTTCTTTTCAAGTATATTTAATTTTCTTAACCTTTATGGAAGTATATTAATCTACTTTCAAATAATTATTAACATAAATTCCTATTTAACATCATTTTCATTTTATCTACATACATTGTATGAGAAGGATATTTAAGACACAGGTAATATAGAGAAGGGTAAAATTTTTGCTAGTTTATCACAAACAGACAACTGAATAAAGATATAAGTTTTAATGATAGAATTATTTTTGCAAAGAATAGTACATTGCATCAGCATAAATTCCATTTTAAATATATTTAAAACCCTAGCTCCTACTGTTTGTGGGATAGTAACACCGCTCCTTTCTTGAAATTTGACATTTATTGTAATTTCTGCCTGTCAATTCTATATAATTTTGTCATCAACTTTCTTTGTATTTTTAGAGCTATAGTCTTACACATATAATGATCTCAATAAATATTAATAGATAGTTACTGATTTGGTTTGATTTCAAAGAGCTCACTCTATACTCAGAACTCCCCACTTCCTACCCCTAGTAATGGGAATACTTTCTGGTTCATTCCAGCAATACCTAGAATAGCACTTTGTTTTACATTTAATAACTTTATTAATTAAAAGAATGTCGATAGCTTTTTCTTAAAAAAAAAAAAAAAGAAACACCCATTTAACGTTTAGTATCACTTCTGATGAACATTTTGCTGAGTTCATCACCTCAGTCTGAAGCTCTAGCTCTACCTAATTTCTAATGAAAATACATGAAGTTTTTCAAAAGTGGTCTTGCTAAAAGAGTCTTGTTTCTCCTTGCTTTGAGAATATTAGTCTCTTAATGTTGAGAAACGTTGACATATGCTACCCAGGACAGTACTTATGGATTAAAGACTCACTTTGACATTTTGACAAATAAACGTTCGTGCTGATTTTTCAAAGCAGCCACAGATGACTGATTATTTCATCAAGCACTTGATCTAAAATGATAAGTGGTGCCAAGCCAAAATTAATCAGCAATTTAAGTGACTGACATGTTACTTAAAGTCTAAGGCTTTACCACACAACTTTATATGCTCAATCATTGGTCTTCAAAAGATAAAGGTTGAAGAGAAAGTAAATGTCACTTACTTGAAATACATTTTATTAGTTTGACACAAATACAATAACTTTAGATAAAGCATTTTCAGAAAAACAAAAAAGGGCAATTTGATTTTAAACTATTGTCAATTATTTGAAAACAGATACTATTTTTTCACAAATTATGTGTTTAAATAATAAAGCATATCAAAAAAAATTAAGAGCAATATAAACCATTATTATAGTTAGATAAATATTTTTTCAACCTTTTATTCTGTTTCGCCACCTTACTCTATCTATATTGGGACATCATTGTCTCAAAAAAATTAGAGACTTATTCTATCTAATATTCTATAAATTATTTTTTGAACTTCTAATTAGCAATTGATTTTCTATATCATTTCTAGGGACTACATGTAACTGATTCTTTACAATGGTATGGTTTATTTTGTCAACTTTGATTCTAGCTTTTTCTTGTTTCAACCATGGTACAATAAATACTTGTGCACATAATAGTACTGTTATTCAGTGCAGTAGGGATTTAAGGTTGGAAAGATAGTTAAATAAAGAAATAAAAGAAATGATATATAGAGATATTAATTTTTAAATGTGAATGTATATGAATACACAACTTTTTTCTACTCTCTATATTAGACCAACACCAATTGTATTTCCCTGCCATTTTCCTTGCATCCACTGTTCTTTTGTATATAGTTTGACTTTTGTAAAATGTTCCATGAATATTTAAACACTTAAAAATATTTAATTTCAGAATAATTCTAGATATTTCTTCCTTATTATTTTTTTTTGAATGTAATTTGACAAATATATTTTAGTGCCTTGATTTTTTCAGGTCTTCTCAAAACTTTCAAAAAATCGTTTTTAACGGAAACAACCATCTCTCTTTCTTTCTGGTGTTATGTTATTTCTGGCGTGTATCATATTTAATGAAATTACATAATTACAATTACAAATTCAATGATATAGCAGGTTTGGGAGCAAACACAATTGACTTGGTAAGCATTAAGTTCATTGGTATGAGCAGGTCTGTCTGAGTGTATTAAAAAGAAGCTGGCTTGTCAGTATGTGGCAAGCCATGGGCATCTGTTCAAGTGGTTTACAAATGAAAAAGAGTGTCAGCTAACCTGGTCTATTAGCTAAGTGGAGGTCAGAAGAGCTTCTGCTGAACATTGTCAGATGCTTTCTCTGTATGACAAAAAGTTGAATTACAGTTTCAAAGAGTTTGATGACAAGATTTTCATAGATGAAATTACTTTTTTTTCTCCAAACTATTTGTGACTCCATCAAAAGTATTTGAGTTTCCATTTCCTACAGATTTATAAATGCTGGGTATTATCAGTCTTGTTATTTAATCACCTCTATGTAATGAATAAAAATTATACCTGTTTAATTTACATTTCTTTGATTTTTAATAAGATTAAAAATATTTGTACATTTTTTTCAGTGAATTGTTAGTTTACATATTTTTCTCATTATTATGTTGTTATATTGGGTTTGTTTATTCATTGGAATATTTTATATATTTCTTTCTTTATGTGAGAGATCAGTTCATGCCTAAACACACTGAATTAATTGGTCTAGGGTGGGATATGAACACTGGGAATTTTTAAAAGCTTCTGAGATTATTCTAATATATAGCCATAGATGAATATCACTGGTTTAGCTTTAGTTTTTACCTTTATGGTTATTATCTTTTATAGTATAGATGTTTCTCTTCTGTTTTTTGTTTGTTTTGTTTTGGTATAAAGATAATGCTGACCTCATAGAAAAAATTAAGGAGTATTTGCTCTACTTCTATTTTCAAAAACAGATTGTAGAGAATAGGTATAATTTCTACCTTAAATATTTGGCAGAATTCAGCAATGAACTCATATGGATCTGGTTAAAGCAAGCATATGAAAAGATGCTTAACATCCTATCTAATTAGACAATTGCAAGTAAAACTGAGATACTATTACATTGATTAAAATGGCAAAAATTTAAAACACTGATGACAGCAAATGCTTGCAAGGATGTGCAGTACAAGAACTCTTACCATTTTTAGTGGAATACTCAGTGGTACAACCACTCTGAAAGATAGTTTGGAAGTTTCTTACAAAGCTAAACATAATCTCATCATAAAATCCAGCAATCATGCTCTTTGGTATTTACGCAAATGAGCTGAAAACTTATGTCCACACGAAACTCTAACTTATGTCCACATGAAACTATAAACAAAATGTTTATAGTACTTTATTCATAATTACTGAAACTTGGAAATAACCAAGGTATCTTTCAGTAGGTGAATGAATAAACTGTGATGCATCCATCTAAGGGATTATTTTTTCAGTGATTAAAACAAAAAAAAAAAAGAGCTGCGAGGAACTTCGAATACATATCACTAAGTGAAAGAAGCCAGTTAGAAAAAGTTACTTAATATACAATTCCAACTATATGAGTGTGGAAAAGGCAAAAATCTAGAGAGAGTAAAAAGATTAGTGGTTGTTAAAGATTAGGGAGAAGGATAAACAAGTGAAACCCAGGAGATTTTTAGGACAGTGAAACTATTCTGTATGATACTGTAGTGATGAATATGTGACATTATGCATTTTTTAAAACCCATAGAGCTTTACAATACAGAGTAAAGACTAATGTAAACTATGGACTTAATTAATAATAATGTATAAATATTGGTTCATACAGTGTAACAAATGTAACATGCTAATGCAAGATGTTAATAATAGGGGAAACTGTGGGAGCCATGGGAGGAAAGGTATATGTGGGGACTATGTACTTTATACTTAATGTTTTTGTAAACCTAAAACTGCTCTAAAAATAAAGTCAATTAATTTTTAAAAGCTCATCTTTATTTTCTCATTGTTGCATTGAATAGCTTTGCTTTCATGAAGATAATTAATTATAGAAATAGCACTGTTATTGGGTTGCTTGAAAAAATATCAGTATGTGATAAGGGGTACAAAACTCTATAGCCAGGTACTTAAAAGAAATGATTGCTCCTCTAATATTACATAAATGACAAAGAGCTGCCAATATGGAAGAGAAGGGGTTATTTTGTTGGTTGGTAGTCTACCTGAGGCTGGATTTTATGGGTAGTCGTAGTTTCTTACAACATTTTATAGTTGATATCAGTCAGATAAGTAATAGAAGCTTCATTTGGCTTCTGCTTCCATTTTATAGAACTAAACTGATTACAAGGACATACAATAACAACAAATGATGATTAATGATACAGATACAAATGACAGCTTTTTTGTTCATTTTAGTTACTAGATGAAAAATGAATTAAGGGTTCATAAATTTACTCAAATTAACCAGGATCTTATTGAATAACCATATCACATCACCATTTCAGAGTCTGATTTATTTTAGGTTATCAGATACATGATAAATGACAAGAATTTTAAGTATTCTTGTCTAAATTCTGTCATATTCTCAGGGAAATGGAACGATGAAATCTCAAATTATATTAGATTTTATGGTAATCATTTGAACTGTAATATAATTCTAATTGGTTTACCAATGAATTTTGCAGGGCTTTTATTTCTAGTTTTTTTGATGATCAATTTTAATTTGGTTTCATGTATTTCATTTCCCCTTTCTTCCTCTGTCTTTCGATATTGTGAAACTTGGTAATAATATATTCATCAGAATTTTATGAACCCTGTAAATGTCCTTTCATGATTCCTTTTTCATTTCTAGAGAGAAAGGCATTCCTAGCCTCACAAGGTTATTTCTTTAAACTTTTTATAAAAGCTAGTAAAATTGGTTTAACTCTTCTGACCCATTCAGCTTTAGTCAGTTTTTTTATTTCACTGTCACAAATAAAAGTGCATCTCAAATTTTTAGTAGCTACCAGAAGTCAAAGTGCCAAATATAAAAAAATTGGACAACAAAAAACTCTGATGTTATATGAAAACAAATCCTATAAAGTATATCATAGTATGATTGCAATTATATTATCCCCATTTTGATAAAAGAGTGAGAAAAGTTTTATTTTGTGACTACCCTGAATTTATACTATGACACCCTCATCCTCCAAATATTTCCACATATTTTCCAAATTTATAATAATAGCTTTTATCAGCTGAGCACTTAATATGAGATACCACAAATCTAAATGCTTTAGTAGGGAAGGATTCTGTTCGATAAAAGAATACTAATGGTTTCAGCATTCAAAACAGTGCTCAAGAAAACTCAGCTATTCTTATTACTCTTCGTAGGCCATTACTTTCTTTCTAAAATGAGATTTCTAAATTTTCTTCCTAAGTTGAGATTTAGTTTATGTACTGTAAATTGCACAAGTGTGCATCTTAAATGTACAATTCAGTGATTCTTGATACATGATTACACTCATACAACCTATGACCAATCAAGATATAGAATATTTTGATCTTCCCCCCAAAAGTTCTTGCTCGTTTTCATCTAGTCTCTCCCACTGAGTAGAGGCAACTTTTATTCTGAACTCTATTAGTTGAGGTAAATTGTGCTTATTCCCAAACTTTATTGAGTGGAATTATATGGTTTATACTCTTGTTTCTGTCTTCTTTCTCTCAGAATGTTTTTGAGTTCATCCATGTTGTTGTGCATATCAGTAGTATGTTTCTTTTGGTTTCTGAATAATAGCCCATTTGTATGAATATATCTCAATTTCTTTATTCATTCATCTGTTGGTGACCATTAATTGTTTTCAGTTTTGGCTAGTTTTAGTTTTCATTTTAGTTCAGATGTAGAACATAATGTTTTTGTATATGTATGTATTCCAAAATGTTTACCACAATAAGTTTAGTTAATATCTATCACCACACTTAGTTACACATCTTTTTTCTTGCGATGAGGACATTGAAGATCTACTATCTTAGCAAATTTCAAATATACAACACAGTATTGTTAACTGTAGTCACCACTATAGTACATTACATCCCCAGGACTTATTTATCTTATAGCTGCAATTTTGTATCTTTAAACCACTTTCATCCATTTTGCCCACCCCTAACCCCTGCAGCAAAAGAATTTTTAATCATTACATATATGTACTTAGCACAAGATAATGTTTAGATAGTAAATATCTCTTGAATAAATAAAGGAAGGAAGGAAGCAGCTCAAACAGAAGTCAAACAAATGTTAAATGTCATAGAGACATTAATTAAATTTGTCGATAGATTAGAAATGATCTTAGCTAGAGCCATTTTGGTGGAGTGATGCTGATGAAAGCCTTATTGCATTAAGTCCAAGAGAAAAAAGTAAATGAAAGTAAACATGATAAAAACATGGTAAAAGTAGATACATTCAGATTTGTATACTGAGCAGGATTAGATTCGGCTATGAATGCCAGGGAAAACGGTGACATATGTATGATAATTAATTTCTCTCTCATTCAATAATTACAAATTTAGTAAGAGCAGATTTTCTGTGGTGTAACTTGATGTCAGTGATGACCTAGATTCCTTAATTTTGACTTTATCTTAATGCTTATAATTCCATACATCCACTATATTTATTTAAAAACTATATTTTTACTCAAATTGTTTCTGGATGTCCTTATTTATGTTTAATTTTTTTGACTCATCAAAATATCTTTGAGTTTATAGAGAATAAATTTTTTTTTAAGATAGAGAAAACTTTAACATGTTGACAGTCTATACAGAGTAAGCCAGGAGACACTGTGATGTAGAAATCACAGAGAAAGCATGAATAATTGAAGGGTCAATTCTCTGAGGAGATAAGATGGGATTAATAGATCTGCTTGATGCATTATCTTTAAATGCAAGAAATAACAATTTTCCTTTGAAACCACTGAGAAAAGAAGTAAATATATACAATATTTTTATAGGTGTGAGATTTAAAACTAATAGTACTCCATTAAGTCTCAATTTTCACTGTGGATTTGTAGGTAAGTTTATTTTCTGGGATAAGATGATTTGTTACTGCTGTGGATGGCAAAGGAAGCCTACTAGGCATATTTTTAAAAATGTTCTTAGCAATATTAATGGCCCAGTTTAAGTGGAGGTCATAAATTTGTAGTGATATCAACTTGGTCACAATCAGTTTCTGCAGTAATATCCTGCCGTTTGGTTATAGGAGAAGAAAAGATGGTCTGACTGAATAATCTGGGCAGATCAACAAGATACAAGGACAGGGGCATGACAATGCAGAGAGAAGATGTCTTAAAAGCCATAAAGCATGTGGCAGTATAACAAAAAAGAAAAGTCATGGAGAAAGTCAATGTCAGATTGAGAGAAAAAGCAGTCACAGGGAGACTGATGTTAATAATGAGTTTCTAAAGGGATAGGAGATTGTGGCCATAAACTAGCTTTTTGATATTAAAAGTTTATCTGTGGGTGGCTGAAGTGTAGCAGAAGTATGGGTTATTAAAGTCTAAGAACTGAAGAAGTTTTTTGGGGAGGTGTCTGATCAGTCATTCATATGAATAAATTTAGTTTCTACATCCTCAAAAAATGAAAAGGAGTGACTGTGAGTTTTACAAATAACCTAAATGGG
The DNA here is from genome assembly GCF_000151845.1 of Pteropus vampyrus. NCBI lineage: Eukaryota > Metazoa > Chordata > Mammalia > Chiroptera > Pteropodidae > Pteropus > Pteropus vampyrus. Next base: position 6,214,223 of record NW_011888805.1, read on the forward strand.
GAGGAGAAATGGTATATAATTGGAGCTCATGGCAAAGCAGCAACAAACTCGCCAAACCTCTTTCCATGCAGGAGCTAGTAACTTTATATATAATCAATTTTGATTCAAACTGTGAGTTATTTTGATTCACGGTAATTTCTTAATATTACTTAACTTGTAAGCTTTGTATTTATTTAAATTATATTTCATATTTTCACATACTCATTCCTCTTGGTCCTCTTTCCACTACCTTGTTTTTTTGCCTGTTTTAACTAACTTGCCTCTCATTTAACTTTGTCTGGTTTCTTGCATGAAGCTTAGTACCATCTCTCTAATTCCAGCCATTCTTAATTTTCTCTTGGACTAGTCTAATAGACTTCTAACCAGTCTACCAGTAGAATCCTAACTAGTCCACTCCAAGCCTAGTCTTGTCCTCATCTACTGCTCATTATTCTCATTTTTTTCTTAGTAAAGCTCTGAGCATGGCGTTCTCTCGTTTTAAAAAAAATGTGTCATGGTGTGCCAAGCTATAGTAAGTGAAGTCCACACTCTTTAACTTGGTATTCAATCCCTCAATATTTTTCTTACCATGTGCCCCAAATTTTCAAGTATTCTTCTCACTATTTCTTTCTGCAGACTCAATAGCATTGGTTCCCAAATGTAACCAATGATCAGAATTCTAGGTTTGAGAGTAGAACCCAAATCAGAAATGTTTTTACAAAAAAGATACTTGGGTGATTCTGATATTCAATATATTTGAGAACTACTCTCTTAAATGTTCAATATGAAACAGACCTCTTACACATACTCTTATGGGATCCATTTCACTTAGAGTATCCTCATCCACTTCTAGCTAATGAATTCCAATCAAATCTTTTAAAATCTAGCCCTCGATTTGCCTCATACTGAAGTTCCAGGTATTATGCCAAGAATTTTACTTATAATCTTTTATTTAATCTTCAAATACATCTCTAAGACATAATAGATGCTGAGAAAACTGTCCATGATAATGCACTCCTAGCAGTCACAATGCCAGGATATGAACCCAAACTATCAAGTCTAAGCTCTTAGTAAATGAAAAGGATATTTTATTGAGATATACAAAATCAATAATGCAAACCCAATGCATTGATTTTGTACTAGTTTTCTTGCAACATGATTTTTCTGATCTTTTATACTAGTAATTCTTTGTTGAAATTTGTATCTGTGATAGTCAATTAAGTTTTAGGTGCGTTTTATTTTAGATTGGCTATTCTGTCACTAAAATCTGCAATGAGGAAAGAGTTACTAATAATTTTTCAATCTATGTTGTGATTAATTTGATTTACCAAACATCGATGTCCTCATAGGTGTCTAAAGTCATCCCAAATAGCAAAATCTTGTTTTAAATAATACTTTACAATAAATATCAGGGGCACAGGAAGAAGGGTGCCGGAGAAGGAAGGTGGGCCTAGAAGATGGGCAATACAGTTTCTCAATTTATAAGGTATAAGGGTAAATGAAAATAATTTTTATTCATTTATAAAAGGAAAAGAGACAATTTCCCCCTCACCTTTTTCCTTAGAACGTTTTCTTGGACACATTGAAACGGAGTCTTTGCTTGACTTTGGGAACAGAGGCTGGCCTCTCTAGGGATTAAGCCCAGTCTCCATTTACCCTAAGTAGCATCTTTTGGGATATGCACTCAGTTCATGAGTTCATCTTGTTTAGGTAAAGGCATTTATTTTCCTATAGTCGTAAAAATTCTTAGACATCTATAAATTCTCGTTGGAAAGCACAAAGCTAATTTTCCAGCACCATGTTGGAAATAAATGTCTAGTCATGCCATGTTTTCTTAAAATTTGTTTTCATATTTATAGTAAGCATTGCTTTTTTTCTGAACTTCTGAATGAAGCAAACATATATTTCTGGAAAGCAATGATAACATCTCTTACACATCTTCCTTGTTGTTGTTTATTATGTCTACTTTTTACACAGCATTTCTCTATTATATTATTCTCAAGATGAGCTAATGAGGTACATAGAGATGGTACTTTCTTAGTACAAATGCTGGAACTAATACACAGAGTTGGCCAAGCATGTGTCTGAGTAGGATGTGTATAGGGAGGAAGACTGAGTCGATAACATAGCTCTCCTGGTGTTCTGCCCATTAGTCTTTCTGTTTTCACTGTCAGCTTTGATGAATAGATATTTTGAACATGACTGAATCCCCAGAAGAACCACTGTTTCCCCTGCGAACTACAGCAGAAGCAAGCAGGCGGACTGGCTTCTACATGCCTCACTGTCAAGGTCTTATACCACTCTGCAAAGAAAGTGAATTAAAGTAATCAGGAAACAAAGATGTAACACTGTGAAAGCATCTTGAAAATTAATATTCAAAGTAATGTATGACTGTATTATAATGATTATCAGTCATTATATCTTCATAGAAAATGCCAAAAAAACTTCATCTAGATTGAAATGAGAAAATATTAGGCTAAAAGAACTAGAATAAAATAATATTTTTATTTTATATATCAAATCAGGATTTATCTGACTAATAACATTTAAGTCTTCATATGCATTTTGCAATTTTCTGAGTAGTGCACTGCTATTTTAGGAATTCTATGAATTATATGAAATAAATGAGTTTGCTGATACCTGCATAGCAGCCAGCAATAGATCATTTTTGCTAGTTAAATCTACTTAGTGATAATGTGAGGAAAAAATCAGACCTTTGAAAATTGCAATAAGAATTCAAATGCTGATTTCGTTAGAACACAGAATAAGTGTCTTGTTTTGAAGTGTTGTATATAATTAAAAGTCTTTTAATGAAAAGAAAAACACAGTGTGTATTGATCTTTTTCCTTTGCATGTTCCCTCCTTTCCTCCTGTGAATTCTTATAGCATTGTGTGTAATCTTGAGATACTTGTAACAAATTACATTACTCTACAGTCATTTATAGCTTTTTCTAAACCCTTGCTGAGTACAAGTACATTTATTTTTCAGGTTGGGCACATGACTTCTCTCTGTAACAACAATTCAGTGTCTAGTTAAAACATTTTTGAATATTGAATAAATTATTCAAAATCGTGATTAATAAAATCTATTCCAAAATTCCTTTCTTCAGATCCTTGATTTCTTAGGATTTTTTAGGAAGAAAAGAGAAATCTGCCAGCACATTGGTATAAGTATTGCAGAACTGTAGAATAGAATCTACAGTCAAACATTGCTACTTAATAACCTTCTATAGGATGGATACAGCATGCTAACCAGTTTTCCTTGCTTTTCTAAAATGTTTCTTTTACTTTCTAAAGCTTAGATATAGTTAGTAAAGTTTTTTCTTTTGAATCTTCTATATAGCTTTTCAAATATATTTTGCGAGCCATTATTAGAGTTTATCAGAGCTGTGTGATAAAGTATGGGTGGAGATAGGATTTAAGGATGGCTACCTGATGGACCAGAGAATTATAGAAATAGAGTTCTTCATAAAGAAATTCATGACTGTGCAACCAGAAGCACAAAGCTTGTGGTAGATAATATTCTATTGCATTTTATTTCTTTGAAATTCTACTATTTTATCAATAAGTAATTTTTTCAAGATGTCAAGGATATCTGTCTTAAAAATCTTTATCAAAATGTATATATACTCATTAATTGTTTACCAACTGATAAGCAAAGATAAGTTTAAATGCTATAGAAATAAGCTTTGAAAGTCTAGCACTGGCAAAACAAATGTTTCTCAAAGTGGGGATTAGAATAGGGTTAATAAGGAATCTCTTAGATCTCCATAGCAGATATAGCAAGAGGTGAAAGACCAAGTTCATTTACTTTGCAACTTTACTACAGGTCATTCCTGGAGAAAGGTAGACATTTCATTAACCACTGGCTTCCCTGTCTTAGTATATTTATTTTATGTTCAGTACTTGAGAAGAGACTGTAACTTATAATGACACTGAAGCTGCTTTTTCTTCTCTCATGGAGTGGTGTTAACAATAGCTCATTTCTTTAGCAATCACTCTCGGTGGCAAGGCAAGGACACCTCCCATTTTGATGCTGTCTGGAAATGTTCTCCAAATTAATTTGAAGACTCTGCTCACACATGTCGCTAGAAGTATTATATCCGCTGCATGGATATGAAGAGATAATATCAAGTGATGAATATGTATCTAAAAATACAGGCAAAAAAGTAAGATTGACATTTTATTATAGTAGAATCTATTGAATCAAATTTACATTTGTGAAAAGATCCTAAATGGTCTTTGAAAAAATCATAGCAAAAGAGGTTTTCAACTATAACAGAAGTCATTTAGTATCTGGAAAGGTCAGAAATATCAACCGAGGTCAAAAAAAGTGAGAGAATTTATCTTTTACTTTTCATGTAAACAGTGATTGGCCCATCAGGTACTCAGAAGAAAGCTGTGTTTTTTATGGCTCTTAGATTAGTTGATAATATCTGCGGTGGTATTTATTTCCTTGTTTGCTGAAATAGACTGGACAAAACATCTCTGTTTAATGCTGCAAAATGCTAAGTCTTTTTTATATGTAACAATGAATAATTTTGGTTGGGTTCATGAACAGGAATATAAAAAAATTATAATGATGTATGGGTTTGTACTGGGGGGGAGGAGAGGTTCAGAGAAGGGCCCCTCTGAAGAGATAGATCATGTTTAAGGCTGAGATCTAAAGTATAATTTATTAAATTAAGAGTCAAGAAAAGAGCATTCTCTGCAAAGACCCCGAGGTAGGAAATTTGATGGCACTTTTGATGAACTTAGATAAACTTACTCTGACTCAATCAAGGGTAATAGGAAATTAGTGTAAAATTAAGCTAGCATATAAGCAATGGTCAGATACCATAGGACACTTAAAGTTTTGGAGGAATCATGAATTCAATCAAATATAATAATATCGTGTACATTTAATGTTTATTTCTTCTTTACATTGTCCTTGGACACATATTAATAAACTCAGTAAGGAAAGGTAGACATGCAAGTGAGCAAGAAAAGTATTGTCGCCCTGCAAGGCTCCCACTGACCTTCTTTCGTTTTGGTGGAAGCACAATGACCACACGTTTTACTCTGAAGTTTTCTTTCTTTTTTGCTCAATTTAGTTCAATTTTTAAATATGAGAAACAAATTTTACTGTCTCATTTTTAGTTAACCTAAACCAGAGGTTCCTGTGGGTTGGTTGGATAAATATGACAAAGGTTTTTGTTATATGTGTTTAATTATAAGCATGGCTGTATGTTTTTATCAGCAATATGGGAAACCATTTATGTGTGGCTTACTAACTTACCAGATGTGTATAGCTGTTGAGGAACCCCTGGAAGAACATGGAACTCAGAACAGCAAACCTGACTCCTCGTCCTTCTTTATCATTGTGCTCTTGTTAGCCTCATGTTTAATCTACCAAGAGTAAACCAGAATCTCAACAGAATACTGATGGGAAAGCAGAGGAAAGTAGAACTTATTAAGACTGGACCTAGAAAATGAATGGCTCTTCCTTGAGTGAGGTGGCTAGTAGGAATCTAAGGGGCCATTAATGAATAGGAGCAGAAATTAATAGCATCTTGGTCTATTAACAGTAGCTAAAATGTAAAAAGTCTGTATGATGGGTGAGATATAGTAGACAAATTTCTCAAGGAGGCACCACTTAAAATTATGTAGGTGAGGACTTTATGATTTTGTGAAAATCATTTGGATAATGGAGAACAGAATTCTCCCCTAAAGAGAAGCTGTGTCAAAGTTTAGACAGATTAACAAATAAATTTAGAATCAGCCAAGACTCCAAATCCAGTGGGGAAATGGAAAGGTAGTGAGAAGCTAAGGCAGATAGCTCAGTAAAAATACTAGGAACATGATCAAGTTGCAATCTCTTGCTGGTTTCTTCATTAATCAATAAATTAAACATTTGATACATGTTCAAAAAGTGTAGCAATAACAACACAACAACAAAAAAGCTGTTACTACCACTGTTATTGTTACTAAAGCTGTTACCAGATCCATTTTTATGCTAAGTACATTGCAATAATTACCTCTCTCACAATAGAGCTATGTGGTGATAAGTAATTAGTTACCCAATATTCATGGGAAGGAAAAAATCCAAAGTACATTTTAAAAAATGTCCCTTATTATCTCATTGAAACAAAATACACATATTTTAACTATGTCTTATGTGTCTTTTGTACTTAACAGGGCCCAAAGAAAAAACAAAAACAAATCAAAATTTTTAGAATTTACCTGTATTTCTATGTTTCATAAATAGTAACTCCTAGAAAAGATCTTACGAACCTCAAATCTTGAATTAACCTGGAGAAAAGACCATTACTATGAGTTAAAGACCCTGCATCTTTAATTCCAAAGATAGAAGTGTCACATAGTTTCAAAAAATTCATTTCTTACAAACTAGGCACTAGACATAGCAGACTTCTTTGTATTATAATGGGGGATTAACAACAGTGATTACATATTTATGAAGGGGGTTAGAATACAAATGAGGAAAATCTAAACAATTTTTTGGTAGTCATGAATATCTCAGTACCAGTACATTAGTCGTCAAAAAAGGAATTCCCCACATTTATAATTTATTTAAAACAATTACTCAGTTTATTCATAAAGGGTATGTAAGGGAAATGGAATTATTCACAAAAATGGAAGAGGCAATCTGAATCCAATGAACTGAATAAATTGCCGGTACCTGAATCCATGACTAGGCTATCTCTCATTTATGGCTTCTATTTTCCTTGGCCTCTCTTCTTGTTCCAGCAAAGTGTAGCTTTGAAATTATAATTGCAAATGAAGCTAATAATAACATGTTTTGCTGAAGCTGTTTCTAGCAAAGTGTAAAATCCCACATTGATCTACCCTGTATGAATCAGTGAAAGCCAAAAATAATCAATATGACCTGAAAGATAACTAGATTTCTCTTTAAATTTGCATATTGCTATGGAAAGAGAGTCAAAATAATTTTTACATGTTTTCTGGTTGGGCAAATATACTGCAAGACTTTTTGCTTGAATGATACAGCAACAATAGCAACAGTGCATATCTTAATTCTGGTTTGAATCGTGGGCTTCGTGCTCTTTTTGGATATAATGGAATGCTTTAATTATTAGGGGAGATTTCATAAATATATTCAGTAATGACTTGTGGACAGTTAAAATGATCTATTAAAAAACATCTAATTGTTTTCTAAATTATCTAAGTACCCTAAACATAGGTGGGTGGGCTTATATATTTATTGAGAAATAAATATTTGTCAAAATTAAGAAAACTATACATAAAATTAGGATTATTTGTTTCTTTAATTAATTAAATTATTTATATTTATTCATTTATTTATTTGGTGATGGCAAAAAAAGCTAAAAAACCAAAAGTGGATTAATCAGGGCATGAAGATTCTGGTACATTTTATAACATAAAAATAGAATTTTGTTTAATTTACCAGTGTCCATGAAAATTATGTAGTTTAACACTGGAAGAGATGATTTATTTTCTGACCAAAATAGACTCATTCTAATAACAAAGTTAACTCTCTGTGGAAGCTTCTTTACCTCATATTCAGTTAAATTCATTTAATTATTACAGCAAGCACTCCTTAAGATAATAATAAATTTTTATATTTATATAGCACATGAGTCAACATATATATGTCCTCCTTAAATTTTGACATTTTCACGAACAATTGGCATAGAAAGACCCTTTATCATTTTTCGTTTTAAAGAAATAGCTCTTTCCCTGTCATTGCTTATTTCCAATTTTTAGTCCTCAAACATAAGCCTGAATATGACCTGTGTTCCTTTTCTTGTCCATTTATCCTCTCTCCATTCAATATGTAACCCAGAAGATACATGAATAAATGATTGATTAATTAGGAAAGAGCTTCACTCAAACAATAATTTTTGCCTTTTAACATACTAGTTATGGTGTGATTGCCTTTTGTAATACCTCTTTAAGTGATGTTACATTCTTAGTTCAGTTATTTGCATTTAATGTTTCTTTTCTTGTCTCTAGGATTTAATGTCATTATCACAATGTATAATTTGTTAATGACTACATGCTTCAGTCATATATACAAAGTTACTTTATCCATATTTCTTTTATATTAGCATACTTGATAATTTAAATTTATACTTTTATCTTTCATATAAACTTTTAAATTTATGCTTTAAAATTCTACCAGAAGCAGATATTGTTATATTAATATTATACAAATTAAACTGTTTTAATGCTAATGGAATTCATGCATGAATTATACATCATTTAGAAAACATAAGACATACAAAATAAGCCTGAGAAAAATTAAATGATTAAAATTAACATTAGAAAATATAATTTGAAAATAATTGAGTTTTCTAGACTTAAAAATGTAATTACTCCTTGAATATTTTTATTAATCTGAATTGTTTATATAATCAACTAAAAATGTCTCTTTTCGGTTTTATCTGTAGCAGCTACCCATACCACACCCCTAGCCCTATGACAGGCAGCTGTGCACATGTTTCCGAAGCAGCTTACACACTGTTTGCAGAAAACATACTGGGCAATAGGAACCCTGTCCTTCAAATATTGAAGATCTGTATCCTGATTTTTGACTAGTGCTTTTAATTAGAGAGGTACAGACATAGAAGTGGGCAGCTATTGAATTTCCAATTGTTAAAAACCCCTCCTCCAACTGAAGTAACATCTAGAGGATTTAAAGGGCTGATGCCCTTAATACTTCATTTTTTTTTCTTTTGGGAGAGAGACATTAAAGACTAGAACTTTCAAAAGCAAATGCATATACAAGGGAATATAGAAAGTCACTGTAAATGCCCAGGAAAAGTACGGGCTCAGAAGAGATGTGAGAAGATCTTAAGTTTTTACACCTCAGGCTGATGCTCAGCATGGAGACAGCAAACATAAATAAACAAAACAAAACAAAAACAGAAAATAAAAAATAAAAGGCAGCAAACACCGAGAAAGGGGAAAATGCTGATTTCCAGAATTACCACATTATTATATTCAGATGTCTGGTTTTCACCAAAAAAATAAAAAATAAAAATAAAAAATAAAAAATCACAAGGTATAAAGCAAAACAGGAACGTATGACTCGTTTAAAGGAAAAAGCTAAATCAACACAAACCAACCCTGAGAAAGACCAGATGGCAGACCTACTAACTAAGACTTTAAAACATCATCTATCTTAATCTGATCAAAGAACTAAAGGAAGATGTGAGAGTCAAGAAAATAATGTGTGAACAAAATGAAAATATCAATAGAAAACCCGAAAAGAAACCAAAAAGAAATTCTAAAGCTGAAAATTACAATAACTGAAATAAAAATTCCACTAGTGGAATTTAGAGGCAGATTTGAGCAGATAGAAGAAAGAATCATCAAATCTGAAGAAAGGGCAATTGAAATTATTGAGTGAGCGATAATAAGAAAAATAATTGAAGAAAAGTGAACAAAATCCAAGAGAACTATGGGACATTACCAAGTGGACCAACTTACTCATAATGGGAATCCCAGAAGGAAAAGAGACAGAGAAAGAATCAGGAAAATTATTTGAATAATGGCCCACAACTTCCCAAATTTGATGAAAGACACAAATTTAAGAACCCTGAATCTCAATACACTTTAAGTACAATGAAATCAGAGATTCACAGTGAGACATATTACAACAGGTCCTCAAATAACGCCTTTTAGTTCAACATTGTTTCATTATAATGATGCCCATAGAAACTTAACTCTTTTATATCACTTAACCTTTGGAAAAATTGATTTCGTCATACATTGTTTTGCTGAAAGTCGCAGTATTTATTTATAATGTTAAGAGAGGACTGACTGCATAATCAAACTGTGAAAGACCAAAACAAAGAAAGAATCTAGAAAGCAGCAACAGAGAAGTGCTTCATCACATACAAGGGATTCTTGGTAAGAAATCAACAGATTTATCATCAGAATGTTTGGGAGCCAGAAGATAATGGGCTGATATATTCAAAGTGCTAAAAGAAAAATAAAATCCCTATCAACTAAGAATTCTATATCTAGCAAAAAAGTCCTTAAAAAGTAAGGAGAAAAGAAGACAGTCCTAGATAACCCAAAGCTGAGGGAGTTTATTACCATGAGGTCTGTTCTTCAAGGAATCCTAAAGAGAATCCTTTAGGTTGAAATAAAAAACACTGGACAGTACCTCAAAGTCATTTCAATAAATAAAGATCTCAGCACTCCACTTTTTTTTTCTATGTGACTTAAAAGACTAATACATTTTTGAAAACCAGTAATTATTAGTGTAAAAGGTAATATTGTAACTCCACATTTTGTAACTCCACATGTGATTTCTACATAATTTAAGAGACTAATGCATTAAAAACATTTATAAGTTTAAGTTTTAAGGCAAAATGTACAAAGATGTAATTTTTTATATCAGTAACTGAAGGGGATGGAGACAGAGCTGTAAATGACTAGAGGTTTTATGTTATTGAAGTTTAACTGCTATAAATTGAGGTAGCAATATCTACTTGATATAGTTAATGAGGATCAAAGGAGATTTTGCATGTAGGGCTCTAGCGCATGGCTAGCATGTGGTAAGTGTTAAATTAATGGTACTTATTCATTAATTTTAAAACTGAATATTTTTATTGATGCCATACTTATTCTTATATTTCATAACATTTCATTAAATAATTTTTATTTTTTAAAGCTTTTACTTTAATGTTTTAAGTTTGTATGACATCTAATTGGAAAAAACTAAGGGGAATACTACTGTCAAGATATGTTACAGAATCTGGGACTCTGCTATGCTCAGAAATGACACCTACACATGTACTGAGCAAGAGCTGAACTTAAGGGCAAAGACGGCTTTTGGTAACTTTCCTGAAAGGTCTATGCAGAGCATGCTGTTGGATATCTTATCCCTGCCTGAGTTGTTAAGCCTCTCTGTGATTATTTAATGAGCTTGATTTGCTAGATGTTTCTCTGCATGACAAGGATTAATTTAGAAAGCTGATAAACATCACATATAGAGCCTATTTATTTTGGAAAAAAGAGGAAATTTTTGAAGTGAACTGATTGCAAATGTACTAATTCGAATTAGTGTTTGCTTCACTTAAAGTCTTATTTTTAAAATCATTAAATGTAAATAGTGAATGAATGTTAAGGCTCATATTTGGAGAATAATGAAATAGATGAATTCAGGTTTGGAGAGTCTTTTCAGTTTTGAACAATTTTTTTCCAGAAATTTAATTTTTGTAAATGTTAATAATAAAAATAAAGTCTAAAATTTAGCATTAAAGAATAATCTAATAATGATTCTTTTATTAACTAAAGCATTAAAGTCCAACCTACTATAGAAATGAAACAGAATATTATTTATTTGAAAGAAATAGTATCTTTTATGGCACTCTATTATAAAGTACTAAGGTGGTATATAAGTAGCTTAAGCAAAGTAACACAGTAACTACCGACATTCAATTGAATGTCATCTGCCTTACCATAATGTGTATTACTTAAATTTTTCTTCTTTACAATATCAGTCTAAAATTTATAATTAATGCAATAAATCACAAGGGTTATAAAATTCAGAAGGGCTTCTTTGATGATTTTTTGCAGGCTTTTTTTTTTTTTACAAGAGTTTTAGTGACATCGCATTACACTTTGAGAAATTTATTCTGGTTAGCTGGCTTTCTCTCACTACATATTTTTTTCCAAACAATAATGGAATTAAAGATTAAGCAATTTTTCTGCTTTTAAGTTAAGGTTGTTTCCTTTCTTGAATCACCTTCTCATTCACATTAACAATTTCATTTTTTTTTCTTTTCAAATGACACACAGTGTATATGTGCTCTTAAAAATGTATCTGGCAACTAATCTTTGCACAGGCTATTCTTTTCTCTATTGTTACATTTCACTATTAAAATCTCAATTTCTCTTGAATGGTTGATTATCTCAAAGAGAGTTCTTGGCTTTGTTTTAGAGCAGAGGTGAGTAAACAATACTCTGAGGGCCAAAGCCAGCCCACTGCCCTTTTTCATGCAGATGTGGGCTAAGAATGATTTTTATAGTCTTAAATGGTTGAAAAAAATTAAAGGATAATGTTTAACAAAAAGTGAAAATAACATGAAACTCAAATTTTTATATCTATAAATAAAATTTTGAATTTACATATGATGTATTATTGAATCGTACACTTGAAACATATAATTTTATTAACCAATGTTACCCCCAATTAATTTAAGAAAACAAAAAATTAATATTTGGGGAAATTTTTTTCTTTCTTTCTGTTTAAGTACCACATAATGGCCTTGATTTTGCATCTTATACAGAAAAGGCTAAATACTTAATACCTAGCCCTTCACAGAAAAACTTTGTTGATCCTTGTTTTAGAGAAAAATAATTACAATTTTTATGAAATATAACTTTTTATATCAGTTATTTTAATGAATAAATGGCTGCATAAAATATGCATTCCAAAAACAGGAATGAGATTAATTTTAAAGCAAGTCCACAGGATCTTATACATCTAGAAAACTATTGTACTTTCATGTAATCTTCTTGAGAGAGTAGGTATTCTATAAAGTTTCACAACATAGAACTGTTTTCTAGAGACAATTTATTACATATCAAGAAATGAGACTCATTAACTTATAACCACAGATTTGTTCTCTATTTCTGAAAAATGTTTACTTTATTGATTTTTTCTATCTTCTTCATTTCCTAATTTCTTCTTCCTTCTCTCTCCTGCAGTTTGAGCTACATGCTCTCTATTCTTCTATTTCCATTATAGTATCCTCTATATCTGCCATTCATACTTCTTTATCTTATTTTATTTTTTAAATTAAAAATTATTGAGGTGACATTGGTTAATAAAATCAAATAAGTTTTAAGTGTACAAGTCAACCATTTGTTGTATATATATATTGCATTGTGTGTTCACCATACTTCTTTATTAATGTGTCATTCACAGGCATTGAAATGAATTTTCTAAAATACACATAATTTAAAAAACAAAATTAAAAAAATAAAATACACATTCTTCTGCAGTGTCTCTTAACCAGCCCAACTGCAGCATCCCATCAAGACTCTTTATGCTACCTTTCTAGGCTAATTTCACACTATTCTCTGATATAAACCAGTTATACTGAAAAGCCTGCAACTCTAGACAGTGCCATGTTTCCTTTTGTCTTATACTTGGAATAAACCATTTTTTTTTCTGACTAGGAGACGAAGATTGCCCTGTAGAGATTTACTCCGTCCTTTCTGACTTTGCACAAGGACCAGCTCTGAGATATTTTACTCTTCACCTCTACTAAGGCTGATCTTGGGCGTTTACAATGCTGTATAGCTAAATTGCTCATCTGTCTGCCTTTTCAGTAATGTGAAAGTTCTTAGGAAACATGGCTGTAATCTATCTTTCTCTGTAGCCTCATTCGCAAGCAGTTTACCTTGTCTGTTGTGTGAATCAAATGCAAACATTTTTTTGAAAGGTTTTTAATTACTCACAGAGAGTGGGTCTCTGCAACATGTAGAATTGAGTACTTTGTAGGAAAATGCATCTGTTATGATCTGAAACGCTTGAGTTCCCCCCAAATTCATATGTTGGATCCTGATACCCAATGTGATGATACTTTGAAGTGGAGCCTTTGGAAGATGATTAGGTTCTGAAGGCAGAGCTCTCATAAATGGGATTAATGCCCTTATAAAAGAGACTAAGAGTGAGTCCCTTTCCCCTTTCCCATGTGAGATTACAGTGAGAAGAGGATTATGAGCCAGGAAGCTTACTCTCATTAAACACCTAAACTCATAGCAACTGATCTTGGACTTCCAACCCTCTAGAACCGTGAGCAGTAAATTTCTGTTGTTTATAAGCTACCCAGTTTATGATGTTTTACTATAACAGTCCAAGAAGACTGAGACAACATGTGAGAAAAAAAGTGGAAGCTTTATGCATTGCTTGTCAAAGAAGGATAAAATAAATTCATAAATTTCTGTTCTGCTGTGAGTGTCATGAATTGATAAGGTGGTAATAACTGACTAAGCATTTATATTGTCATCTCTGATTCAAGGACCGCTGATATGTGAGATATTGTGTGACAAATATGTCAAACTGATGAACTGAGAGTATCTACAGTGTTTTGTTCTCATGCATTTCCATTTAGATATTTATTGTGTATTATATATACATATACACACACAGTATACATACGAAAGAATTGAGGGTTGCATTTTATTTTTTACTCTTTTTGGATTTTTTCTTTGTGCCTGCTAAATTATTATTATTATTATTTTGCAGACGATGTAAACAAAATACTGATGAGAACAGGGATAATTAAAATTCAAGGTCTCTAAGGATAACAGTAAATAAAAAACATTGTTTACTCTCACTGAACCAATTTGCTTAAGGCCAATGCATTAATGGTGAACATTATTTACCTCAGCAAATGCTCCATTCTGTTTTTGGAAGGAACAATGCATACTCTAGGCAGCCATGGTGTCTTACTTTGCGAAATCTTTTGCCTCAGTGTTCAATGATATTGATACTTGCCACCTTCCTAAAGATACACTGTGGATCATTGAACTAGTACCTCTATTCCAGAGAAGGTCTGAGTTTGTCTTCAATATCACAAGAAAAATAATACAGGTGCACATATTTTACTGTGGGAACCAGGAGTGCTCAGATGTAGTTGAGAAGTGCAGAAATTAGGCTACATAGGAATCCAACTTTGTGTGTTTCCTCCAGTTTTTCGACCAACTTGTTCTGAGAGCTCCATCTGTTTCCCACTCTGAATGGACCATTTTCAACACCCTTGTACAGCTCTTTTAGTTAGATGGAGTCTAAGATGAAGCCTAATGTTTGTGTGTCGTTCAAGCCCCACAATCAAGCCATATTTGGGTTAATTGTCCTGACACATTTGATCTTAGATAAAATGATCCATTGTAGAGCATAGGATCTGACTTCTGAGCAGCCACTTAGAAATAGATAGGTGACCTGCACTTGTGGGGAGTCAGCTTCCTGACAGGGCAAATTTAACCAATAAAATACTTGAGGAGAAGAAGCTATGTTGATAAATTCTCCCTTCTGTAACCTGCTTGGTGGAGAGATTTTTAGTCAGTCTATTCACAGATGCCCTTTGTGCCCAGTGAATGCACCTGCTATAGGACTTAAAGTTTCTTTTTTTTGTTCTCGATACTTTGTGAAACAATTGCCTATACTGTCATATACCACATCCAATTGCTTTGTATTCATTTTTTCTTTAAGGTATTTCTCTTTTTACCTCACCTTCAGCACCTTTGGGTTTTTAGCTCCCAACTAAAGTATTAGCATTGTAATTATTGCCTTCTCTTCTTCTATTTTCTGGAGAACTTGGCTAATACTGATGCTGTGATAATTCACCGTGCCAGTAGATGGAAACAAAAAACAAGCAAGAAATTCTATGTTCATTTCCATAGATATAGAAAAGCACTACACACACACAAAGGCACACATGCAAATTTCAACTTCATTAATATTTTATATGTATGTATGAGTGTGAATACACACACACACACACACACACACACACACGATAATAAATACCATATATTGAACACCACTAACCCTAGGCTCTGGCACAAAGGTAAATCGCATTATGTTTTACATATTATTATTAGCAATCTAATACTCACTATGCATTGGCTCATATTCAAACAGAAATTGGGTGAAATCAGAGCTTAGCACTTTGGTTCTCCTCTTATCCTCTTTCAGCATTTAGTTTTGCTGCCTCAAAGCTCTCCTTTTCAATAATGATCCTCATCTATTCAACTGATGGTTGGAGAGTCAGAAAGCATTTTTTATTTGGAACTTGTGATTGTGATCAAAGGGCGGCATAGAAGAAAAGGGATAGTGCTCCCACCTAGAATTTAAGGAAGGCACAGGGCCACAGGAATTCCATACTTAGGACTCACGCGTGCCAAAGAATGGCATATGCCTTCCAAAGAAAAACACTCCAAACTTTCTTTCCAACTTCTTTATTTCTATTTAGGGGTATCAGTTCCATGGTAGGAGGAGAGGGCAGAGTTACAAAACTATTCAAAAATACTGGAATGTAGGCTGGGGACTCTTATCAAGTGTTTGGGAAGATTCCCAATCTAAGCCACACTTAGATATCTCACACACTTTTGATGTGTTGGATTCCACAAGATCAATGTAATCTCTATTAATCCTTGCTTAAGGATTGTGGCTGCTAATGATGGTATATTCTTATGCCTCCTAAAACGTAGGCCCATCACATCTAATTCTGTGAGGTGCCATTGTTATTCTCGTTTTACTGATAAAGAATTGATGCTCAAAGAGGTTAAAACACTTGAGACAGGATTGAAAGTTTATAATTTTATTACTTCCTAAAGGCAAGCAATGCCCATGGAAACAAATATATTATGAAAACATTCAATTCTGAAATATGAAAAATGTGGCTATTAGCAAATCCATAGCAAATACGTTGACAGAAATTTTAATGTTTTCGATGTTTTATATTTTTTTATTTCCTTAAATTTCAGTGGGGGCTTGCATCTCTCTTTATTCTAGATGAACCATAAATGAGGTCACAGGAGGTATGAAGAAGGCATTAGCTCTCTCCATCCACAGAGGAGTACTTATCATGGTGAATGGGAATAGCCATGGTACTTCCACATTTAGAGTCACCTGCCTATGATGTTGAGATTTCTCTTGCTTCTACTGCCACATGGAAGCTCACCAAAGTAGCTTGCCAGTTGATACACTATCTGGAGAACATTCTGGGAAAACCAGTCAAACTCGCAGAATTGACGCATAGGGCAGGGGGTGGGAGTGGGGGGTAAGATAGCGGGGGATTGGTGAATGGAGTGCAAGCACCTATGTTACACATCTTTAAGTACAAATTCCCATTCTATGTATTCTGTCACTTTAAAAATTTTCAGAGTTTAATAAATTTTCATGTTTACTGTTTCTGTTTCTGCCCTACAGGCTGCTTCTGCCCTGGTTACACACACACACACACACACACAGTGGAATGCTTTTGGTATTTGCTTCTTCTGTTCCTCTTCACAAAATAATCATATACTAAGGCTAGTTAGTATATATGTAGAAGTAAGCTTGTTTTCTAGAGTGTTCCCAAACACATTCCACTCATCCAAAGCAGAACCAGCCTCAAGGATATTTTCCAAATGCCTAATCTCCTGAATAAGTTACTTGTTTGTGCCTTTAGCAATAAATGAGTGTCAGGAGACGGATTAGAACAGATGCTCCTGAGATGCTGATTTGCTCTGTACCTCCTGCTTCAGTTACAGAAATGAAAATAATGAAGATTTTCTGTTGGATGCTTAGTGGCTAATTAGACTTTCTATTATCTAAATACTAATTGGCTTCTTATTCAATCTATTCACTTAAGGTGAAATACTAATTAAGTGTTTTCTCTTCATGATTTTTCTGAAGACAACAAAACTGCTAACGAATGGAGGAGTGTTCAGTTTTCAATAAATGCAAATCAACATATACGGGGAATTTATACGTTGGGGCTTTTTTAGATACAAATATATCTTGGTTTGCATAGATTTGCCATTATTAAAAATATCTAAAATTTATAACAAGCCAAATACACCGTAACCAGGGATGCATGTGAATGAAGCTCTGTCTACATCTTCCCTTTTCCTCCATGCTGCATTTCTCTCTCTTCACTACATTAGCGCTTGAAAGCCCAGCAGGCTTCAGTCTGTTCCTGCTGTGAGTGCGAGTGTGTGTGTGTGAGTGTGTGTGTGTGTGTGTGCGCGTGAGTTGAAGTTCCTTTGGAGGCAAAGTCACACTGATAATAACTTTCTGTTAGTGGCAATTCAGAAAAGCCTTATGTTGCTAAAGACTGCTGCATGACTAGACTAAGTACTATTTATTGATGTAGATAGTGTTTAAATGTGTTTTTGTGAAAAGATGCTCAGGCTTCTTTAGAAGGAAAAAAAGTTTCTGGAATACTTGCTTAGGTCTCTTCTGCATGATGAAACACATAATCAGAAGAGTAAAATTATTGTATAACTTTTAATTTTGAAATAGTTTAAGACTTATAATAAGTTACAATAATAGTACAGAATTTACCTGTGTATGCTTCTACATTGTTGTTGCAGATGGGAAAATATTGATTTTGTATATTGATTGTATGTTTACCAAAATTGCTAAATTCTCTCATAAATTATAAAAACGTTAGATTCCATTGGGTTTTCTACATAGACTGTAATATACTTTGTGAACATAACAGCTCTTCTTCTTTATTTATAATCTCCATAACTTTATGTCTTGCTCTTGATGCATATACTGGTTGGACCACCTTATGTCCCTTACTTGTTTCCTAGAAATGGCATGTTCTCCTGGTTTCCTCCCTGGTTTGCTGGCAAATTCATCTCATTCTCCCCTGCTGCTTCTCCTTTCTTTTTCTAACCTTTAAAATGAATGCCCAAGCCACCACTGATTTCCTCTCCTCTGTATCTATATTCCTTTAGTCTCATTGCTTTAAGCATATAAGAATGCTGATGACTAAAGTTTACCCATCTAAGTTAGTATTTCTTGAATTTGAGACTCGCATGTAACACTATTTATTAAATTTCTCCAGCTTATATGTACGTTAAGTTTTTCAAATTTATCAGCTGAAAGAACAATTTTTAAGGACTGGTGAGCAGGAGCATGGTCAAGTTCAAGTGTAAGAGCTGGTAAGGACCACATTATGGATTTCATTACAGATGTTACGAAATTTTGTCTTTGTTCTAAACATTGAAAAGTTATTGATATGCTTTAAGAAAGGAATAAGTTCAGATTTCCCCTTTAAAAACTCTAGCCATAATTTCTAGACTAGATTGAAAAATAGCATGAATAGATAAAAAGTGCAGCTCAGAGATTTTATCAGTAATGTAGGTGAGAGATAATGGTACCTGAAATGAGGGTAGTGTAGATGTACAGAAAGAAACATATTTGAGAAATGACATATACCGAATGTACTGAATGCTTACATGTAGTTGGCTCTGGTTCTGATTTGTGTATTCTAATCTGTTGAAATATCACCTTATTCTTATATCAATACCAAACTGCTTTAGTTATATTAGTTTTTGTGTGTTTTAATATTCAGCAATATACTAACTCATATTTTGGTCTTTTTCTTTAGATAAAAAGTCTATTTTACTAGAACAGAGGTTGCAAGGCAAAAAAAAATTATTTTTTTCTAGGTATTTTTTAAAATAAACCCAAACTTTAAAATCAGGATATTTTACAACAAATTGAATGATTTCTTTCTTCTGAAATATTAGAAGATCCAATGATACTGAGACTATTCCCTATATTTCGACAATTAACAAGAACTAGGAGGCTGTTCTCTTGTGAGAAGATGATAACATATATGTCCTGGTTTGTCTGGGATAGTCTAGGTTATAACTTAATAGTAGAACCTTGAATAACAATGAATGGTGCCTCTTTATATTCTTACAAGTGTCCTGGGTAGGAAAACAAATGACAGGTTTACCCTAATTTTTGCATATTGTAAATGCCCTTTTATTTGACTTGATTTTGTTATTTAGATTGACTAATTGAAACTTATAAGATTTAAATTTAGAAATAATTTTTCTAGATGAACATGAGAATAAGTATGTCAAATTCCTCAAATCCCACATATTTTCCAATAGATATATATTGACTTGAAAACTGGGGAGGGAATTTTGTTTCCATTCTCAATATCACTCCTTTTATTGTACTTGGATAATAGCTATGAGGTTTGGTTCAGATTTCAAAGATATCTCCTTATTGGCTTAAGTTAATCATCATCTGGCATTTTCCTCGACACGTGATTAGTGAAGAGTTGTGATTAGTGTAGCACATAACTTAATTGTGACACATTAGAATGTATTTCCGGATTTTTATTTTTGAAGTTTGTCAAAGACATACCTTTCCCATCACCTCACTTCCAAAGTGAACCAGGAATTCTATAGTTCAGGAAGCTTTTGGTAATTGTAATCAGGGGAGAATAAAAACACATAGAATAAAGCTAACAACATAAGTCAATAAGTTAACCAAATTTGATTTCAATTTTCTTCTAATCTTCCAGTTATGTGAGCCAATAAATACCCCTGTCTATAATGACAGTTTGATTTGATTTGATGTTACTTTTCACAGTAAGTGTCCTGATGAACATAGGGAGAAGTAATGTGATTTTTTTGTATTTTATTTTCCTAGTCAAGAAAGGAATATGACCCACATACGTTTACATTGTTTCTGCATGCCTCAGTAAATGTTCATTTTTCTACATATCCTGCCATTTTTACTATGTTTATTCCTTGTGATTTTCCTAGAAAGAATTACTATATCAACAACACAATTCAAACATAAAAAATGGTGAGGAAAGAATTATTTAGGAATTTTTTTTAAAAAATTTAAAATATAGTTCATATGTAAGAAATAAACCAAGTGCAGTGAATTTTCACTTCTGAATGGTATACATGAAAAACTAAGATTGACATATTTTTTGAAAAATTGGAGAACTTATCCTGATCATGATATATGGCTCACAAACAGCAAATTATTTTGCAAATGATTCAAAATAGATTAGCAAAACTTGAAATTTCTGCAAAATGATGCTTAAATTTAGCCTACAGTTGAAAAAAATAGGTTTTTATGAATACCAAATATATAGACAGGAAGTTTAAACTTACCTAAAGCCTTTAGCAATGATAAATTAAACATTTCTCAAACTGCTACTATGAAGACGAATTGAAAACTGCAAAAACCTGTAAAAGTTATTAAAATATGAATTGGTATAGTCTATGGCCATGCCACCTTGAACAAGCCCGATCCCATATGATCTTGGAAGCTAAGCAGTGTCGGGCCTGGTTAGTACTTGGATGGGAGACCACTTAGGAAGACCAGGTGTTGTAAGAGCAAAAAAATAAAAAATAAGAAATTGTAAGCTGACAAGATCCTTGCAATATGTGAGGTCAACCAAGGGTTGCTTTGCTAAATAAATAAATAA
>NW_011888805.1:6235268-6241142 GCF_000151845.1 Pteropus vampyrus
AATATGAATTGGTATAAAATTTATAAATTGTTAAAAGAAATAGTGCTTTACTAAATTAAGTAAAGGTAGTGACAAATCTTTTCTTGAATTGCTTATTTGGTGAAATGATCAATTTCTGCTGCTAATAATGTTCTTTTTTCTCTAAAGCTTATTTTGAAAATTCTTAATTTTTATGTCCTTTGCTCTGTATTGTATTCAGTAACTCTGTGCTTAACATTATTAATTAAAAGTACAGTAAAAAGAAACCTGCCTGCTTTTAAAAATGCCTATCGAGTGCTCTATGTCTCTTAAGCCATATCTAGTTTGTAAAAGTATAAACAATTCTGAAATTTGCAATGAATGTCTATTTCTGAGTATAGCTTTCCTTTCCATTTGTCCCGTGTTTTCACAGGTGACAGTAAATGTAAAGATATAACTTATCTTTGGAACTACATCTACAAACTAGAAGTGTAATGAAAATTGGCCTCTGAGTTGTAGAAAGTACTAAACTACAATTTGGCCCAATTTTTAGTAGACAAATTAATTATACCAAAAGACTAATATTTTCCCCATTTCGATGTTTTAAATTCGTGGTGTGGATTCTGTGCCTTGCGGTAATTAAGTAATTGTTTATTTTTGAGGATTAACCCTAATGACCTACATTAGAGGACTCTACCCTGGGAAAATATCGCTTTGCTTTAAAGGCAGCAATGCAAAAATTCTAAAATTTTATTGTCTTTTTTATTTTGAGCATAATATTTAATTATCTCATAAAGTCTTATTAGTATGATCAATTTTTACTTTTAAAATAAACGTTACCAAAAAATCCAGTTTAAATACCAGTATTGATCTAAATGTAAATAAGTCAGCTATACAATTCATTTCAATTAAGGTCACCAGAAATACTTAAAACATTCTCTCCCATTAAGTAAATAGCAACCAAACTTAAATTTTAAATTAATTTATCTAATTATGTGTACTTCTATAATTTATTTCCACAAAAAGCGTTCATTTAATAAAATACAATATATCTTTTGTTTGATTTAATCTTTTGAATCTTATTGCCTCCTTTAAAATTGTACATGAGAATGTTTCACTTTGTACTCTTTTGAAAGTTGCATCATTTTGACAAGATGCTAAACCTGTATTTTTATTCTAACTATAATAATAATGTAGTGACATTATTCAACAACTTATCTTCAAAGAGCTCAAAGGCTGTAGATAATATGTTATCACACACATCACAGTATTGTGAATTCTGATGTTTTCTCTTTTTGTTTGAATTAAATAATGCCAGAATAGGGTGTTGAAAATGAAAACACTTTATATTAGAAGCATTATGAAGAGCTTATTTTATTATTTCCTTAAACTCTAAAATAGGATATTTGAATTCTTAAGTTTAATTGAAAGTTACATTTAGTTGGAAAAAATCAAATTAATCAAATTTATCCTCTTTTATAAAAGTAGGGTGACCTTTTCCGTTATATCATACATAGTGTCACTGAATTGTACTTAAATTTTCCTTTGTCAGGAGACAATCTCTTCCAGTATTAAGTAGTTCTACTTCCCTAAAATATCTTTTGAATACCGAGCTGAAATCTGCCTACATGTACATTTCACCTTTTGGCTCTCAGTCTTTCCTATAGGACAACACATCACTCTTTGACCACAGTCCTAGGCCAATATTTGAGTACAACTGAGATATTTCATTTAATGGGTCAAGGCTTACAGACAGAGTATGACCTGTGGAGGGCTCAGATTTACAGTCTCTGGGATTTCTATAGACCATGGACAGCCAATATTTTTTGAGAATGGGAAAGATTTTGAAGAGAGAATTATGCATGAAAAAATAAATTGGATAGAGAAGATCCAGAGTGTAAACAAAAGGTTTACATAATAACCTAAGAAAAGAAAATAGGGACCCTATCCAGTAAAATAACAGTGAGAACCGAGAAAAGAGGAAGGATTTGGAATTTTTTAGTTAGCTTGGTGACTCACTAGACGTGGAACAGAATAGCATCACACATCAAAGATGACTAATATTTGGATCTGACAGCAAGAATTATAATGATATCAAAAGAGGATCTCATCTAATCGATAGGTACTGAAAATTCACCGTGTAAAAGATAAATATATATCACTCTGCTTAAATCTTTTAAATGGTTGCTCACTGAACATAGAATAAAAACAAAATTCCTACCATGCTCCGTAATCTGACTATTTATTCTTTCCTACCTTTTTGACGTCATCTCATGCCTCTCTAGCTCATATTTACTGTCTTCCACCCACACAAGCCTTATACATGTTATAAATTTATTTTTTTCCACATCTCATGGCAAGCTTGTTACTGTGCTAAGGTTTACCCTCTTTGCTGTAACTCATGTCTGAAACACTCATTTCTGAAATCTCTATGGTTGTTAAGGTCACAGGTTAAGTATCATGCCCTTAGAAAAAGACTTTTCTGACTAACCATCCAAATTTTTAGCTAGGTTTGAATTGAATCATGGTTTCATGGTTTCTTAGACAGTTTTGTTTTTTCTTTATATTTAAAATATGAATTCACATTTTTCAGTCCTTACTCATATCTTTCATTATATCGAATACCTTTTATTCTAGGATGTCACTCTCCTAGAACCTTCCAACTTCCTGTTTGAATCCCAGTCAAATTCCTTTGTTGACATAGTTCTCCTTTTGGTATTTTCCTCTCCTATTTTTTTGTCATGCTATGAATGCCTCTTTTTTTGTTGGATAAATACTAGAAAAAAGACCCCCCTCCCCCCAAAAGTGAATATTGGTTCAAGCATATTCCAAGTTTATTTCTTGCTCACATAAAAGCATGAAAATATTTGTGGGAAGGTCTTTTCTTCATTGTCCTTCAGGGACCTAGATTGACAGAAGTTTTATGACATCATCAACATATGGTTATTGTGCAGTAGGCTTAGTTCAGCGGGAGCTACTTTCCATTACCAGCAGCCAGAATTCTGGGAATAATAACCTAAACTAAAGTTTTCCTCTTCAGTGGTAGTTTTTGATTTTTCTCTTCTTGTTTAATCTTTGTCTTTGCATATACCCTTACTAAAAAAAAATCCATTGGCACCATTTTTTCTTTATTCAGGATTGTTGTGCACTGCTATAGGTTGTTCTAAAGTAAGTGCCCTCATACATTCTGCTTGCCTTACCTAGGTGAAGATCAACATTCTTTCATAAAGGCAGCTGAATTCACTGCTTTCTCTGTAATGATAGAAGGTATTTTAGAACTCCATTGGCTCAAATTTCCTATGACGGCTTGAAGTTTGAAGTAAAAAGTCATTTGAACAGAAGAAGACTAGTAGTCAAAATATGAGAGAGATCATTGGGGAATATCCTTTGACTCCTTCCTATTATGAGATCAGGTTCAAATATTTTACTGGTCTTCATACCACAAGGCTCTGCTTCAAAGATGAACTTCACCACTTATGTTAAACAAACAAGCAAACAAATAAAACCTAAATGATAAAGGAGATTATAAATAAGACTATATCTGTAATTCCTTTAGGACCCTTATTAGGATTAGAAATGTTTTTTTCTGCTTTTAATTTATTTTTCTACTTTAATCATTTAATTGAAGATAAAATCACATGCAGATAAACACATAGATCTCAAATGTACAATTCAATGTTTTATTTTATCAAGAAGATACAGAAAATATCCATCTTTCAAAAAATTTCTTCATGAATCTTTTCTCTCAATACCCATAATTTTACTCATATTTTTTAGAGAAATTTTAAGTTACAGCAAAATTGAGAGAGATACAGAGATTTCCATATACCTTCTGCCTCCACACATGCATAGCCTCCTGTATTATCTATGTTATTCACCAGAGTGATACGTTTGTTACAATTAATGAACAATAACATATCATAATCACCCGAAGTCCATAGTTTACATTATGGTTCACTCTTGGTGATGTAAATTCTATGGGTTTTGACAATTGTATAATGACATGTATTCATCATTATAATATTATACAGAGTATTTTCAATGTCCTAAAAATTCTCTGTGTTCCACCTGTTCATCACTACCCCAACCTCTGACAACTGTTGATCTTTTCATTGTCTTCACAGTTTTACCTTTTCCAGAATGTCATATAGTTGGAATCATTAAGTATATAGGCTTTTTAGATTGGTTTCTTTCACTTAGTAATATACATTTAAGTTTCCTCTATGTCTTTTCATGGTTCGATAGCTCATTTCTTCTTAGCACTGAATAATATTCCATTGTCTAGATGTCTCACAGTTTATTCACCTTCTAAAATAGAGCTTGGTTGCTTCCAAATTTTAGCAATTATGAATGACACTGCTATAAACATCCATGTGCAGGTTTTTGTGTAGATATAACTTTTCAACTATTTTAGATAAATACCAAGAGAATGATTTCTGGATCATATGGTAAGAGTAAGATTACTTTTGTAAGAAGCCCTAGACTGTCTTCCAAAGAGGCTGTACCATTCTGCATTCCCACCTGCAAAGTATGAGACTTCTTGCTGTTCCACATCCTCATCAATATTTGATGTCAGTGTTCTGGATTTGGGCTATTCTAATAAGTATGTTGTGGTATCTCCTTGTTGTTTTAATATGGATTTTCCTGATTAAATACACAGAGAATATTTTCACATACTTATTTGCCATCTGCATATCTTTTTTGGTGAGATGTCTGTTAAGGTCTTTGATCTATTTTTTAATAGAGTGTATTTCATTATTGTTGAGTTTAAAGAGTTCTTTTTATATTTTAGATAACAGTCTATTATTAAATAAGTGCTTCACAAATGTTTTCTCCTAGTCAGTGGCATTTCATCTCATTCTGTTGGCGTTGTCTTTCGTAGAGCAGAAGTGTTAATTTTAATGAAGCCCAGCTTATCGATTACTTCTTTCATGAATCATGCCTTTGATGTTGTTTTCTCTTTTTTAAAAAAATATTGTTTTGTTGCAGTTTTTTTTAGATATTCTGGAAACAATTCCTTTCTTATGTCTATACATATTGTGAATGATTTATTTTCTTAATAGTAAGCAGATGTTTTAAATTTTAATGAAGTCCAACTTATCGCTTTTTCCTTTTTCATTAATGTTTATGTATGTGTGTGTTTTTTCTAAGAAATCTTTGCCTACCCCAAAGCTCTTAAATATTTTCTTCTACATTTTCTCATAAAACTTTATAGGTTTTTAACACTGAGCCATTTTATTGGATATTTAAAGTACCCAATAACTGAATACATAATTTCTTAAGATCTTTGTATCTAGTTATTGTAGCATCATTTGCTAAAATAGAGTTCTTTTCCTTATTAAAATCATCTTAGGACTTTTGTTAAAAATCAATTTTTTTTTATATATGAATCTATTTTTGGATACTGTTCTGTTCTATTGATCTATTTGTCGCTTCGTATTTTGATACAACTCTGTGTGATTACTGTAGGTCTGTGAGCAGTCAGCTTAAACTATATTCTTCTTTCACAAAGATTGTGTAAATCATTTTGGCTTTTAGCATTCACATATAATTTTTGGAATAAACATATCAATTAAAAGAAAAATGAGTTGTAGTTTTAAAAATTATTTTATATTAGTTTCAGGTATATATACAATGGTTAGATATTTATATAATTTATGAAATGATCCCCCTGATTATTATAGCACCCATCTGGCACTAAACACAGCCATTACAATATTACTGACTATATTCCTTAGGCTGTACTCCACATCCTGTGACTGTTTCGTAACTGCCAATTTGTACTTCTTCATCCCTTCACCTTTTTCACTCCCCCACCCCCAACTTCCCTTTCCTCTGGTAATCACCAGTTTGTTCTTTGTATCTGTGAGTCTGTTTTCATTTAGTTTGCTTGTTTCTTTTGTTCCTTAGATTCAG
>NW_011888805.1:6241192-6255873 GCF_000151845.1 Pteropus vampyrus
TATGGGTTTTGACAATTGTATAATGACATGTATTCATCATTATAATATTATACAGAGTATTTTCAATGTCCTAAAAATTCTCTGTGTTCCACCTGTTCATCACTACCCCAACCTCTGACAACTGTTGATCTTTTCATTGTCTTCACAGTTTTACCTTTTCCAGAATGTCATATAGTTGGAATCATTAAGTATATAGGCTTTTTAGATTGGTTTCTTTCACTTAGTAATATACATTTAAGTTTCCTCTATGTCTTTTCATGGTTCGATAGCTCATTTCTTCTTAGCACTGAATAATATTCCATTGTCTAGATGTCTCACAGTTTATTCACCTTCTAAAATAGAGCTTGGTTGCTTCCAAATTTTAGCAATTATGAATGACACTGCTATAAACATCCATGTGCAGGTTTTTGTGTAGATATAACTTTTCAACTATTTTAGATAAATACCAAGAGAATGATTTCTGGATCATATGGTAAGAGTAAGATTACTTTTGTAAGAAGCCCTAGACTGTCTTCCAAAGAGGCTGTACCATTCTGCATTCCCACCTGCAAAGTATGAGACTTCTTGCTGTTCCACATCCTCATCAATATTTGATGTCAGTGTTCTGGATTTGGGCTATTCTAATAAGTATGTTGTGGTATCTCCTTGTTGTTTTAATATGGATTTTCCTGATTAAATACACAGAGAATATTTTCACATACTTATTTGCCATCTGCATATCTTTTTTGGTGAGATGTCTGTTAAGGTCTTTGATCTATTTTTTAATAGAGTGTATTTCATTATTGTTGAGTTTAAAGAGTTCTTTTTATATTTTAGATAACAGTCTATTATTAAATAAGTGCTTCACAAATGTTTTCTCCTAGTCAGTGGCATTTCATCTCATTCTGTTGGCGTTGTCTTTCGTAGAGCAGAAGTGTTAATTTTAATGAAGCCCAGCTTATCGATTACTTCTTTCATGAATCATGCCTTTGATGTTGTTTTCTCTTTTTTAAAAAAATATTGTTTTGTTGCAGTTTTTTTTAGATATTCTGGAAACAATTCCTTTCTTATGTCTATACATATTGTGAATGATTTATTTTCTTAATAGTAAGCAGATGTTTTAAATTTTAATGAAGTCCAACTTATCGCTTTTTCCTTTTTCATTAATGTTTATGTATGTGTGTGTTTTTTCTAAGAAATCTTTGCCTACCCCAAAGCTCTTAAATATTTTCTTCTACATTTTCTCATAAAACTTTATAGGTTTTTAACACTGAGCCATTTTATTGGATATTTAAAGTACCCAATAACTGAATACATAATTTCTTAAGATCTTTGTATCTAGTTATTGTAGCATCATTTGCTAAAATAGAGTTCTTTTCCTTATTAAAATCATCTTAGGACTTTTGTTAAAAATCAATTTTTTTTTATATATGAATCTATTTTTGGATACTGTTCTGTTCTATTGATCTATTTGTCGCTTCGTATTTTGATACAACTCTGTGTGATTACTGTAGGTCTGTGAGCAGTCAGCTTAAACTATATTCTTCTTTCACAAAGATTGTGTAAATCATTTTGGCTTTTAGCATTCACATATAATTTTTGGAATAAACATATCAATTAAAAGAAAAATGAGTTGTAGTTTTAAAAATTATTTTATATTAGTTTCAGGTATATATACAATGGTTAGATATTTATATAATTTATGAAATGATCCCCCTGATTATTATAGCACCCATCTGGCACTAAACACAGCCATTACAATATTACTGACTATATTCCTTAGGCTGTACTCCACATCCTGTGACTGTTTCGTAACTGCCAATTTGTACTTCTTCATCCCTTCACCTTTTTCACTCCCCCACCCCCAACTTCCCTTTCCTCTGGTAATCACCAGTTTGTTCTTTGTATCTGTGAGTCTGTTTTCATTTAGTTTGCTTGTTTCTTTTGTTCCTTAGATTCAGAATATAAGTGAAATCATATGGCATTTATCTTTGTCTGACTTATTTCATTTGGCAAAATACCCTCCAGGTCCATCCATGTTGTTGCAAATGATAAACTTTCAATTTTTTATAGCTGAGTAATAGTCCATTGTATCTATGTACCATAACTTCTTTATCTAATCATCTATTGATAGGCACTTAGGTTGCTTCCATATTTTGGTTATTGTATATAACACTGCAGTGAACATAAGGGTACATAAATCTTTTTGAACTAGTGTTTTGGTTTTCTTTGGATAAATACCCAGAAGTGCAATTGCTGGGTCAAAAGGTAGTTCTACTTTTCATTTTTTGGGGGAAACTCCAAATTGTCTTCCAAAGTGGCTGTACCAATTTGCAATCCTACCAACAGCATATGAGGATTCACTTTCTCTATATCCTAACCAACACTTGTTGTTTTTTGATTTGTTGGTGACAGCCATTCTCACAGGTGTGAGGTGATATCTCATTGTGGTTTTAATGTGCATTTCTCTGATGATTAGTGACCTTGAGCCTCTTTTCATATGTCTATTGGCCATCTGTACTTTCTCTTTGGAGAAATACCTATTCAAGTCTTCTACTCATTTTTTAATTGGATTTTTTTGTTTTCTCATTGAGTTGTATTTCTTTATAAATTTTGGATAGTCACCTTTTATAGGATGTATCATAGGGAAATATCTTCTCCCACTCAGTAGGTTAACTTTTTGTTTTGTTCAAGGTTTCCTTTGCTGTGCAAAAACTTTTTGGTTTGATTTTCTTTTTTCCTTTTTCTTTTGTTCCCCTTGCTCAAGGAGATATATCAGAAAAAAAAAATTCTAATAGCAATAGCATAGAGTTTACTGCTTATGTGTTCTTCTAGAAGTTTTATGGTTTTGAGTCTTACATTTAAGTCTTCAATCCATTTTGAGTTTATTCTTGTATATGGTATAAAAAGGTGATCTAATTTCATTTTTTTAATGTATCTATCCAGTTTTCCCAACACCATTTGTGGAAGAGAACGTCTTTACCTCATTTTATATTCTTGTCTACTTTATCATAGATTAAATGATCATCTAGGCATGGATTTCTTTCTGGACTCTCTATTCTGTTCCATTGATTTACGTATCTGTTTTTATGCCAGTACCATCCTGTTTTGATTACTATAGCCTTTTAGTAAAGTTTAATGAGTTGAAATTTTGATTGAGATTGCATTAAACATTTAGATTGTATTGACATCTAAATAATAAGTCTTTTAACCCAGGGGTCCTAAATGCCCCCAGGCCACAGACTGATACCAGTCCATGGCCTATTAGGAACAGGGCCACACAGCAAGAGGTGAGTGGTAGGCCAGAAAGCTAAGTTTCATCTGTATTTGCAGCTGCTCCCCAGCACTAGCATCACCACCTCAGCTCTACTTCAGATCATCAGGCATTAGATTCTCATAGGAACACCCGTCCCTTGTGCCAAAAAGTTTGGAGAACACTGTTTTAACCCATAAACATGGTATATATCTGTCTTTAGCTCTTTAACTTCTTTTAGCAATGCTTTTTAGTTTTAATTTAGAATTTTCTACATTTTAAAAAAGTTCACTATTAAATATTTTATTTTTAATATTACTCTATATTAACTTTTCATATTATTTTGTTTCCAATTGTTTGGGGCTACAAAATAGAGTTACATTTGACTTTCTACATTGATTTTTTTTTTTTCCTTTGTCTTTGGTAAATTCAATATTAGATTTAGTCTTTTCGTTATATGTTATTTAGAATAATTAATATACTTAGAATAATTATATAGACTAATTATTTAGAATAATTTGTCATCTGTACATAGAGCTTTACTTCTTTTGATAGGCATACCATTATTTCTTTTCATTGTTTTATCTCACTTCAGACCTTTGGTACATTCTTGACAGGGCATGGGAAGTGGGATATCTTTGTCTTCTTCCTGAATTTTGTTGGAAAACATTTAACTTTTCTCATTAATTATGGTGAAACTTACATGTAAAGTTTATAAATTTTTCTCAAATGCCCTGTAACAGAATATTTCCTCTTATTGATAGTTTTTTGAGAGTTTGTATAATAGATGAGTGTTGATAGTCAAAAATTTTTTAATAGAGATCACTTGATTTTTTTTATTCTAACAAAAAGAGTAAAACAAAACCAATAAAACACATATATGAAACATATATTATGTATATATGTATATGATGTCTACACACACACACACACACACACACACACACACACATACACACACACAATGTTTTCAAGTGTCGAATCTTTCAAAAAGAGGAGAGAGCCAAATAGTAATATAGGTTACAATGAGTCCTGGGCTCAGGAGATACTCAAGCTATTTTCTAGGATGGATTCTTAAACATTCTTCTCATAGAATCATTAGATTCTTTCAGCTCCAGTTTTTGTACATTGTTATCCATTCTAACTCTATTTGAACTCAAACTTCAGTTCAGATAACAGAAAATATTTGTTCTATATTAAACACAACAATATTTAATACAAGTGATTGTTGTTACAAAATTTCTTGAATAGCTGGAGAAGAGGCTTTAAGTTGAGCCTCCAGAATTGATTCACAGAAAATACCACAAAAGTTGTTAACCAAGAATACTGCCACCTCTACCATGTTCAATAAGCTGGGAAATCAAATAGCTGCTGTCCAACTGCTCCTTACTACATCGTACCAGTTTAACCTTGATCTCGAGATCAGAGGTCTTTCATGAATATTTATTCTAGTTCTATATTAACAAAGTGATTCCTTGAATATAATATCCTTTTTTCTTCCCCAAATCAATTAATGCAAGTCTTGCATAAATACACCTCATTTGTTTAGCTTTCTAGTATGTGCAATATAGGAATATACACCAAGATAGAAACAGATGTCGAAACAGTAATTTATCATATCCATTACAAGAGAACACTCAAAAGTTTCAGTGGTCCCAACCAAATGGAAAAAAAAGTGTTGTTTAGTGGAAATGTGGGGAAAATAGCAATAGTCTGTCTTCTCATAGTGGACAATTTTTCTCCAAGAATTATTCCTTTCTGCTTTGTTTTCCTAGAATTTTAGTTATAAATTTTTCTGTCAAGAATATCTACTGGTATATGGCCTACATTTTAATTTGAACTTTTTTCTCAGACTGAAGATATTTTTAAAGAATATAATTTAAAAGATTATAAAGTGAAAACAGAAAAAAATCAATTCAGGTAATTCAAAACTAGAACACTGAATAGATCATGGTGCCTATAGTAAGATGAGTCATATGTTATGTTTATCACTCTGGAACAAAACTCATGTTTTTTGTCAAATGGTTCTGTCAAAATAACTAAATCTATAACTTTATTAGATTTTATTGTTTTGTGGATAGAATGATATATTCTTTCATTTTTAAAAATAGAGAAATAGATTAAGGATTATAGCCTAAGAACTAAGACATTTTTATTGTGTTGATTTGTTATTACTGAAAAATGTACAGCATAATTTTTCTTCAGAGATTTTATAATAATACCTAAAAAAAATAAATAACTGAAATCATGTAGGATCAGTAAAGATAATTAACTTTAGCTCCTTTGGAGGGATTTTAAATAAAATGGAAATAAAATTACTAGATTTTATAAGACATAGATATATTAACTTACCAAATAGACATCTATATCTTCTGTTTTTCAGGATAAAATTGAACTAATAAGGCTGTTGAGGTGAGAACATTGGTCAAAAATCAATAAAACCAATTATAGTCTGTTTTCAACTTCCTTAGATTTGAGAATTTGCATCACATTATTGTGTTAATAAGGTAAGAATGAATAGATTTGTTTTAATATACCTTTATGATGCAAATAGCATTTCTGTGCTTCAATAAAACATTTATCTTTCTAAAGATTTTATAAAATATGTAGACGTATTTCCCAAGAAGTCTAGTTTTTACAGATGGGAAGTAGAATAAATGAAGACAGAAGTACATGACTAATGGTTTGAGAAGAAGAAAAAATACAACCATATCTTCTTTCAGTTTTATATACTAGTATTCTCTTTTGCTTATATTAATTATCCACAGTAACGAAACATTGCTCATAAAAACTGGGTTTGTTTTAGGTGTATAAAGTGAAATATTGTTAAACATATGATTCTTATCTTACTGTGTTGAAAAGTTAATGAGGTTAGCAGATACCCTCTTCACAAAATCAATATTAGGTTTTGCTTTGCTTTGTTGTGAGTGGTGTTGCCATTAAAATCTCTTTGAAAAAGAAGTCTTATCTTTTTCCTCATAATGTTTTTAAAGACCGTTTTGTCACTATTTGTCAATGAATATCAGGAACTTTTATTGATATCATGACAACTGAAAGGAAATATTGATATAAGATTTGTCTTATTTAAAATGTATAGAAAAAGAAAACATTCACAAATATCTTATAGAAATATAGGGGGTAGGAGGAGGGAGAAGTGAGTAAAGGGGATCAAATATATAGTAGCTGAAGGAAACTGGACTTTGGGTGGTAAACATACAATAGAATATACAAATGTCAAATTATAATGTACACCTGAAAATTATATAATTGTATTACCAGTGTTACCCCAATTAACTTAATTTAAAAAAAATAAAATTTGAAATTAATTATTTTCTCTAACTTCTCTCAGAATTTCCTCATCTGGTCACCAGAATAATCTAGAACCCATAATAAACAGAAAAAGGTTCAGGCAGAGCTATTTTCATAGGAGATAAGATTTTCTTTTGAACAATTGTGGTTTACCACCAACAACTAAGTCATAGTTCTGCAATATTCAGTCGCCGATATGTGTTTCAAAAGTTTTAAAATTCTTTCCATGTTATATATCAGAGGAGACATCTAGATTTCCATTAAGGAGGAAAGAAAAATTGATCTACGGGGAAAGATAAAATATAACAGAGGTATAATAAAGGGAATCTTTCAAAGGAATAAAAATAACTAGGTTAATATAAGGCCATTTGTTTTGTGTTATTTCTCCCTAAACTAGGACATTGATTCAAACAATGTAAAAATTGAGGGGATAAAATAAAAAGTAATCTTATCTGTCTCTCAAGTCTTAATATTCATCCTTTATATGTTCAGCATTAAAAAATTCACACATTCAACTCCATAAACATAGTATCTGCCTGCAATTTTTTTTATTCCCACAACTCACTTGAATGCATCAGAAAGTCCTCATTTAATGTCATCAATACTTTATGTGACCTTAAGCGAAACAAGTATTACAAAACCAATTCACTACAGGCTAAGTGATATCAATGAGAGTTAAGTTCCTATGTTATGACATCTTATCAATGTCATATTGAAATGACATTGAATGAAACATTATTTTAAGGCCTACTGTGTTTTTTAACAGGTAATTAAATGAAGTATAGAAGCTGGTTTTGGTAAAAGGTAACAAAGACAGCAGGATATAAGTCAAAAGATCTGCATATGAGATGTTCTTACACATCCTCCCACAGGCATCCTGTTTTCTCGTAGAGGAGGAAATGCACTGCTCTGTTAGGTTATATTATAGGTCACTGTTTGGTCCACATTTTGAAGTGGGTGGGATCGCTATGTATTAGAAGGACAGGGTACATAGCTGTGACTTCTCTTCCATTTCTTCCTTCTACATGATGGAAAAATAAGGGCCAGGGGTTGTTTCTCCATAGAAAGGGGTTGAGATCCCTCACAAACTCCCCTAGCTGTACTATTGGAATTAGTAAGACCCAATACTCAGTGAATGTTCAGCTCTTAAAAGACAGAGTAGTCTTTATTTTCTTTTGAGCTTGAGATTATTTTGGTCTAAAATATTATAGGACAAATTTGCATAGTATAGTCTGCCTCAATAATATTCTGTGCTTTGAGTTATATGGCTGCAGCCTAAGATCATTTTTTTTCTCTCACTTGATAGCAATTGTGACTTCTGCAACATAATGTGTGTTTGAAGGACAAATAGGGATATATGATTGTGGTCTGAGGTTTAATATTTAGAAAATCCTGGATTTCCTGGTCCTAATATTTAATAGCCTCATAATTTCACCCCTTGTTCTTGCACTGGGGACCACAGAGTACTATTTTAAACTACTTCCTTTTATTCCTTTTTATACACATGTTCTTAAATAACCTTGGCTTTAGGTAGGAGAGAATTGAGTAGTAGTATAAGAGAGATAATAAAAATTCAGAAGAAAGGGGAAATAAAAGTACATTATTAAAGGATCAAAGGAAGAAAACATGGGCTTGCAGATTTACTGAAAAGTAATTATTTAGGTGTTGTCAAATTATAAATTGTCTTCCAAAATCTAAATAGTGAACTGATTCTGTTATCAATATTGACAAGTCACTTTTAAGGTATCAAGCCTTAAGTATTTCATTTCAAAATGACTTAAAGTACAGATCTTTATCTTATAAAACAAATTGAAAAGGCTATTAGGATAAAGTTCGGATGATGACTTACAAGTATGTCAAAGTGAAATGCCTTTCTAGTGTTTCAAATGTAGAAAAATCACATGCCTGTTTTGGTGAAGAATTTTGAATAACTTGGAAGATGCACAAATCATCATATTAAAAACTGGCAGTTTCCCTTGTGATTTAAGACCTGGGATTTTCCTAGCAATTTTCAGTTATTTAAAACAAATATGATGCATCCGCAGCACAATATTGCTTTGGGCTGATGGTTATGTGATAGCTTATGCCTAGGTATCATTAATAAATTATTCTTTTCCTTGCAGTCCCCAAATCAAGCTACCCAACCTGCTTATTCTACTTCTGAAGTGTCCTTGCTTAAACCACTAAAAAGCCCATTGCTACTCTGTAACTCTCGTTCTTTAGAGTTATATTCTAAAAGCACGATTTGAATTTTAGGAATTTTTCTTTTAGAATTAAAGATAAGAGAGCCAAAAAGAAGAATGGGAGAAAAGAATATAGTTGATGCATAGCAGAAACTGAGGCTCAGAAATGTTTGCTGGCTAATCGTACTTAGGGGATAAGAGAAAAGAAGAAGTTACAAGTGAATAGATGATGACGTTTTTAATTGATATGCAGAAGTGTGCAATTGACAGGGGTGGTAGAGACATTAAATAAAGGTTATATGGATATGCCTACATTGGAAGATTACAGTGGAATCTAGGAACGCGATTTTATAAATTATATTCTGGAAATTATATCCATGCAATTATCTTTGGCATCATCACAATTATAATGATGATGTCAGTTTTAGAATTGTAAAACTAAGATTCTTTGAGAAAGCTTTTCGGTATAATAAGGTGATGTCTGAACTATCTTCTCTACCACCATTTTTTATTTAGAGGAAGAGTGTTGCTATAAATATGACTCCCCACATGTTTAAAGTGTTGCTTTATTCTTCAGTTATTTTTTCTAATATAGAAGATGATTAAAAACTTGAAGTGTGAGTGTTTTTATGCCATTGGAAAGGTGAGAAACCCCATTTAACACTTCTGTAGCCCTTTGTTCATGTCTTGGAAATCGATGGATTGCTGCTGTGGTACAAATTGATGAATGTGAGATTATTATTTGTTTCTCAATTAAATGAATGACACATTGCCCTAAATGATATTCTAGGATCTAAAATAGTTGAGACAACTTCTTCAGAGCCTCAGCCACTGCAAAAGTTACTCTGTCAGCTGAACTTAAATTGTTTCGAGAGACAATGAACTCTCATAGTTAACCTAAAAGCAATATTGCTAAACTCAATAGAATAGTCCCTTTATTCCTTCATTCTTTAAATTAAATTATAAACAGTAGCACTTTATATAACCATATTGCATCGCTGGCCACACTAAACAGAAATTGCTTGTACACGGTGTAGGCAACTGGCTGAATCTCTGTGAATTAGTAAGATATCTGTGCTGGCATGCAAAGTAATTCCCAGTGGATCAAATCAATGATCATCAATTGTGTATCTTGAGTTTAAATCAACTTATTTGTCTAAGATTCCTGGTTAAGAAAGATGGGTTCATTAAGAAAATTATAAAATAAATTAAAGTAGCAGATTCCATTAGGAGAGAAATGTCTATAAGACTCACTCTGTCTTAATGAAAATGTTTTCTATTTGACAGCTCAGTTCGAGCAGAAAATGATAATCTTAGAGACAGGAAATAAATATGGATGTGCATTCACATCTACTTTCTAATAATTCCCTATAGTACAGTTTTGTTGCTTTATAATAATGGGCTTTGTCATGAAGAAAACCATTTTTGTTCTGAGCTCTCCCACTGCTATAAATAAAATTATTTTCTGATAAAGTATAAGAGTAATTTTGGCCAATATTAATGAGGGTTAAAAAATCTAAGATTACCATACATACTCAATTTCTCTTCTTTCCAGAGAAATATTTCTGCTTGAAATGATGAGTGGAGAGAGTAGACAACAACTTCTAAAATAATAATAGTTGTATACTATGAATGTTGGCAGAAGTACAGGGGTGTCATTATGATTCCTACGTAATAATATCAGAGATAAGAATTTAAGTGGAATTTTTCCTGAAAATATTATAAAGGAAATATTGACATAGAACTGGCTAGTGTTTAGCCAAGTTTTATGATAGAAAACAGTCAGCTTTTTCAATCTTGTTTCCTTTCCAGGGAGCAGGAAGTGGGCGAGGAAAATAGAGTAAGTCTCCTTTTGAATGGTGAGAAGAGCTTCAATATTTTATTTTCATTAATTGTCTCATCTAAAACTTCCACGAAGTCTCATTCAGAAAAAAATAAAATTATACATTGCCTTTTCTACTTAAACTATTCAGCAGTCTTCCTAGTAGGTGGGTAAGTCCCTGAACGACGTTTGTTCAAGAAAGTCTTGGAGGCAGAGGTAATTAGCCACTGGAGAATCCACCAGAGAAAGAAAAACAAAGAGCAGCCTTGTAAAGAGTAAAGTCCTGATAGCATAGCATTGCAGTCACTGGTTTAGTTATGGGCATTATAGTTTGATGGTTAAGAAAGATCATGTTGCTTGGTTTTGAAGTTCTGCTCTATATCTGACCAGACATGTGACCTGGGACAAAGTTACATAATTTGACTGTATCCATTTCCTGGGGAGGTTAAATTAGTCAATACTTATAACGCGCTTAGAAATAGTGCCTGGAAATAATAGGTGTCTTGTAAATATTATTAGAATTATTATTTATATTGCTGTCATTGAGCTTTTGGTAGATCATTACAAACAATATGCCCATAAAAAGAGGAACTGGACAGAAAAACATTTCTTTAGTTTTTTTCTGAAAATCAAAGAAATATACCCTCTCCCACCCAGGGACAGCCTCATAGTTACACTGACAAACTAATGGAAGTATATGTAATAATGCAGCATTATTAAATATTAGTTATTAAATATGTATCATTATTAAATATTACACATATCTCTCCTGAAATTTTTTAGAAAAGAAAATGTTTACTATCTGCACTACCTGCTATTAGTTTTACAAACTGTTGCTCACAGAGAGGTGAAATATGCCCCAGGTACATGATGAGAAAGAAACAGGAATAAGATTTTGCAGCCCAATTAATTGGCTTTAAATATGTTTTGTCTTCTTATGGCTGAGTAATATTCCTGGATATTGAAATAATCATACTGAGCAAAATAAGTCAGATGGAAAAGGTTGAGAACCATGTGATTTCACTCACATGTGGGATGCAAAACTGAAGCAACAAATGAACAAGACAACTTATAGACACAGACAACAGTTTAGTGGTTATCAGAGGGAAAGCAAGGAATGGAGGGGAATGGATAAGGGTAAAGCGGGTCAAATATATGGTGATGGAATATTTGACTTGGGGTCATGAGCAAACCATACAATATACAGATGACGGATTAATGAATTGTGCACTTGAAATCTATATAATTTTATTTACCAATATCACTCCAATAAATTTAATATAAATAAATAATAAATATGTTTTGTCATCTCACTAGGCATATAGTCTTGGGCAAGATGATAATATAAGAAGTGGTTCAAATTAAGACAGATGCCAACAACACAATAGCAGTAATGATTATGGAAATAAATAATAAAATTCTGCTAATTTTTACTTTTTGCTCTGATAAGAGAATGTGTTACCACCATTAAAGATACTTATTTAGTATGTAAACATATCTTTTGGAGTTTAGAGGGCTTAAGATATACAAATATAGTAGTAGCATCATCCAACACTGAGCAGCTAATAATTTTACTTGATATTCTAATAAAGAAATTTGAGAATATTTTTATTATATTATAGCTGAATATGAAAGTTTATCTGGCTGTTTGTTTCATAACATTATCTTTCTATATTTGACTCTCTGGTATGTGTGACTTGTACTAGCACCCACTATTGGGTTTCTCGCATCTATTCCTTATCCTATTGTCTATCTTTTAGCTATGTAGTCACATTATAGTTAACTTCCAACATTTATGCATAAAAGAATGTGAATATATAACAACTAAAAAGAAAAGCTGAGATTTTCCTATCTCTTACTCCATTGCTACCCTTAACAAAAATGCTTATTTCCTTTCATTCTAATTACTGTTATTTTAAAATTTAAATACGATGCTTAATTACATTTTCCATCAATTTCAAATAAAACAATATAGAGGAAAGATTGAAGGGCCACTCTACCCAATCAATTTCTCTTGCCAAAAGATAGCACTACTTATATCCCTTTAAGACTTTTTCTAAAATTTTCTAAAATTTATATACATACAGGTATATGTATGCATAC
This sequence comes from Pteropus vampyrus, assembly GCF_000151845.1. NCBI lineage: Eukaryota > Metazoa > Chordata > Mammalia > Chiroptera > Pteropodidae > Pteropus > Pteropus vampyrus. Next base: position 6,253,842 of record NW_011888805.1, read on the forward strand.
TAAATGAGTTCATATTCTTCATAATATACTGGACCTTTATTTCCTACCATCACTGTGTCTAGTCAATTTGTTCATGACAGTTCTTACAGTTCTATCTCCTTATTTTTAACAATTGCATAGTATAATTGTTATATAATTTTTAAATTGTTTCTATTGGTAAATGTTGTCAACATTTTTATAAATCGTGTTTTAATATTCAAAGAAGGGAAAGCACTCAGTGGCTGATTAATACAGGATAAGTGTTCAATATGACAATCATGGAAATATCAATTTAAAAAATATATGATATTTCCCACATTCAGACTGGCAAAAATGAAAAATTCTACCCACATTAAATATGGATGAAGATGTGGAGAAATGGTAACTTACTGGTGGTTGATGTGTAAATTAGGATACTTTTGCTGGAGAAATATTAAGAGTTACTTAGAAATTTGAAGGCATGTACTGCCTATGATGCAGCAATTCTTTTCCTAGATACATAGCAATTCATGTATATCCTTAGAAGTTCTCTTGAGAAGGTGTCTGGGCTGTTCTCAATCTATTATGTTTTTGGAAATGTATGTAGTATTGGCAGTTGCCACAATGATTGAAGATGCTACTTGTAGAAAGTGGGTAGGACCCAGAGCTAAACATCTGGAAATGCACCAGACAATCTCATACAATAATGAATTATATTTTCTTTCAAATGTCCTCCTGTACACTTACCTAGGTAAAATATCTGTTTTAAGTAAATTGAGCTTAGATTGTAACTCCATGTTGCATTAAAAAATAAAACATTATTTTTGCACGATTTAATATACCCTGAATTTCCTAGGAGTGAATTTTCTTTTGTTTAGAAATTTACCATGCTTTTGTTCACCATTTTGAAACTACCACCAATAATAAAACAGCTCATGGTATTTAAGCTGCTAATACAATCTTCCTGTATCAATGTATGTTTACAACATATTTGCAATCTATAATTACTCTTCTGCATCAATGTATATTTACAAATTAAAGCAATGTTTATTTACAGTATCGTGTTTCTTTCAGAATGAATATATATACAGAAGTATCTCCTTACTTCATTTTATTTTTTAAGTGTAATTGTCCCTGAATATTTACATATTAAAATACATATTCTTTATTTTAGCTTACCTTAGTTTTATTTTTTCTTGTATATAGTTATTTATTATTTCCAGATATGTGTATAAGTTTAATTATGTTATCTATGAGTATTTTTAAGAGAGAGTAATGGTATGTGACAAAATAGTTGCTATAAAAAGAGGGTGTTTCATTTGACTGAATTGGGAACCAGTCGTAGAAATTTTTATGAATATGAGCAAGGAATCATAATGAATGTTCATTCTGATGTGATTAAAATTTGGAAATATCCTATCTCTCAACATATAGATAAATTTTGTTTTTTTTGATACCAGCAACACTATACAGTTATTAAAATATATAAATCAAATCTATAAGTATTAACATATGTATCTCTCAAAACAATATGGAATGCAAAATAGCTTATACATTCACAGTACAGCATGGAATAATTTATATGGAATTTAAAACTTTTTTATTATTTAATGTTTATAGAATTATACATATTTGATACATTATAAAAGTATGCAAAAATGGTAAACACTAAATGAGGGTATTGGTTCCTCTTGAGAATGTAGCAAAGAGGAAGGAGCTTGGAAAGGCTTGTACATAGAAGGCCTAAATTCTATTAGAATTTTAATCTAAATAATGGGTATAGAAGTGTTATGTAATTGTTTTTTAAATTTTGAGTTTTCTGAATTATTTTATAATAATTTTAAAAGTGAAAAAATATATAAAAAGAAACAATTATAATATTGTTTTAATAAATATTATTCACTTTAGGACAAGGTACTTTGAATAGATACATGGAGAATAAAATATGATCATGTAACTAATTTCATGCCAGAGCTGTTTTAAGTATCAAAATGAATGGATTCTTCTTTTTTTCAATGCATACGATTTTAATATTCCTATTTAGAACATGCTTTTCTTGCATAATAATTTTTCT
>NW_011888805.1:6255923-6266552 GCF_000151845.1 Pteropus vampyrus
ATACCAGCAACACTATACAGTTATTAAAATATATAAATCAAATCTATAAGTATTAACATATGTATCTCTCAAAACAATATGGAATGCAAAATAGCTTATACATTCACAGTACAGCATGGAATAATTTATATGGAATTTAAAACTTTTTTATTATTTAATGTTTATAGAATTATACATATTTGATACATTATAAAAGTATGCAAAAATGGTAAACACTAAATGAGGGTATTGGTTCCTCTTGAGAATGTAGCAAAGAGGAAGGAGCTTGGAAAGGCTTGTACATAGAAGGCCTAAATTCTATTAGAATTTTAATCTAAATAATGGGTATAGAAGTGTTATGTAATTGTTTTTTAAATTTTGAGTTTTCTGAATTATTTTATAATAATTTTAAAAGTGAAAAAATATATAAAAAGAAACAATTATAATATTGTTTTAATAAATATTATTCACTTTAGGACAAGGTACTTTGAATAGATACATGGAGAATAAAATATGATCATGTAACTAATTTCATGCCAGAGCTGTTTTAAGTATCAAAATGAATGGATTCTTCTTTTTTTCAATGCATACGATTTTAATATTCCTATTTAGAACATGCTTTTCTTGCATAATAATTTTTCTTTAGTACTTCTAATTGTCTTTTGTTTTCATGCTGAAAGGCAAGTGAAAGAAAATACTTTTTTTTTATATCAAGTATTAATAGCTGTCAAGTATTGTCACCTATTTGTTAAATGGTTTAGTACATTCAGGATATTTCTAAGCCTGCTTTACAATTGTCACATTCCGAATTCATTTTACTATACTCTCAGATTTAGGTCCACCATATCCAGGGTGCCATGTCTCACTCTTTTTTTTTTTTTGTATTACTTCCCTAAGCTTTATTGTTGTTTGCTTTGGTCTGGAATTCTGTGTTATAAATATTTTTTCCTAAAAATTTGAAGACTTAGTTCATTACCTTCTAATATCTAATATTAAAAAGCCATTTCGATCTTGTTTTTGCTCTCTGTAATTAGCCTGTTTTCTTCTTCTCTGTAAGATTTTACACTCCTTAATTGTCCTTGAAATTTTATGAAAATTAGTATTAAAAAAATTCTACTTGATGCTTTGTGATTTTTATTATGTGAAAACTTATATCTTTCTTCAGCCTTGGCAAATGCTCTTCATGCAATCGCTACGTTATTTCTTTACTTTCCTTGTTGCCTCCCTGTGGTGCCCTATTACTGGCATTCTGAATTGATTCTGAATTTCCATGACTCCTAGCTTTTTTCTCATGTATTTTATCTCTTCATTTTTTGGCCCTATTTTCTGGGTGATTTGCTTGGCTTTTTTTCCTCAATATTCATTTAAATGTTTACATTGCCAAACTTTCTCTATTTAACACTGTAGTAACAAATAGCTCTAAAATCTTAATGGCCTACCACTACTGGGGTTTGGTTTTGGCCAATGCTGCATACTGGCTATGGCTCTACTCCATGTGTCTTCTTCTTTGCTTTGAGACCCAGGATCTGGGACCGGCTGTTTTCATGGCAGTAAGAGAACAATAGTTGATTCATGCAATATCTACCACAGTTTCTCCTTCAATTTGGTATTTGTCAGTTCTGCTCACATTCTATTGCCTAAAGCAATTCACAAAAGAAGACCAAGCCTGAAGTTAGTGGGTAGGAAACAGACCTGAATGAACGTCCTGCAGGCCCAGTGAAGAATGACAGATATTTTAAGGCTATAATGAGTCAACTACACGTCTTTGTTTTCTTTCTTTACCTCGGATTGCCTTCTTTTCATATTCTGATTTCTTCTCTGGTTGCAATATTTTAAAATGTTCCTGAGAATTCTAATTAGATTTTCGTTGTCATACTTATTTTCTGATTTTCAGTAACTTATTTCCGTTTATTGTCTGGACAAGTTTTCTGTTGTTTATGTTAATCATTTGCATGTTTATTGTCCATTTTCCTCAATTATCTGGTGATGCCTGAACATATTTACAGAATTCCTTAATTAAAGCATTAAAAATTGATTTCCTAAACACTTTACTAGATTCATCTTGGATGAGGAGCTTTCTCGGTGTGTGGGTTCTTATCTTTTGACAGGTTATAATTTACTTGAACAAAATACAAGAAATCAGACAGAGGAGATGGGCTTTCAACCCCACATGTCAAGCGTGGATGGAACGCCAACCCTGGCTCTGGGAGTCCCAGCCTCCACCCTCCCACTCCTAATACTTGGTTTCATTTCTTTAGAAATGATTTCTCTGACTTCCAATGGTGGGTGAATGCTAACCGTGGAAGTAATCGTTGTGTGTGTTGGGGGCCAGTGAGGGATAAATCCCACATTGATTCTGCAGTCAGTTCTCCAGTTAGATTACTTTGGCTGCCAGTCCCCTGCTTTAGCTTTTTCTTTACACGTTCTGTGCTCCATCCCCCTGAGCTCTGAATTAACAATGAATTTTGTTCCACTAATCTTTTTTCTCAACCTGAAGTTTATAATATTTGTTTTCTTGAAATATCTTTTATTATTTTCAGTGCTTTAGTAAATTTATTCCTTTTTAAGACATCTCCCTCTTTTGATATCAATGATGTTTTAGCAAGCAAGAAAAGGAAGTATGAGGACTATTTGTTGTATTAAACAGGAACTGGCTATGTATTTTTTTTTAATTGTTAAGGAAACTGCAAACTTCCCCTCCAAATAATTGTATTAATTTATTCTCTGAACATTAATGTATAAAGAATAATAATTTCAGTACATACTTGCCAACAGGGGATATTACAGTATTTTATAATTATGACCCATATAATAAGAGTATGATTTTATATTATTGTGGCTTTAATTTGCATTTCCTTATTACTAGTGAGGCCAAATATGCTCATGCATGTTAATTTGGCTATTTGTATTCTTCTCTTAATTATCTATTCATCTCCTTTGCCAAACTGTCTCATATATAATTTTGTCATCGATTTTAGAATGATTTTATCTTTTTCTTTTTGTTGTTAATCCTTTTATTGTTTCTTTTGTCAAGCAAATTTTTAAAATATGATTAAGTACATTTTTTCTTTGTAAGTTTTGGGTTTTATATTTTTAGAATATAAAATCTAATTCCATATTATTACATTTTTATCTTGTATTTTCTTCATTTATGCCTTTTTTCTCTTTACAATTTTGTGTTTTATAATCTGAGCCTTAACAAACTGAAATATATTATCTGTCTGATATGAATTAGAGATTTAACTCAATTTTTCTAGATATGTATAACAGTTATATAACAGTTTTCCCAAGGCCAATTTTTTAAATAGCCCATCATTCCTACATTGTTTTAAATATCACATTTAACCTATACTATACCTCTCTCTGTTTTTGTCTCTGCTTCCCTCTCTGTCTCTCTCTCTGTCTCTCTCTCTGTCTCTCTGTCTCCTGTTCCTTTGTCTCTTTCTCTCTAGATTTTCTATCATCTATCTATCATCTATCTATCTATCTATCTATCTATCTATCTATCTATCATCTAAGTTTTAACATGGTTATTTTATTCTACTACATTTTTCTATATGTATCTTCTAACATCAATATCATGTGGTTTTATTTAGCATTGCTATTAGTATATTTTGATATCTGATAAATAAAAGTGCTTTTATTTGGTTTAGCACTTTGCAGGCTCTTTCCTTTTGAAGACATGTCTTTAATTAGCCTTGATAACTTGATAAATTAGGAACTTCACTAGTCTTAAAATGTTTAGTTATTCTTTGTACATTTTCTCTTCCAGATAAAATAACTCTTCTAGAGTTAGAAGTTTACTTCGAATGCCTTGTTTGAAGTGTTCGAAACATTTTTTAAATGTGAAAAAGAAACAGACTTATTATATTGAATACTTTGAGGCATTAATTTGGCAGTTATTTCCATTATTTAGCTTTCTGAGATGTTGTTCGTCGTTAATTATTTATCACCTTGGGCTTGCATATTTCAAATTATTTATTACTATGTCTTTTATAGGCTTTTATTTCATTTGTAAAGCACCTCCTCTTCCACTTGTTTTTTTTCTTTTTTCCTTTTTAAATTAGTACTGATGAATAAGAAAACTAGTGAGTTTTATAAATTGAAACATAATACCTCAAAATTTTTCAACCAGTATATTGTTTATCAGTTGACTGCTGTATAAGTCACAAATTATAATGATTATTTATTCCTTTCCAGTATTTAAAGTCTTATTTGTTATTATGTTTTAGTCTATTGGAAAGTAATTACAAGACAACATAGAACATTAAAGCGATGGCAAACAAAGAGAAAATGTTTGCAAAAGACATATCTGCTAAAGGACTGTTATCCAAAATATATACAAAAACAGTTAAACCTTAACGATAAGGAAATGAATACTTCACCAAAGAAGATATAAAAATAGCAAATAAGCATATAAAAGATGTTCTACATCATATGCAATTAGGAAATGAAAATTAAAACAAAAACGATATACCAATATATACCTATTAGACTAGTCAAAATTTGAAATACGGACAACACACCAAATGCCAGTGAGCAGGTGAAGTAAAAGGAACTCTCATTCATTGCTAGTGGGAGTGAAAAATGATACAGGAAGTTGGGCAGTTTCTTACAAAAATAAACATACTCTTACCATAAATCCAGCAATCATGTCCCTTGGTATTTACCCAAAGGAATTGAAAATGTATGTTTATGCAAAAACCAGCACACAGATGTTTATAGCAGCTTTCTTCATAGTTACCGAAACTGGGAAGCAACCAAGATACCTTTCAGTAGGTGAATAGATAAACTTTGGTATATTTGCACAAAGAAATATTCTGCACTAAATAAATGAGCTACCAAGCCATGAAAAGGTATGGAGAAATCTTCAAAGTATATTACTAAAAAAATGAAGCCAATCTGAAAATGCCATATACTATATGATTTCAATTATATGACAATCTGGAAAAGACAAACTATGGAGATAAAAAAAAATATATCAGTGGTTTCCAGGAGTTAGTGGGGGCAGGAGGGATAAGTAAGTAGAGCACAGAAGATTTTTAGAGCAGTATAACTATTCTGTATGATACTACAAAATCATATTATATTACAACAATAATAGTGAACCCTAAGGTCAACAACGGACTTTAAGTCATTATGATATGTCAGTGTAGGTTCATCAAAGGCAACAAATACACCACACTGGTGGGGTTGTTAACGGGGGAAGGGATTATGCATGTGCAGGGGAAAGAGCTGTATGGGTAATCTATGTTCCTTCCACCTAAATTTTCTATTAACTTAAAACTGCTCTATTACAGGGTATTAAAAAAACCCAGCATTTTAGCTGTGATGGCAAACAAAGAGACTTGTCTTTTTCTAGACTCTAGAATATTTCTGTGAAAGAATGATGTTCATGATGTTTGTTTTCAGTTTCTAGTGGATAAGTACTTTCCCACTGCTTCTGTCATTATTTTTATGTCAAAAATACTTTTTTATGTCATAAAATTTTGAAGAAGTTCAGAAGACAGGATGGTTTGTTTGTTCCATGATTTAGAATTTTTCAATTATTCTAATCAGTAGAATCTCTAACAAAAATAGCATGCACTTAATATGAATATTACTAAAATCCTTGTTTTGATATTTTACTAAGTAACATGTAGTAGGCAGTGATATGTTACACAAAATTTATACACAAAAATATCATCAAAATTAATGATATTTTATAGTCACACAACCAAACATCTGTTGGGCAAAAAAAAGGATTAAATCAGAAGGCTTGGCTTGTTCACATCTTGCAAATTCCAAAGAAAGATCTGCCTTCTGGACTGTCCCTTAGCCAGTTTCTTGGAGACAATCTCTGACTCTTCGAAGTATTCCACCTGATTAATGTTTTTGTACACCTGCAGCCTTGGGCCTTGCTGTGGTAGTTTGACTAGATAAGTTTATTCTAGCAGTATGATTTATTGTGAATGCCTGTTTTTACTCTGAGGTAGGAAGACTGAAGTCTGAGTAGCTGAGGTTGGTCATGAGGGTGCTGTATATCCACATGATTGACTCCCTCAGATGAGCTTTCTTGGTTGGCAAGACTTCACATACAAAGTAACATGACATTGCTGGGAGAATTAAGTGTGTCCCTGTGTGACTCCCCTAGGAGGGGACACTTGGCAGCTTGTGTCTGGTTTCTCCTAGACCTCACTCCATCTATCTTTCCTCTTTGCTGATTTTAATCCATATCCTTGCACTGTAAATAAAGCATAACCAAGAATATCATAGTTTTTCTGTGAACCATGAGTCCTTCTTTTGAATCATTGAGTCTGAGTGTGATCTTGTGCACTTCTCACATATTTATATGTGAACATTCCTAAATTTTGTTAAAATGTCAATTATAGTATGTTAACATATACATTTCAAAATGTAATTGTGAAAAATATTGTCATGACATAACTGTGATTGAATATAGCCTATTAACTTTTGCTGCCTAAACTATAACTGTGTAAAACTTGCCAGAAACATACAAGCAGAATTAAATAATTTTTGCATAGAAATTTCACTATCAGGTTGTAGTTTGGGTTTATCAAAGTTTAGAGTGAAAGAGTATGAAATAATAATGGAGATTTATTTAAGATCAAGGAATATAAATAATACTACATCTTTTTTCTTTGACAATACTTGTATTTTTTTGTCATGCCTATAAAATGGTAACAAATACTTTTATGTTATAATGGAGTTTTTGTCTCGATTACCAATAATTTTTAAACAAGTTGTGTTATGGCACAAACGATTCTAAGACCCACAGAGCCAATTGAGATTAATTATGAGCCTTTATTAGCCGGCCAGCGACTGACTCTCTACCACGCAGAATTAGAGGAGATCAGCCCCGAGGTTTGAGAGTGAGGCAGTTATAAAGCCTAGAACAAGCAAGCAGATTACAGAAGCAGAAGTTGGCCATTAGCACAATACATCACCTAGTACCACACCCTGGTTAACAAGTAAGTGGATTACAGAAGCAGACATTGGCCATCTTCATATCTTATACAATACACCTCTTAAACCACACCCAAGCAAGTAGGACAACTTCTGGTACCTAAAGATATTTCTTCCCTGTAGCTGACTTAGCTAGTTGGCTCACTTGAAAATTTTCCACCCTCAACAGTTGGGCACTTTAAAATGTTATTTATGTACTAAGATTAGCCAAGGAACATGATTAAATGTTAGATTTCTTTTGAGCTACTGGGATAATCTTGCTTGATCATAACATGTGATTTTTATGCACTTCTAATTTGTCATATTATATTTGGGATTTTAACAAGTAGAGTCATAAGTAAAAGTAATATTTTTAATAAAATGTTCTTATCAAGGTTATACTTTCTTCATAGAATTTATTCATCCATATTTTTAGCCATGCAATATTGACTTATTACCTACTATGTGCTACTAAAATGGCTCCGATTAATAAGACAGACAATAACAATGACTGAATTTATGTTATGTTAATAAAGCTTCACTAAATCTGTTTGCAAAATTAGGTTACATCCCACAGAAGAGAGAGTTAGCAAACTGAAGGTAGGATAGTTAAAATATCCAAATTGAGGCTCAGAGAGGGGAAAAAACAATGGAAAGTTTGGAAAACACTTTTTAAAAATATATGTATATCCCAAATGAGGAGCAAAGGAAAACATGGATTGTTGTATAAAGAAAGTAAGGAATGTATGGAGCATAGTGAATGTTTCTATTATGCATGTATTTGGAGTTCCAGAGAAAGAATGAAGCAGTACTTGAAGACATATTGCCTAGGAATAAAAGCCTGCATAGATAGATGTGGTAATAATATTATTACAAACTGAACTAGCAAATTAACAGATGAGGAAAACATGAATTGCCTTCAAAGAAAACAATATAAATAACTACTGACCTTTCAGTATAAAATATAAAAAAAAGATAATGGCACATATCAGCCTAGACTATAATGACCTGAAATACCCTATAAGTGAATGTCAAAATTAGAAAGAGTGTTGCTATAAATGTATTCATACACGTCTTTCATTAAACATATTTCTTTTTGGAATTTACGTGGAGTGAAATTGCTGAGATTTAGAGTGCATTTGTTGAGCTTTACTAAATATTATTAAACAATTATTATATCAAATTACATAATCACTAGCAATATGTGAAAATTTTGGTTGCTCATCACCTTTACCAATATTTCTCATTACTTTCTATTTTCTTTCACTAGAGTATATTATGATACTTAACTGCAGTTTAATTTTATGTTTTCCTAATAACTAATTATTTTGAATAAATTTTAACATGTTTATTGACCATTTGGAAATCTTATTTTGTAACTATTTAAGATTTTTTTTACATTTAAAGTTGCTTTGTGTCTTTTTTTCTGATTAGTGTGAATTTGTTTTTTGCAGCAAGTGGCATTAATGATAATGTTAGCACCGTTATTCATAAGAACCTAAAATTAGAAACAATTTACGTGCCCATCAACAGTATAATGGATAAATAAAATGATATCTTTATACAATGGAATACTATAGAGAAATGAAAATGGATGAACTATTAGTACATACAACATGAATGAATATCACAAACATTTTAGAGTGAAAACTAGTCAGTCACAATAGAGTATCTGATCTGTTTATATGATTTTATGCCAATAGGCAAAACCAAATCAATTATGATAGAAATTAGAAAAGTTGTTAGCTTTATCATAGTACATTAATAAGTAAGATGGAAAATGAAGGAGACCTTCATTTCTGAAAATATTCTATTTCTTGATCAGAGTGATTTTTATAAGTATGTTCACCTTATGTAAATTTATCAAAGAAGTACATTTAAGATTTTGTTGTTTTCTATGATTTTCATTCTGTGTTTACCTGAACAAAAAAGAAAACATAAAACATAGAGTAATTTGACACTGCAAGTAAAAGAACCATTCAACTAATTTAATCAATGACAAATTTATGTTATAGATGATTTACTGATTATCTATTAGAGTTTTCTCGACATGTTGTAGTATCTCTAACTAATAAATGTGTACGTTTATTTTAATAATTTAAAACTTTGATTAAAAATAAAAGTTCAGTGATTTATTTGAAACAAAAATATAGATTTCTATTTTTCTGGCATAAAATTGTTGCAATCATAATTAGAAAGTCAGACAACATTTTAGAAATTTTTAGAATTTTCTTACTCCTTGTAAGCTTACATCGGAATTTGTCTTTACATCTGTGTGCTATAAAAATGTTATTTGACTCAAATATGAAATAGCATTGCTTCTCAACACCATTATCATGCCTTACTTGAAATTAGTCTCAAACTTGTAATGTCTTCTTAAAATTTTTATCTTGCATCTGACTGTGGCATTAATTTAGAATGATGTGCGATTTGTGAACATCAATTTCGACATTCAAATAGATCATTTCTCTGCTCAAAGGAGCTTTTAAGTCGTAGGCATAAAATTGTGTGTGTTTTAGTATTATGAAAAGTTTTATTTTGTGAGACTTTATAAGAAATTAAAACCCAATAAGTTGTAGTATAAAAGTCTGAAAAACTAAGATACATATGTATTGGTTATACTTTCTTTGAGAAGATACAGTTATACTTTTACCTTTTTCAATGTATGGTAGCTTGCTGCATCACTAATATTTATTAATTTTAGCAAATAAAAATATAAAAATAGCTAACAATATTTAAAATATAAGTTATCTAACAGTAAATATTATCCTAAATCTTATGTTAAAAATGTAGGAGGAATAAAAGAAAGATTTAATGTATAGAGATAGTTATTTCTAGATGAAGAGTAATATTGAGCAAAACTAAAATATAAAATTTAATTTTGATAATGTTTTGTTTAATTATTAAAAATACTAATTTCTATCATTTATTAATTGTATTGAAACAATGTTATGTCAGCATAAAGATCTTCCAAGAACCCCATATATTTTTTTCTAAAAGTGGCTGTGGTAGACTTTTTTGCTTGTTAGTATTTGTGCCCTCATATATTTCCCTCCCACACTGATTTTGGACTTAGTAGGCATGATGCAAAAAGCTACTTGATAAGCACATATACATTGGGAAGTGTTCTTTTGAAACACTCTCGAAACCCAGACACTATGTAAAGAAACACAAGGTAGCTAAATAAAGTTATTAAAATAGAGAAAGAGAAGGTGGGGTTGAAGGGAGAGAGAGATCTCAGTCTTTCTGCTCAAACAGTCATATTATAGTCAAGAATTACTTCTTTTTTCTTTATTCTTTGTCACCAGTACATAGTGTAGTCTAAGCATGAATAAATGTATGCACTATTAAATCAATTAAACACATCTTCAGAGGAAAATAGTTTGTAATTTTTTTAAAATTTTGTTCATAAGGAAATGAAGAATGAGAGAGATTTACTTTATACTTATTTAAAACAAAGGAATAAAAACTAAGAAGATTTGATTATACTCTGAAGCTTGTGCAGACTCCAGACTAGTGTCCTCAATTTCTATTCTAGTTACTCTTAACACTTTGACTCTAAAGATGAACAGATATAGAAAAGTCTGGATTATGAAGACAAGGGACTAACCAGAAATGTTGCTAATTTCATTGGTCAAAAGCATCAGAATCTGGGGAAAAAGCTGAAATACAACAGAACATATTCTTTTGGAAGGTTTTCAAGGT
>NW_011888805.1:6266602-6268787 GCF_000151845.1 Pteropus vampyrus
TCCAGAGAAAGAATGAAGCAGTACTTGAAGACATATTGCCTAGGAATAAAAGCCTGCATAGATAGATGTGGTAATAATATTATTACAAACTGAACTAGCAAATTAACAGATGAGGAAAACATGAATTACCTTCAAAGAAAACAATATAAATAACTACTGACCTTTCAGTATAAAATATAAAAAAAAAGATAACGGCACATATCAGCCTAGACTATAATGACCTGAAATACCCTATAAGTGAATGTCAAAATTAGAAAGAGTGTTGCTATAAATGTATTCATACACGTCTTTTATTAAACATATTTCTTTTTGGAATTTACGTGGAGTGAAATTGCTGAGATTTAGAGTGCATTTGTTGAGCTTTACTAAATATTATTAAACAATTATTATATCAAATTACATAATCACTAGCAATATGTGAAAATTTTGGTTGCTCATCACCTTTACCAATATTTCTCATTACTTTCTATTTTCTTTCACTAGAGTATATTATGATACTTAACTGCAGTTTAATTTTATGTTTTCCTAATAACTAATTATTTTGAATAAATTTTAACATGTTTATTGACCATTTGGAAATATTATTTTGTAACTATTTAAGATTTTTTTTACATTTAAAGTTGCTTTGTGTCTTTTTTTCTGATTAGTGTGAATTTGTTTTTTTCAGCAAGTGGCATTAATGATAATGTTAACACCGTTATTCATAAGAACCTAAAATTAGAAACAACTTACGTGCCCATCAACAGTATAATGGATAAATAAAATGATATCTTTATACAATGGAATACTATAGAGAAATGAAAATGGATGAACTATTAGTACATACAACATGAATGAATATCACAAACATTTTAGAGTGAAAACTAGTCAGTCACAATAGAGTATCTGATCTGTTTATATGATTTTATGCAATAGGTAAAACCAAATCAATTATGATAGAAATTAGAAAAGTTGTTAGCTTTATCATAGTACATTAATAAGTAAGATGGAAAATGAAGGAGACCTTCGTTTCTGAAAATATTCTATTTCTTGATCAGAGTGATTTTTATAAGTATGTTCACCTTATGTAAATTTATCAAAGAAGTACATTTAAGATTTTGTTGTTTTCTATGATTTTCATTCTGTGTTTACCTGAACAAAAGAGAAAAAATAAAACATAGAGTAATTTGACACTGCAAGTAAAAGAACCATTCAACTAATTTAATCAATGACAAATTTATGTTATAGATGATTTACTGATTATCTATTAGAGTTTTCTCGACATGTTGTAGTATCTCTAACTAATAAATGTGTACGTTTATTTTAATAATTTAAAACTTTGATTAAAAATAAAAGTTCAGTGATTTATTTGAAACAAAAATATAGATTTCTATTTTTCTGGCATAAAATTGTTGCAATCATAATTAGAAAGTCAGACAACATTTTAGAAATTTTTAGAATTTTCTTACTCCTTGTAAGCTTACATCGGAATTTGTCTTTACATCTGTGTGCTATAAAAATGTTATTTGACTCAAATATGAAATAGCATTGCTTCTCAACACCATTATCATGCCTTACTTGAAATTAGTCTCAAACTTGTAATGTCTTCTTAAAATTTTTATCTTGCATCTGACTGTGGCATTAATTTAGAATGATGTGCGATTTGTGAACATCAATTTCGACATTCAAATAGATCATTTCTCTGCTCAAAGGAGCTTTTAAGTCGTAGGCATAAAATTGTGTGTGTTTTAGTATTATGAAAAGTTTTATTTTGTGAGACTTTATAAGAAATTAAAACCCAATAAGTTGTAGTATAAAAGTCTGAAAAACTAAGATACATATGTATTGGTTATACTTTCTTTGAGAAGATACAGTTATACTTTTACCTTTTTCAATGTATGGTAGCTTGCTGCATCACTAATATTTATTAATTTTAGCAAATAAAAATATAAAAATAGCTAACAATATTTAAAATATAAGTTATCTAACAGTAAATATTATCCTAAATCTTATGTTAAAAATGTAGGAGGAATAAAAGAAAGATTTAATGTATAGAGATAGTTATTTCTAGATGAAGAGTAATATTGAGCAAAACTAAAATATAAAATTTAATTTTGATAATGTTTTGTTTAATTATTAAAAATACTAATTTCTATCATTTATTAATTGTATTGAAACAATGTTATGTCAGCATAAAGATCTTCCA
>NW_011888805.1:6269615-6286113 GCF_000151845.1 Pteropus vampyrus
GAGCACAGACACAAGAGTGTAAGACAAGAGTAATAGCAATAATAAAGCTAATGAGCACAAGGCTGGAATAGAGATTTGCATTCTGGCTTCCTAAATGTTCTCTTGCCATCCTAGATCATGATTTCAAATCTCTACCCATTCATGATCATCAAATAAGCGAGAGAGAATGAATTAGGGGCCTAACACTAGGCTCCAACTTAGACAGAGACAAAGGAGCTCAAATAAGATGTGATAGAGTATAGGGACTACTGTGATTTTTCACCCCAGCCCACAGCTTTAGGCATCAAAGTTAAGGCTGTCATGCTTTCCTGTATGTAGGAAGAATGATGATTTTCAAGGCTTTGTCACCTGGACCTGTGGTAACAGGAGTTAGAAATACTCCTTGCCACATAAAGTTCCATTCAGTGGTACCCCTTGACCTATGCTGGAGGGAAAATGGCTGTCAATCTCTAAGAGTAAATGATCTAGAGTAACTCACTACTACAACTATGGTGAAAGGCCTTGGTACATAAAACCTGTCCATCCATTTGTCTATCTCTCTATATTGTATATATTTCAGAGGTTCTGGTAAAAAGGAGGGAAAAAGTGGATTAGGGAAATTCTTCAGAATATCAGGAATCTAAAAAATAAAAGGAGCAATAAGAGTTCATGAATTCTGAGAGTGAATATATTTTGTAGCAAAAATAGCCAATTATGGTAGATATAGATAAAGAAGGTGGCATATTGCTGCTGTCTGTCCTTGGTTTGTCCTTGATGATCCTGGGAAACATCAGTTTTACAATCCCCATGAACCAAATCTCAGGAAATAAGGAAGGTATTTGAAAATATTAATATGGCTCAAAAAAGGACTTGAGATTACAAAATAATTTATTCTCACATGTAGCTAATTTTAAATTGGAATTTGAACTGTAGAATATCATTCTTTTAGTCTGACTTTGTACTTCACATTTTCTTATTAACACTTACTTCCCAATTTCCTGTGTTTCATTTCTGGACTTGAAGTTATTTTTCTTTACAGGTCCAATGTTTTTATCTATCTCCAAATGCTTTCGAGTGGTTTGTCTAGAAACAGGTAAGAACTGTGAGAACACATTTTCTTATCAAGTGACGCAGGATGTAAAAGCAGAAGAATAATATAGCAATGCATACTATGATTATCACTTAAATTACGTTATTAAACATATTAAAACATGTGTTTTTTAATATAGTATAGAAGGTGATATCTTTCCTTGGACACAAACTGGTTTTCTCTTGTGAGCGAGAGCCACTGGGATATTAGAAAGATACCTAAAACTTTTTTTTTTTTTTTTGTTTTGGCCAATAGAAGTTGAATTCTTTGATTGCCCTCTTAATTCTCACTTATACCCCAAGTCCTGTTGTAACTAATTTTCAGGAAAAGCTTTTATTTTCATTTTTAAAAATTTTATCTATGTAATTTCTTTAACATGCTTTAGTTTAATTTTAAAAAATATAATTCTGTTTAGGATACCATTTTCATTTCAGATTAATTTCATCTTTAAGTTGAGTAACATGATCTGACTTCTCTACCTTCTATTACTCCTCTAATACCTGATAGTAACTTACTCTCTTTGCCAATTCCCCTTAAAAATATCATGAAATTAAATTAATATGTAAACACATAAAATAGTTTTTGGAAACCAGAGACCTAAATTCAGGCCAGCAGATGAGTTTTATTTGGTCAGGAGAATGAGATTATTTTTTAAATTATTTATAAATGATTTGAGCTGTATAAATATATCTGAGTGACCACAGGCTTCACTATTTCTTGTGACTTCATATCTGATCCACTTCACATTATTTTACCTGTCTAGTTCCTATGAGAGTTTGAAGTTTTACACTTCATTTAGAAGAGCAGGTGTCTCGATGTCTGGAGCAGGCCACTGGAGGCAGATCAAAGTGTCCAAATCCCCGAGTTGCCCTTTATTAGTAGGGAAACCTTCAAAATGGATTATATTCTGTAAATCAATTTTCTCTGTCTACAAAGTGGGAATAATACTACAGCAATCTCTAAAATTATATAATAAAACTCTGCAGTTCATGGCAGCATTATTCACAGTGGCCAGAACATGGAAGCAACCGAAGTGTCCTATGATAGACGATTGGCTAAAGAAGCTGTGGCACATATATACAATGGAATATTATTATTATCCATTTGTGACAACCTGGATGGACCTCGAGCTAATCATGCTAAGCGAAATAAGCCAGAGAGAAAAAGTTGAAAATCACATGATATCACTTATATGTGGCATATAAACCTAAAAGCAACAAATGAGGAGGACAAACAAACAGAGACTCATGAACATTGACTATAGGCTAGTGGTTACTAGTGGGGTGGGTAAGGAGGAGGGAGATAGATGGGGTAAAGGAGGTCAAGTATAGGGTTTAGGGGGAGGGTGAAGTGGGTAAAGGGGATCAAATATATGGTAGCTGAAGGAAACTGGTCTTTGGGTGGTAAACACTATAGAACATACAGATGTCAAACGATAATGTACACCTGAAAATTATATAATTGTATTCATCAATATTACCCCAATAAACTTAATTAAAAATTTAAAAAATAAATAAAATTTGATAGAATGCAAAAAAAAAAAAAGAAAACTCTGCAATGATGAAAATGTTCTATGCCTGAACTCTTCATACAGTAGCCACTCACCGCATGTGGCTGTCAAACATTTCAAATGTGGCTAGTGTGTCTAAGAAACTAAATTTTTAATTGTATTTTAATTAATGTAAATATTAATTTAAATTTTAAATTCCACATATGGCCAGTGCTGTCATGTTGGACAAGGAAGTGCTGGTCCATCTGTAGGGACCTAGGTTAATGAAGATATACCATAGACAAAGAAATATATTTTTGTTATTGCTGTTGTTATTCTATTTCTTAAGCTAGGGAATAAAATCTGTCTGACCAGAAATCAGCTTAGTTAACACTAATAGCAAAGTTACAAAGTAATTTCCAAAAATGTGTTAGCCAATAATGGAAAAGAAAAAGAGGGGAGGGAAAGAAAAAAGAAATCTCCTAAAATTTAGAGGTGGATACCATTAGTCTTAGGTAAAAATATAAAACTCTCTGTCATTGCTGAATTTCAGACAGGGTTTACTTTTCCTATAGGATATCAGTCCTTTTCTCCTTAAAGCTAGGTATTATGGGATATTATATTCTGTGCTTCCTCAGAATTTTGACTGGTGTGGACAACCTATGGTTTCTTTACACCCCCCAGAATGCTCATTAAAAGCAAAAAGAAATGGTAGTAACTACCTTAGACCACGTGTCTTCTTTTGAGATCAATGTTGAATGCTGATTGTGACATAAAGGATAATTTCACTCAACCCTAAATTACCCTGCACTTCTGCCCAGAAAGCAAAACATGTCCTAAAAGATAATGATCGTCAAATCTATTTTCTCTGAAGAAAATCCCTTTTAAATTTTATTTAAATAGGGAGAGTGAGCAACAGTGTCCTGGATTCTGGGTCCTTGTCCAGAGATTGGACACCTTAAGAACTGGGCTGGCCTACCATGTAATGATGCTGATGTCATTTCCCGCCTTGTTGTCTTAAGGCATTGCCCTTAGAAATAATGCTCTTATTCTTTCTTCGGAGATCACTGTGACAGATAACTCAGATTTACTAAGAACTTAAAAATTAGACAGAAGAAAAAAATACATAAATGGAATTATAAAGGTCTACAATAAAATTCAAATATACTTCCACTATCAAATCTGGGCCAGAACTCCACCCAGAGGAAGAGTAAACGCCTATAAAAGCAACAGAAAATTATGGAAAGTAAGCAGGAATCTAAATAGGAATGGATTTGGAAGTAGGGAGGGAAAAGACGCATGAGTACAGAGGGAAGAAAGAACAACCTTTTGTACCTAAATTGTTATTTAATTTACACCAGATTATTTTCTGAATGAGTTTTTTCTATAGCCAAGTAAATGTTTATATCAGTACTTTAAGTTTCTATGTGAATCAGTTAAGGTAGGGATATGTCAAGCAAATATTTTTACCAATTCTCAAAGAAATAAAAATAGGGGAAGGGAAAATGAAGATGGTGGGAAGGAATAGCAAGAGAGGAGGTTGAGAAGTAAAATAAAAATTATTTTTGGTGTTTTGTAGTATATCACCCTTAGACATATTTCAACAGTGAGAGGAGAGCAAGAGTATGACAGAGAGAGAGAGAGAGCGAGAGAGAGAGAGAGAGAGAGAGAGAGAGAGCGAGAGAGAGAGGAACAAGAACTTGAATAAGATAAAAGAGAATTTTAGGGAATGTTGCAAAAACAACTACTATCATTGTCTTCCTCACATTTTGCACTCCTAGTTGCTACTTTGTTTCCTCCTTAGAGCTTCTGACTGTGGCTTTACCTTCTGTGTGTCATCCTCAGCCTTTCAATTTCATGGGTACATTTAATCTTTATTCCAAATAACATCTGTGTTGAAATGTCTGTATGTGACAGCCCTGGTCCACCTGGCTGGTCCTGACCTCAAGTGACCTTTCCAGGCTATCCAACATTTTAAGTCCCTTAGTTTCATAGACATTTTCAGGTCAGCTGCTGATGACTCGTGCTCCATCAGATGCATGTTATTTATCCTTTGTGGGAACCAAAATACAACAGCACTTCTTACCTTTGGAACTTATAATTCAAACAGAATTTGGACTAAGCCTTTCTTTTTTGCTAAACTTCCTTTTATGTCCTTAAATGGATCATGATTATTTAATTCTTCCAAATTTCTGTCATCTCTCTTTGTGGGCATTGGAATTAACTCAAGGCAAATTCCGGAAAATATTACATTTTTCCAAGAGCCTGCAACATTGGCAGGCTTTTCCTCTCCACGATTCTCTCCAGAAAAATTCATCTTCCACTTCTTTCAAGACGTGAAACTTGACATACTGCTTGCCTTTCCCCAAAACTTAAATGTGTCTTTCTAAATAAGCCTTTCCCTTTCACATTAAAGAGGCATTTATTTCTCTTTTGGGGACAAATACATCTCAGCAGAAGATCATGATTTTAAAGAGAATGGTGAAGACTTGGCTGAAAACCTTCACACAATCATCAATACTATTATGAAACAGGCAAATGATAAAATGACAAGTTCTGTACATTTTAAAAATAGGCTTTATTTTTTGGAACAATTTTAGCTTCACAGCAAAACTGGTTGGAAAAGAGAGAGATTTCCCATATACCACCTTCTCATATGCAGACACAGTTTCCCCTTTTATCAATAGTATCCTCCAGAGTGGTACATTTGTTAATGAACCTAAATTGAGACATCATTATCACTCAAATTCCATGGTTTATATTAGGATTCACTCTTGGAGTTATACACTCTATAGGTTTTAATAAATTAATAATATCTGTCTACCATTACAGTATCATACAGAATAATTTTCCTGCCCTTAAATTCCTTGTGCTCTGTCTATTCATGTTCCACTTCCCCCAAACCCTGGCAGTCACTAATCTTTTACTGTCTCCATAATTTTGCTTTTTTTCAGAATTTCATTATGTGGCCTTTTCAGATTGGCTTCTTTCACTTAGTAGTAATATACATTTAAGGTTCCTCCATGCCTTTTCATGGCTTGAGAGCTCATTTCTTTTTTAGCACTGAATCATATTCCATGATCTGGATGTACCACAGTTTATCTGTTCACCTGCTGAAGAACATCTTGTTTGCTTCCAAGTTTTGACAACCGTGAATAAAGCTTCTATAAACACCTATGTGCAAGATTTTTTTGTGAAGTGTTTTTTTTCTCAACTCCTGTGGATAAATACAAGATGGCTTGATGATGTGGTAAGAGTATGTTTAGTTTTGTAAGAATAGTTGCACTGTCTTCTGGAGTGGATGAAGCATTTTGCAGCAATGTATGAAAATTCTTGTTGCTCCATATCTTTGTCAGAATTTGGTGTTGTCAGTGTTCTGGATTTTGACCGTTGTAATAGGCATGTAATGATATGTCATTTTGTTTTAATTTGCATTTTTCCAATGACATATGTGTAGAGCATGTTTTCATATGCTTATTTGCCATTTGTATATCTCCTTTGGTGAGGTGGCCCATATTTTAATCAGGTTGTTTGTTTTCTTATTGCTGGTATATGATATATGATGGTAGGCATCTTTTCATATACTATATATTTTCCAGAACATGAAACTGAAGTCTTAGTGATTTTTTGATAGACCAGTTGATGTAACAGAGTGCAAGTAATTTACCCAATAGTTTAAAGTTCTTCTAAGGCTCTCATTGTTCTAAGGATAGGGAACAAAATCTAACTTTTCTAGTAAGACAAAGTAAAGTGATCCCTGCCTACTTCTTCAGTCTCTACTGATCTGTATTCTTGTTCTCTCTTTATCAGTTACTGAGGCCTTCTCACGATATGTGAGTGTACTATTCTGTCTTCTACCATAGGGTCTTCGCACATATTTTTCCTTTCTCAGGAATGCTCTTATTATCTTCTCTTTCTTCCTTAACTTGGTGGACTCCTATTAATTCTTCTGAGAACATCTCTAATTTCCCTTCCTCAGAAAAACTTTCCCTGACCTCCCAATCTGGATGAATTGCCTTTGTTAGGCACTGTCACAGAAATGCAGACTTTTCTCACAGAAAATAGACTTTCCTTCTGAGTTTTTCTCAGCTAATTAATTATACTTTAATTAGGGTAATTATTTGAAAAATACATTCTGTTCCATTAAACTGTGTAGTTTGTGATTTAAAGACTGCTCCTCTCTCCCGCCCCTGCATTATGCACAATGTTTATCAAATAGTAAGTATAAATATTACTTGTATGAATAAAGGCTTTTGCTTCATGATGCTGAGTATTTGTGGTCACATCAGTTGAGTGGGTCAGATTTAGATACACAACTCTGAAGAAGACAGAAAGCTTGTCTAAGTCAATGCTTTCCATCCTAGGCAGTTGGAATCTGTGGTATACCAGAACTCTGGACAGTTAGAGCTAATCTTAACTTGTAAAAACATGTCAGCTACATGCCTGGATGACTAAAGTAGTGTTCAGACCAAACTATCCTGTAGGGGGAAAAAAAAAAAAAAACAAAAAAAGAAAGGAGAAAAGAAAAATACAACTGGCCAGCCAAAAGAAGCACATATGCAGGTGATGTGGTCCTTGAGAAAGAGAGAAGCTTCAGTTTCTGGGTTTCCTATTCCCAGCTCTAGTACCCTTAGCTGTGTTTGATGCATTTATGTTCTGTGAAATTCCTCTGTTTGTACATGTCATAAAATCCCAGTTGAGAATAATTCTGTTTGAGTAACCTAACCAACCATGGTTTGACTCTAACAGTTCTCATTCCAGTTTTCAAATATAAAAATGATCACATTAAAAAAAAAAAAAAGCAAAAAAATATGTCAATAATGTCTACTAAAATAATATTAAAAACCTTATTTGTAGACCTGGTAAATGCATATGTCTAGGATAATATTTTTCTAACAGAGGACATAGCAGAGCTCATTTGAGAATGATTCACAGAGGAATAGATTTTTTTTTTTAATTTAAGTCAGTAGAAGGAAAATTATGCTTTTCAATAAGTTCTTCATTTCTGCATGGTTTACAACTACCTCATAAATTTTTTTCAAAATTCTCTGAAATGCATTTGACATTTTGTTGGAACTCAATATTTTCAGTGAAATATTATTTTGATTTTGGTGCTAATGATATTCAACTGTTTATCTTTCTCCAAATGTACCCAAAGAACCCTTCCATCGCATCTCCTACTGAGCAGAAAATATGCTAACATAGTCATTAGTGTTTCTAATTTAAATCCATTAAGAAGGGAAAGATAATATTGAAGATGTTACCAATTTGCAAAATAACCCAATTTATATGCATTTTCTACTCTACTTCACAACTATAGCTATGTTGGCAGAACACTACAATCAATTTAAACTGTTCTCTCGAAATATCCTGAGACCCTTTAAAGTGGAAAGACACTTGTGATTCAACTATTCTGTAGAGCTGAAAGAAGAAATATTGGCATTTTCTCACAAAATTGATATATAAACTACACACATACACAGAGAGCATAATGCTTTCCTTCTTGTGCTATCTTAAATCACCATCCAAAGTTATTCCTTCCATTTATACCATATTATTTGCTTTATGTTCACTTCAGTGATTTAGTTTAGATCACACAATTTCCTTTGTCAAAAATATTTTTGAAATTGTTTAAAATTGTCAGGTATTAATAGAATTTTAAAGACTTGTCAATTCTTTACTCATGTACATAATAGGGGATAAAAAATATATAGAAAGGGAAAGAATACAATATACTATGTGATTGTGGATATTTGGAAGCAAGAATTCCAAAAAGTAAAATATGACCTATGACAGGCATTGTTTTGTCTATATTATTACCTAACATTAGGGGCTATGATTCTTGATCCTGAAAATAATCCAGATTTATAGAATCAATGATTTTGAAAATCTTGTTGCAAACTAAGGTTGCATTTCTGATTCTGCCCTTAAAAATATTGTGCTGAATGACCTTGGAAAAAATTGCTTATGTTCTCCAGTCTTATTTATTTTCTAGCAAAAAAAAAAAATTGTTATTGAGGCTGGATTATTTAAAAAATTGCCTGTACACAGATGAATGCACTTGGCATTTCATTTTGTTGTTTATTATACTGCCTCAGTTTAGAATATTTGTAGAATTCTGTTTTCCAGATGAAGATGTATTATGATGTTTATGTGATATTTCAATGAGAATCAGGCAGCTTTATTTGGGATTTTAGTTTAACATAAGAATTATCCCCCTTCCAAAATATACTCAAACACACACTGGGTACATCAAGTAACTCACCATGACATTGAGAATTATGTAGCTTTTTTTTGTTTCTGCCATAAAAGTATAATACACTTGTAAAATAACATGCTTTTTGTAAGAGATTAGTCCTTTAATTCTCATAAAATATTATATAATTGACACCCAAGTCAATTAAAAAAAAATAAAAACATCAAATTTGTTTATTTTTAGGAATTTAAATAAATATGATATGCAGAAAAAAAATTTTACAACATAAAAAAGTAATTTTGGATTATCCTCTTTTATCCTACTTAATCAAGCCACAATAGGTGGCATCTTGGTTCAGATTGTAAATGACCACCTAAGTTCTGAGAAGAACAAAGGGAAATAGAAGCCCCAGGAAGACAATGAAGAGAGATGGGGTCAGGGAGGCTGTGTATTTCATTCAGTATGTCCTGATGCTCTCATTAAAAATACCATTTTTTTCAACTATCTAAACTCTATCTATTCTATAATTCCACCTCAAATCTTATCTTCTCCATAAAAATATCTCTGAATGCCCAGATGTCATCATAATAATAGCTGATATTATATGCTAGGCATTTTTATAAACACCTTTCAAATATTGATTTGCTTACTTCTTATCTAAAAGTTAGACCTTCATTTTACAGAGGAGAGTGTGGAAACTTTTAGAAGCCAAATATTTTGTTCTGAGCCTATAGTTAGAAAATGTTAAAGCTGAGATCAGAATTCAGAGTATCCAGAATCTGTACATGTGATACTCATGTTTAGTGGCCCTTTCCTTCTTTGAAGTATTGGGGTACCTATTTAATTTATACTTTTATTCTTTTTTGTTTTGTGCCATTACTTACCTTTTCATACATACAAATCTTACTTTACAAAATAGAATTCATGCTTCTAAAGTATAAGAATTCAAAGAAGAATCATACAATAATGATAATGAAAGAAGCTGTTCAGTTTCCTCTTGAGTAATGATAGTAAAGGGAAATCTCAGAACCTGCTGAGCACCTGATAGCTATCAAAATTTCCTTTAGTCTTGCCTCTGCTTAGAGTCAAACATATGTCATTTCTTTAATATTTTTTTAAAGGAAATATTTTCATACTTTTCAACATCTTGCTTTGCCTCCTGTTTAGGCCTTCTAGATTGTCCACAATTATTATAAAATATGGAACTGAAAACAAAAGTAAGTTCTGGATACCTGTTTCCTGTCATTGGAATATTTTAATTCTATATCTTCAGAAAACGTTACATTAATTTTATTTTTATCACTGATCTTATGATATCTAACCTAGTATTTTTTTATCAAAAGTATTTTTTATTTTGATTATTTTTATTTTGGGATTTGAGATAACTTTGTAGATAAATTAATGTAGAAATTAGTTATGTTTTCTCTACATAAATATTTAAAATTGTTTTTGTAAAGAATAAATTTAATATTTCTTTATTTTAAGTGATTTATTTTTTTCTTGGTTATCCTTTCATTTCCAATGACCTGTATGACCCCCAAGTGAATGAAGATTTGAACTTAGGACAGTGGCTATCTGCAGTTTTGAAATGAGTGTATGAGTTTAGTAATAACTATGGGACCTAAAATTAAAAGGCACATACAGGATATAATTTGTCACTTTAAAATAAATACAGTAGCAGATGGATTATTTGGGTAATCCCTTCTGAGTTCATTATTAAAGAATGTGATGGGTCACACATGAGTCGTGTCACTCAGAATAATTCCAGTGAAAGCCAAATCCCAGAGGATGTTTGAGAAAGATCTGAATTCTCTAAGAAAATAGTAATGTTCCGAAGATAAGCTGTAAATTAATTGGATATAAAATATCATAAAGAGGAAGAAATGAGTAAAATGGTAACAAAAATGCTCACTGACTTAAGGAGATGCAAATGCATGAGGAAACACTTTTTGGGTGATGGAAGAGTTTTATATCTTGACTGTGGTGGTGCTTATATGACATTATGCAGATGTCAAAATTCCTCAAACTCAGAATTTAATATTGATTTAGATTATTATATGCAAATTATACCTAAATAAAGAGGTGAGGTGGGGTCATCTATTTTAAACAATCATGTTATGTAGTTGGTGTTGGAAGCAATGGATCTAGGTGCCTCTATTTTGATCTCAAAGGTTGGCCCAGCCGATCTGTCAGTAGGATTGTGCCTATTGCTAAAAGGGCTTTTTTATAAAAAATTCTGACCAAATATTATTTTCATTTTTCTTTTACTTGGAAATATGTCCTGTAGTGATTCCAGTGGAGCAGTTAAGAGCCTGTGACTGATATTTTTTAAATGTTTCAGAAAAAAGTATTTTAAGTTGTTAAATAAACATTGTTGTATATTTAAGAATTTACTATATAGTACATATTTACTATATAGTGTATATAATAAATGCATGTGATGTTTTGACTTGCTTGGTACTTCAACATCAGACATTTACAAATCATCTTTTAATGTTCATTTTCTGTAATCTTTCTGTTACTACAATTATATTTCCATTGGCAATGTAAGAATGAGGCAGAAATGCTAATATGCAAAAGTTAAATTGTAGATTAATTCATTACCATAGTAACCAGATGAGATTGTAAAATTTCATAACAATTTGTTCTGTAGAGCTTTGCCTTAGAATTTCTTGTACACCAATATTTAGTCAACATCTTTGACATTAAAGATATGACTAATTTTCTAATTTTTACTATTTAAGAAAATGTAATTTCATTTTAAAAGTCGTTTTGGTTTTATTGACCTCACTGATTCTAGTAAAAAAATTCAGAATTAAATACGTTTTTGGACATTAAAATAGCTTTTTATTTTTGTGTTCTGTAAGTTGGATTCTTGGATTACTTTTTTACAAGGTCGCAAATGTTCTAAATACTAAAGAAGAACAAATGATATATAGAGGTGAACAGCTGAGAGGAAAAGACACATTACAGCTACATAGGTTGAAGTTGAGGCAAAGTTACCAATAACTTTACATTTGTTATGTTGATTGAAGTTAGCAAGATTTTCTTTGTATAGCAATCAATGTGCTAGGCATGCATTCATTCAGAGATGAATAAATAATATTCCTATTTTTAGAACCTGTTGTCAGTTGAAAAAAATATGCAAGCAAACATAATTAAAACACTACATGACAATTCTCTATTAGAACTATGTGCAATACGATTAAATACTAGTAAGAAGAGTGCTTAATTCTGTTTAGATGAGTTGAGTAAATATTCCTGGAAGTGGGACTGTTGATTTACTTGGGACTTGAGAAGAATGAAGGAGTTTGCCAAATGTATTAAGTGAGGAAAATCATTAGAGCCAAAGAGAAAACAAGTTGATAGCTAATAAGATACAGAGAGATGAAAGGTATGGCAAGGCTGGGGAAATGTGTGACAGGAATATAAGATGCATAGGAAAGAATAAAATAATATGAAATGCTTTTAATGGTATATTGGTCAGCTTATGCTGCCATGGCAAAATACCATAGACTGGGTGGCTTAAACAACAAAAATTTATTTTCTCAACATTCTGGAAGTTGGAAGTTTGAGATCAGGTGTCAGAATAGATGGTTTCTGGCAAGGGATTTCCTCCTGGCTTTTAGGTAGCCATCATCTCTCTGAGTGCTCAGTTGACCTGTTTATTCACTGTCATGCTTGGAGACACACACAGAGCTTTCTGGTGTCTTTTCTTATACAAATTATTACACATGACTTTTTAGTTTTTAATACTATCTATTGATATTCAAAAATGATTATTCCAAAAATAGAATAATTGAATTCTAAAAATACTTCCTCCATAGAATAGTTAGGTAACAAACTTTGTCGAGCTCAATATTCAATTTTGCATAATTATAATTGTGCATATTCTTTATATTTGACTTGTGGACAGTACTATAATTACATTTACTTTCTGGTACAATTTTGGATTTCTCTCACATTACTAGTTGTCTCTGTTTTATTTTGCTTTTTTTGTTATGGAACTACAATTCTATCATCTCCAAAGCAAGATATAAATCTCTTCATAACATGATTAAACTAATCAGAATTCTATAAACTTTATCTTATTATTGGGTATTTAATTCCTGGAACCCTTCGACCTTCTGCTCTAGCCAGAACTGTTTGTTTTATGGGTCAATTGCACAGATGTTGACCTGGAATTTCCCTTCCACATCATGTAAGTGATTACCTTCCTCTTGCTCTTATATTAGACTTTGTGTTTTAAAATACCATTCCATTATCTGTGTCAGAGACTGCGTTTTTCAAGAATCACACTCAGATTGAGCTGGTTGGAGGATGGTCACTAAAAAATAACTTTGGGGTTAACACCAGTAGAGAGAAAGAATCAAGCTTTCTCAGAGAGGAAGGGTGATTTTCAATGCAGGTTCAAGACAAACTTTGTTGACCCTACAAAAAGTATTAGAGTTAGAATGGCTCTTCATAATTGGCCCAAGTTGAATCCAAATGTCCAGATCTTTATATCTCCACAATGGTCAAGTTTTGGATGTCACCCACCCAGGTAACTGCCACTACCTTAGGTAAGACAGGTGTCTGCAGCTGAGACAGTTCCTAAAAGGATCAAAAGATGAAGGCTCTCTGCCAAAAGCTGAGGAAATATGACCCTAATTAATGAGAAACTTGGACATCCTAAAGTGTCTACCACATTCTGTTTTTATATACTCTCTCCTTTTGGTAGAGCATGTCCTCCAGCATCTTCATGCAAAAGGGCGCATGGAAGTCAAAATTTTGAGAACTTGCCTGTCTAAAAATGCTTTTATGCTAGCCTCCTACTTAATTGAAAATATAGCTGGATAAGGAATTCCAGGTGTAGAGTTATTTTTCCTCAGAAATTTGAAAGAATAACACAATTTTATTCTAAATTAATCTTGCTCATGATAGATCTAGCTAATCAATTATTTTCTTCATTAATTTTGCTTTTGGAGCTTTATCTAAAATGTCATCACCATGCCCAAGGTCAACTAGAATTTATTCTTTGTTATCTTCTAGGAAATTTATAGTTTTTGCTTTATATTTAGTTATATAATTAATTTTGAGTTAATTTTGTCAATGTCGTAAGGTCTGTGTCTAGATTTATTTTTTTTTGCATGTAGACATGCAATTGTTCCAGTACCGTTTGTTGAAAAGACTATCTTTCCTCCATTATATTGTCTTTACTCCTTTGTCAAAATAAGTTGATTATATTTATTTAAGTCTACTTCTGGGTTCTTTAGCCCATTCCATTGATCCATTTGCTTATTCTCTCACTAATGCCATACTGTAACTTTTATTGTAACATTATAGTAAGTCTTAAAGTTGGGTAGTGTCAGTTCTCCAACTTTGTTCTATTTCAATATTGTGTTGGCTAATCTGGATCTTTTGTGTCTCCATATAAACTTTAGAATCAGTTTGTCAATATCCACAAAACAACTTACTGGGAATCTATAGATCAAGTTGGGGAAAACTTGACAATGAGTCTTCCTATCTGTAACATAGAATATCTCCCTTTTAATTTATTTCTTTAACTTCTTTCATCATAGTTTATAGCTTTCTTCATTTAGATTTTGTACATATTTCATTAGACTTTTAAGTATTTCATTTTGGGAGGTTTTAATGTAAATGGTATTGTGACTTTAATTTCAAATTCTCCTTGTTCATTTCTGGTATATAAGAAAGCTATTGACTTTTGTATATTAACAAAGTTGTATCCTGCAACTTTGTTATAATTGTTATTAGTTCCAATAGTTTTTTGGGTCAATATTTTTGGATTTTATACATAGACAACCATGCCACCTGAGAATAAACAATTTTATTTCTTTTCTCTGTATACATTTTATTTCTTTTTCTTCTCTTGTTTCATTAGCTAAAACTTTTATTATTATGTTAGAAAGGAGTGGTCAGAGGGGACATCCTTGCCATTTTCCTGATCTTACTGACAAAGTTTCTAGTTTTTCATCATCAAATATGATGTTTGCTGTAGGTTTCTTGTAGATGTCCTTTATCCTGTTTTGGAGGATTTCCTATATTTCTAATTTGCTGAAAGATTTTTATCAAAATGGATGTTTGGTTGTGTCAAATGCTTTTTTTGTACTTATTGATACGATCACATAATTTTTCTTTTTTAACTTGTTATTATGATGAATTACAATAATTGATTTTTGTATGTTGGACCAGTCTTGTATATCTGGGTTAAATTGTACCTGGCAATGATGTTTAATTCTTTTTATATATTGCTGGATTTAATTTGTTAATATTTCATTGAGGATTTTTCCAATTATGTTCCTGAGAGATATTGGTCTATAGTTTTTTCGTGATGTCTTTGCCTAGTTTTGGTATTAAGGTTATGCTGGATTTATAGAATAAGTTAGGAAATATTCCTTCTGTTTCTACTTCTGGAAGAGATTGTAAATAATTGGCATAATTTCTTTCTTAATGTTTAGTATGATTCATCAGTGAACCCATCTGACCAGATTTGAAATTTATTATCTTTTTACTATACTTTTATATAATTCATGAGAGAGCTTTTTAAAGTTCATTTGTTTAATTTGTCATGTTCATTTATAAATCTGATAATTTATCAGATAATTGATCTAAAAAATTAATTTTTTAAATATATACTTTTGCCAGTAAGATAAGCTAGAATGGCAACAGACAGGTGATTTGAAAATAAGATAGGAAGTTTGCCAAATGCCCAGGTAACAGATAATAAAAAAATCTGGGTTAAGGAAATAATGAAGGAAAATTATTGAGAGAATTGGTTGCTAACTGTGTTTCCTAAGCAAAAGAAGAATAAATATTTGAAAAATATCAGGTTTTCAATTATATTAAATGCTACAGAGGGATATTTAAATTGAAGACCAAGATTATTAGATTTGGTATTCAAGGGATTACAGATGACTTAAAAAAAAGAGTTTCATTAGTGTGGCAGAAAGAGCAATCAGACTCTGTAAATTTAATGAGTGATCTGTGAAAAAATCTGTAATGATTAACTTGATAATAACCTACATTTTGAATTGATTTTTGCAATATCTTAGAGACCCAATATACTATGGCACTCCCTGTTTCTCAACCTATAACTCACTTAATAATATTTAAGTTATACTTATTTTGGCTGCCAATGTCCCACATAGGTAGAAATGATAACCCTGTACGAGCAAGATAGTATATTTAAGAAATTTGAATATTGGCCATGTTGAAAACTGATAAAAAGAAATAAGAAATAATTTGTGTATATTCTCAAGGTTATATATTTATTCCAGTTCCCTATTCTCTATTTTCCCCATTGAATTGACTTAGACTGGCAGAATTATATATCTTTGAACCGTGTTAGAGAACACTCTATAAGAGAGCTTTCATGAAAAACGTTGTAATGTTATACATATAACTTTACTGCAAAGGGTCACATAATTGATCTTTTTTATTTTTACTATAAAACTCTTACTGTGTATTTGACTCTTATCTTGAACAAATGCCAACAGTATAGTGATAAAATTTTTTCAAGTGGTTTTGAGAGCAATAGAGATTGACACAGACTAAAGATCAGAACAAAAATAGAAAATATGACAGCACTAAAGGATATCTTTGGCTGACATTCTAGTTGTTAATTACATGTGAGCAACTTCACAGAGGCTTCTAGAAATAACAAGGAATGACTTTGACTGTGACAAAAACTTCTTATATGAGTAAGTAGGGTTAGGAAGCTTTTTTTTCTTTAATAGAGTGA